>NC_054386.1:77981373-78292206 GCF_017654675.1 Xenopus laevis
AAATATCCATAATATTACCGTCTCTAGAAAAACCACTTGAGTTACTTTTTTCAAGCAGCATTCATATATTTTACGTAATCCGTATCCACCGCTGTAGTAGTGTATACGTTGACCTTGTAGGCATTATTTGCACACTGTTTTCTTCAACCCGCCATCTAGCTGTGTGACATTGTTCACATTCTGTCTAAATATCCATAATATTACCGTCTCTAGAAAAACCACTTGAGTTACTTTTTTTCAAGCAGCATTCATATATTTTACGTAATCCGTATCCACCGCTGTAGTAGTGTATACGTTGACCTTGTAGGCATTATTTGCACACTGTTTTCTTCAACCCGCCATCTAGCTGTGTGTATTATCGTTTCCAGAAAAACCAACTGAGTTTTTGTTGTTGTTGTTGTTTTTTTAAAAATAATGCCAGGCAAAGGCAGGCCGCCACGCAGAGGCCGTGCTAGGGGCCGTGCTGCTATGCAATCCTGTGGCCCTAGCAAATTGCCCAGTTTTAAAAAGCCAATGACCCTGAACTCCCAAAATGCTGAAGAGGTAGTTGACTGGCTTACACAGCACACCCCATCCTCTACCGTTTCTAACTTTACCACAACATCCTCCTCATCCTCCACCACCGGTGCCCCTTCTTCACTGGGGTCAGAGGAGTTATTTTCCCATGAGTTTCTTGAACTGAGTAATGCGCAACCATTATTGCCAGAAGAAGATGAAGGAGATGAGGACCTTACACCAGATTTAATTCTGGCAGAGAACACGATAGAGATGGACATAATGAGTGATGAGGAGGAGGTCCCCGCTGCTGCTTCCTTCTGTGATGTGTCAGAAGAAATTGATGCATCTGAGGAGAATGATGATGAGGAGATTGATGTTTTGTGGGTGCCTAGTAGAAGAGAGCAAGAGGAGGGTAGTTCAGATGGAGAGACGGAGAGTCAGAGAGGCAGTAGGAGAATAAGACTTAGAAGAAGCAGGGAGGACAGCCCGCAGGGATCAGTAGGGCAACAACATGTATCGGCACCTGTGTTCAGCCGGCCAACGCACCCGCCATTGCCGCCATTGCCGCCAACTCCGCCAACTTCTACTGTTACTGCCAGATCGCACACTTCCAAAAAGTCAGCAGTGTGGGATTTTTTTAATGTGTGTGCCTCTGACAAAAGCATTGTAATTTGCAATGAGTGCAGTCAGAAACTGAGCCTTGGTAAGCCCAACAGCCACATAGGTACAACTTCTATGCGAAGGCACATGAGCGGCAAGCACAAAGCACTTTGGGAGCAACACCTCAAAGGCAACAGGCAAACTAAAAGCCACACTCCTTCTGGTCCAGCATCTTACTGCTCTACCTCTGCTCTCCTTGACCCGTCTGAACCACCCTCCACTCCGCCTTCCACCTTGACCACCTGTTCCCATTCCCAGTCATCTGCCACCAGCCAAGTTTCTGTGAAGGCCATGTTTGAGCGTAAGAAGCCAATGTCTGACTGTCACCCCCTTGCCCGGCGTCTGACAGCTGGCTTGTCTGCACTCTTAGCCCGCCAGCTTTTACCATACCAGCTGGTGGACTCTGAGGCCTTCCGCAAATTTGTAGCAATTGGGACACCGCAGTGGAAGGTACCCAGCCGCAATTTTTTTTCTAAAAAGGGAATACCACACCTGTACCAACATGTGCAGAGCCAAGTTACCGCATCTCTGTCACTTAGTGTTGGGCCAAAGGTCCATATGACTACTGACGCATGGTCCTCCAAGCATGGTCAGGGCAGGTATGTCACCTACACTGCCCACTGGGTGAACTTGGTAATGGCTGGGAAGCAGGGAATGGGTAGCTCAACAACAACAGTGGAGTTGGTGTCACCACCACGGATTGCACGCGGTTCTGCCACCACCTCTACTCCTCCATCGCTCTCTACCTCGTCTTCTTCTTCTTCTTACTCTGCTGCTGGGTCCTCCTTCTCCTCCTCCACACCTGTGCACCCCCAGCTCCCCCTAGGCTATTCGACGTGCCAGGTACGCCGTTGTCACGCTGTCTTGGGGATGACGTGCCTGGAAAGCAAAAACCATACCGGATCTGTACTCCTGTCATCTCTGCAGTCACAGGCCGATCGGTGGCTGACCCCACACCAACTGCAGATCGGAAAAGTGGTGTGTGACAATGGAAGCAATCTGTTGGCAGCGTTGAGACTAGGCAATTTAACACATGTGCCCTGCATGGCACATGTGTTAAATTTAATAGTCCAACGTTTTGTCTCCAAGTACCCAGGATTCCAGGACGTTCTCACCCAGTCCAGAAAGGTGTCGGCCCATTTCAGACGTTCCTACACAGCCATGGCACGCCTTGCTGACATTCAGCAGCGCTACAACATGCCAGTCAGGCGTTTGATTTCTGACAGCCAGACTCGCTGGAATTCAACGCTCCTTATGTTGGAACGTCTGCTGCAACAACAAAGGGCCGTCAACGAGTACCTTTTTGAACTGGGTGGTAGGACTGGATCTGCACAGCTGGGGATTTTTTCCCCCATTACTGGGTGCTTATGCGCGATGCCTGCAGGCTCATGCGACCTTTTGAAGAGGTGACAAATATGGTCAGTCGCACCGAAGGCACCATCAGCGACCTAATACCCTTCGCTTTCTTCCTGGAGCGTGCCGTGCGACGAGTGACAGATGAGGCTGTAGACCAGCGTGACGAGGAGCTGGAAGCGCACGATTTCTGGTCGGAATCACCAGAACGAACCCAGGCACCTGCTGCAACGCAGGGAGAGGTGCCAGAAGTGGAGTCAGAGGAGGAAGGTGGCTTTGTGGAGGAGGAGGAGGAGGACCAACAGGAGCAGGCTTCCCAGGGGGCTAGTGGTGACCTTTTGGGGACCCCTGGTCTTGTACGTGGCTGGGGGGAGGAGACCGTGGATGATGCAGTCCTTGATAATGAGGAAGCGGAGATGGATAGCTCTGCATCCAACCTTGTGAGAATGGGGTCTTTCATGCTGTCATGCCTGTTGAAGGACCCCCGTATCAAGAGGCTTAAGGAGAAGGACCTGTACTGGGTCGCAACGCTACTAGACCCTCGGTACAAGCATAAAGTGTCAGAAATGTTACCAACATACCACAAGTTCGAAAAGATGCGGCATTTACAAACCAGCCTGCAAAACATGTTGTACAATGCTTTTAAGGGTGATGTCACTTCAGGAACTCATCAACATTCCAGGGGCAGAGGTGCCAGTAATCCTGCCACGAGCACACCTGCAAGGACAAAGCCCTTTGGCCAGTCTGTAACGTCAGACATGCAAATGTTTTTCTGTCCAAGGCAGCGCCACAACCCTTCTGGATCCACCCTCAAAGAACGCCTCGACCGGCAGGTAGCGGACTACCTGGCATTAACTGCAGATATCGACACTCTGAGGAGCGATGAACCCCTGGACTACTGGGTGCGCAGGCTTGATCTGTGGCCAGAGCTGTCACAATTTGCCATGAACCTCTTGTCTTGCCCAGCCTCAAGTGTGCTCTCAGAAAGGACCTTCAGTGCAGCAGGAGGGATTGTAACTGAGAAGAGAACTCGCCTAGGTCACAAAAGTGTCGATTACCTGACCTTTATTAAAATGAATGAGGGGTGGATCTCGGAGGGTTACTGCACGCCGGAAGACTTGTTCTGACTTCTATGCAGCTGTCCTTCTCTTCAAGCCTCATGACTCCACACACAGCTGTCCTTTAGCGTCCTCCTCCTCCCTCCGCCACCGTTACAAACTAGGGTGCAAACCCTACTGGTTTAATTTTTTCTGGCCTCTGTGCTTCAGTGGCTGCAACCAAAAAAAACTGGGCAAACAATGTCTACAAGGTCAACGTATGGCAAAAAATGACTATTTTCAGCATTTATATGGCATATTTTTTCTGGCAACTGTGCTTCAGTGGCTGCATCCAAAAAAATGCATATTTTCTGCATTTATATGGCATAATTTTTCTGGCAACTGTGCTTCAGTGGCTGCGACCAAAAAAATGCATATTTTCTGCATTTATATGGCATAATTTTTCTGGCCTCTGTGCTTCAGTGGCTGCAACCAAAAAAATTTATATTTTCAGCATTTATATGGCATAATTTTTCTGGCCTCTGTGCTTCAGTGGCTGCAACCAAAAAAATTTATATTTTCAGCATTTATATGGCATAATTTTTCTGGCAACTGTGCTTCAGTGGCTGCGACCAAAAAAATTACTATTTTCAGCATTTATATGGCATATTTTTTCTGGCCTCTGTGCTTCAGTGGCTGCGGCCAAAAAAACTGGGCAAACAATGCCTACAAGGTCAACGACGTTGACCTTGTAGGCATTGTTTGCCCAGTTTTTTTGGCCGCAGCCACTGAAGCACAGAGGCCAGAAAAAATATGCCATATAAATGCTGAAAATAGTAATTTTTTGCCATACGTTGACTCAACGTATATGGCAAAAAATGACTATTTTCAGCATTTATATGGCATATTTTTTCTGGCAACTGTGCTTCAGTGGCTGCGACCAAAAAAATGCATATTTTCTGCATTTATATGGCATAATTTTTCTGGCCTCTGTGCTTCAGTGGCTGCAACCAAAAAAATTTATATTTTCAGCATTTATATGGCATAATTTTTCTGGCAACTGTGCTTCAGTGGCTGCGACCAAAAAAATGCATATTTTCTGCATTTATATGGCATAATTTTTCTGGCCTCTGTGCTTCAGTGGCTGCAACCAAAAAAATTTATATTTTCAGCATTTATATGGCATAATTTTTCTGGCAACTGTGCTTCAGTGGCTGCGTCCAAAAAAACTGGGCAAACAATGTCTACAAGGTCAACGTATGGCGAAAAATTACTATTTTCAGCATTTATATGGCATATTTTTTCTGGCAACTGTGCTTCAGTGGCTGCGTCCAAAAAAACTGGGCAAACAATGCCTACAAGGTCAACGTATGGCAGTTGTTTAAAGAGAACAGTAGATTACTAGCCAGCAAAGCTACCTAAGCTAAAATGTCCCTCAAATCCCTGCAGACTTCTGTCCCTCCAATACAGAGCAGTATCAAGCAGATTACTAGCCAGCAAGCTTACTATCATCTGTCCCTGAAATCACTAACAGCTCTCCCCCTACACTATCTCTTCCAAGCACACACAGGCAGATTTTTCAGATACATTTTTGCCCTTGATCCCCCTCTGGCATGCCACTGTCCAGGTCGTTGCACCCTTTAAACAACTTTAAAATCATTTTTCTGGCCAGAAATGTCTTTTCTAGATGTTAAAGTTCGCCTTCCCATTGAAGTCTATGGGGTTCGCGAACCGTTCGCGAACCGCTCGCATTTTTGCGCAAGTTCGCGAATATGTTCGCGAACTTTTTTTCCGACGTTCGCTACATCCCTATCAGGAATCTTCTAGGAGGTTACACTGGTATCAAAGGTAAACTATTGTTACATCTAGGCTGTGTATTTTGGGGCATCCCATCTAGTTTATCCTGGTGTGGCTCACTCATGTTATAGAGGCTTTTTCTCCTTTGTAGGGATGGGTTAGTTGGCAAGATATGGCTTTTCCAACTAACCCATCAGGATTTATTATAAATATTAAATATCCATTGACTTCAGAGCACACAGCTGCTCCAAAATTATGCAGTTGTATGGTTGATACTCAACAAAGATTGTTATCCAGCTAATATGGATTCCTGGGGCTCAGTGGCAGAACTACCGGGAGAGCAGGGGGTGCAATTGGACCAGGGCCCGCATCCCCTCAGGGCTCCCCGGCAGCTCGTGCAATGCTGATTCTGGGGGGAAAATCAGGTACGAAGAGGGCGGGGGGGCCGGCTGCACGTCCCGCACCCCTCTAGTTACGTTACTGCCTGGGCTTGCCTCTGTTTAGCTTCACCCTAAAATATAACCTTATGCAACTGTGGTCACACGTGTAGTGTTCTTTTTTGCACCTCTCTGCAGTCACATGTAAGAGCTGTCAATGTCCATTCATATTCCTCCTGCATTGCAGTGATATTAACAATGCATTAAACTTTACCTCCCATGCTACCAACTGTAGTCTACACTAAGGGGCAGATTTATCAAAGGTCGAGGTGAATTTTCAAATGAAAAAAATTTCGATTTTCAAGCTGTTTTTTGTGTACTTCGACTAGGGAATAGTCCAAATTCGATTCAAATTTGAAAAAATTAGAATATCAAAATTTATAAGGTACTGTCTCTTTAAGAATTCGACTTCGACCATTCGCCATCTAAAACCTGCCGAATTGTTGTTTTAGCCAGTATGGGGGACCTCCTAGAACCTATTTGGAGTCAATTAGTGGACTTTGGGAAAAACTTTGAATCATATTCCATCGAATGCGCTATTCCTTTGATTCTTACGATTCGAGTTTGGCCGAATACGGACTTATTCGATCGAAAACAGACCTATCTGACAAAAAAAAACTTTGACTTAATTTCGGTTGGTCTTTTTGAATTTGGATTTCGAAGTGTTTTTCAATTCGAAATCCGACCCTTGATAAATATGCCCCTAAGAGGCAGATTTATCAAGGGTCGAATTTCGAAGTAATGCGAGTTTTTTTGAACTCCCATAACTTCGAAATTCGAATAAAAAAAAAACCAACCGAAATTCATTAAAAAAATCGACGTTTTTGAATAAGTGAATAGGGTGAATAGGCTGTATTACATCGTTCGTGATCAAATTCGATCAAATTCAATTCAAAGTTTTTCAAAAAAAAAGTCCATTGACTCATATAGGTTCTAGGAGGTCCCCCATAGGCTAAAACAGCAATTCGGCAGGTTTTAGATAGCTAATGGTCGAAGTTTTAAAGAGACAGTACATGATAAATTTCGATATTTGAATTTTCGAATTTTTTTCAGATTATGAATCGAATTTGGACTATTCCCTAGTTGAAGTACACAAAAAATAGCTCGAAATTCGAATGCCACATTGATAAATCTGCCCCTTAACTTTCAAGTGTATTATGTGCTTATGGCATACAAGCTGTGCTTAGCGTAGGATGTTTTTTGTTTCTCTTTATAGGACAGTGCTTATTCCTTTACAAATTGCCACCTTGTCTTATTTCACAGTTAGTACTAATGTGTCATTTTTTGTTTTATAGGTCTCATCAAATGTACTATATGTTTGGCTTTCTGTTTCTGGTATTCATAATACTCCTGATTACTTGCTCAGAGGCTACCATCTTGCTGTGTTATTTTCATCTGTGTGCAGAGGTACTTACATTATGTGTAAATGGAGTTATAAAAGAGCTATAGGTAAACCTGCGTATTTATTTTTGACCCTACTGACTACACTTTCTATTGCAGGATTACCATTGGTGGTGGAGATCATTTTTAACAAGTGGCTTTACTGCAGTTTATCTTTTTATATATGCAGTTCATTATTTTTTCTCCAAACTGCAAATCACAGGAATTGCCAGCACTATTTTGTACTTTGGGTACACATTGATCATGTTCTTAATTTTTTTCCTATTTACAGGTAGGTGGCAATTAAAGCAAGTATTCCAAGAACTGTTTATGTGCTCTTTGCAAACACTTTATACCTGTATTTCTGCTTTTGCAACACGTTTGTTTGTGGCTCAGTAGTCCAAGCCAGTTATGTAAAAGGTATCCCACAGCATGTTTTCACATTATTATGCTGTAATGCCAGCAGGAACTGGGGACAGTTTATCATTTTGTCCTGCTTTTTTGATGATGTTTATATATTAAAAAGAATCCCATACATATTTTTAAGTAAGAACTATACAATATGAACTCTGCCTGTTAAAGAAATCCATGCCAATTTATACCTTGACACTAGTAATGGGTGAATAAATTCACAAAACTGCGGTGGAAATTCGCTGTGTCAAAAAAAATTGGCAGCGCGTCAGAATACTCGCCACTGACTTTAATGCATTTGTACAAAATAGGCGCGCGTATGAAAATTGTTGCGGTTGTCAAAATAACTTTGACGCCCAATGACTTCAATGCGCTTTGCTACATTTTCACCGCTTCGCGAATTTCGCAGTAAGTTTGCGAATTTTTGGGCAAAGTGAAACGGGACAAATTCACCCATCACTACTTGACACACAATCATGGGTACATGTGTGTTTCAGGGACTTGTGGCTAGGAAAGGCTTGTCCCCGGACATGCACCTGTGATTGCTAGCAATTTACATTCGAATAAATTGAAACTGAATTCCAGACACATTTCTTGTCTATCTACAAAGCTATGTAATCATCTTACTGACAAAAATGCCTAAAATCACTGCATGTGCTTTTGTTTGAACAATTTGCAGCAGAAAAATGTCAGAATGTCAAGAAACAGATTTTTATATATATATATATATATATATATATATATATATATATATATATATATATATATATATATATATATATATATATATATATATATATAATATATATATATATGTGGGTATATATAGATATATATATATCTATCTATCTATATATATCTATATATATAGATAGATATATAGATATATATATATATATAGATATATATATATATATATATATATATATATATATAGATCTATATATATATATATATATATATATATATATATATATATAGATATATATATATATATATAGATATATATATATATATATAGATTGCAGATAGAGGAACCAGGAAAGATTTTTGAGAATTTGAGCATCAGTGTGATTAATGTCACGCAAGGCACAGACTCAGCTTCTCTCCGGCTGCAAAGTAAAGATCGAGCATTGGCCTGTCATGGGGAGTCCATCACCTTCTCTCTGGCTGCAGGAAAAATGCAAGTTTAGAGAAACCAAAGCTGTAGTTTGTGTGACATTAAATTTACTGCTCTGGTGAAAGATAGAGTAAGCATGTGGTAGGTGAAGGATGCTGAAACATAGCTTGAATAAACCTAGGTACCTCTCTTGCTTGGAATTTCTGCTATGTAGGTTCTACGTGGCTTAATTAACCAAGCACCCAAGCAGAATAGAAAATGAAGAGGAAAGAAATTAAATAAGCATTTTAAATCAGAGCACTTTATTTTTACATGTTTTTGAGCCCCGACAACCTGATATTATTTTCAGATGAAGAATAGGAATTTAAATCATTCAAAACCTATGCCAAATAAATGAATACCAATTTAACATTTACTTATATTTAACATTTATAGATCCATCGTTTATATAAAGTTAATTATCCTCATTAAGCTTAATGTGTGAACATGGGTAATCCTTCCTGAACAACACTCCCTAGTTACTGAGGAAGTGATGTTTTTCCTTGTACCAGTCTATTTCATCGGTTTGTGTAACCTAAGCATTTGGCTTTAAATCAATAGTGCAGACAGTTGTCATGTCATCAGCAGTGATGAAAAGGGAATTGTCTCTGCTGATCATCCCTTGTGTGGGTACACTACCTATTGCTCCTGATACTAGCTTCTGCTTGAGTGATTCCATGCTTAGAAAGCTAGTTAGCCATTTGGCTGCAGCCTAAGCCTTCCTGCATATGAAAATAACTAAAAGGGTTTCAGTACTACACTGTTTTTCATACAGATGGTAGAACCTGAAATCAAGTTAAAATGTACAAATGAAACTAACTTGCCTGCTGTATTTTGGATTATTTTTGGTGTCTTCAAAGCGCGAAGGAGCAGAACTAGGAAGCAATGAGTGCAAGAGTCATTTATTGGTTATGGATTAGTACTACAAATTCTATTGCAGGGAAATGTTTTTCAGCATGAGAAGTTGATTATGGTTGCATAGTCAATTATATGCTGACCATACGCTGCCAAGCAAGTGGCCAGGGCCTATTTTGGCCACCCCATGCAGGGCCAAATTGGGCTGATCATACTTTGAGGCCTACAGAGACTCCTCAGACAAGAACATCATCAATGCGCTGATATGATCCTTATCCGGTGGGCTTTTCAAACCTGCCCAATTGATATATGGACGATTTTTGCCTAGATATTGTTTGGGATATCCCATCAGTGTTGCTCACAAGCTGTTGAGTCAGTCTGGTGCTGTTGGGGACCGAGTCAGCAGTTATTATCGGCCTGTGTAAGGCTAAATTTACATATCTAGTGTAAACATTTAGATCTATATTTGCGTGAAAATTAGCAATCTGTCTGTTTTAATATGTGTATTGAGTCATATTTTTATCAGCAGTGTCTTTAAACATTTCTTTCTTCTTTTTAGGAACCATTGGATTTTTTGCTTGCTACTGGTTTATAAAAAAGATCTACAGTGTGGTAAAAGTGGATTAACGCAGCTTTCTATGCAAAAGCAGCACCATTATGATTCCCACACACTCCTTCAACATTGTTTGAAGACATGAGAAAAAAGCAGCTATTGTTTCTATGGCACAAGTGTTCAACTGAGACTAGCACTTCAGATAATTGTGTTTATGATATAATGTCATATTCTAATGTTCCTGTGTTTACTATCTATCTTGAAAGACTTTTACAGTCTCACTGGTGACATGTAGAAAGTTTCTAAATGGATTCATGTAGCATAGGTACATTTCAGCTGTCTGCCTATGACCAGTGGTGTCCTAAATACTGATGAAATAAAGAATTTAGCAGTATTTTTTCAGGTAATACCGATAGTCATCAAAAGCTACGGTACCTTTCAACTGCTAAAATCCATTGTAAGCCCTCATACCAGTCATTTGCAGAACATATTGTAGTCTCTGAAAAAGTTAAAATATTTTATTTAAAACTATTATGCATTTTCTTTTTATGACAGACTATTGTAGTTGTACACAAGAAGCATAGAGCATATGTACGTTTGTCTTTTTATTAGGGATGCACTATTTTGGATTCAGCCGAACCCCTGAATCCTTTGCGAAAGATTTGGCCGAATACCGAACCAAATCCTAATTTGCATATGAAAATTAGGGGTAGGAAGGGGAGAACATTTTTTACTTCCTTGTTTTGTGACAAAAAGTAAGCGATTTCCCTCCCCGCCCATAATTTGCATATGCAAATTAGGTTTTGTATTTGGCCGAATCTGAATCCTGCTGAAAAAGGCTGAATCCCGAACCGAATCATGAATTTGGTGCATCCCTACTTTTTATTTTATAGTGTTAAAATATGAACATAAGGGGCTTTCTATACTTGCTTCTACAGAGCAATATACATGGCATGATTTGCTTACATCTTGGGTTTTGCTGTTAGGTCTTGGACTCAAGGCTTCCTTATCTTTGCATTGCCTGCAAAAAAACCACCAAAGACTAATTCAACTTTAAATTCGCACTGCCTTTATTAAGAAATAACTTACCGAAACTCCACTTGCGCTCCTCTTCAGAAAAGGTGTCACAGCGACGATCCATCGTGCGGTGCTCGATTTCCATTGTCCCTGGCTATCTCCTATAAGGAATGCAGGGAGGAGAAATCGAGGGCCGCACAATGGATCGCCTTTCCTGAAGAGGAGCGCAAGCAGAGTTCGGTAAGTTATTTCTTAATAAAGGCTGTGCTATTTTAAAGTTTAATTAGACTTGGTGGTTTTTTTCGTGGTATACAAAAAATTTTTTTTAATTTTTTTTGTGATGTTACTGGTACAAATGTACTGATTTCCAGACAATGATATTGGAAACATTGCATAGTTTTCCGCACCTATGCTTTGCAGTAATTTGTTGACTTTTAATTATCTGTAGGTAAAAAGTAATTTGTTGATATCTGTCTCAGAAATCTACAGCAATGGGTAACTGAAATCCTTTGTGCATTTATGGTGCTTTATGTAATTACAACCAAAGATTTTTCGTTTTTTTTTGTTAGTAGAGTGGGGCGGGGTTAGCCAACTGCGTTGCCTAGGGTGCCCAGTCTGCTTGGCCCGGCCCTGATGCAAAATTTGTTTACTGCTGGTATAAATCATTTACTATATATATAGCTGCCCAGAATAATACTTTTCATCGTTTTTTCTTTGATGGCAATGGGGTTGACCTGCAGCAAAATGCAGTGTTCCATAGGCATTCGTGTTTATTATTATATTTCTTTATTGATGGCCTACTAATTCTGACATCAGTGCAAGACAGATGGCTCTTACTCTTAGGCATGGATGACCCAAATACTGCAGGACAACCATGTTCAACCTAGCCATGTTTAGGACATACCTCCCAACTGTCCCGTTTTTAGAGGGACAGTCCCTCTTTTGACAACTCAACCCGCAGTCCCTCGTTTGTACTGGAAAGTCCCATTTTTCTCTGTGATGAACAGCCAGAAAAAGAAACAAAGTTTCTAACTTAATTGGCTTTTGGCAGAGAGCCTAGAACAGCCACAGCAGCAGATAAGATACTTTTGTAACAATTTCAGATAAGCAAATAAGTAATTGTAACAATATATGATAACAGGTCCCTTGGGAAAAGTTAGATTCACAGCTTAAAGGGCAATTCACCTTCATTAGCAAAACTGTAATAACTGAAGAAAACACAGAAATATGTTCAAACTTTCAAAACCTGCCAAATTTTGTAAAAATTAACATGATAATTAACCACAAAAATGGTCATGGTCAAAAAAATTTTGCTGCGCCACGCAGCAACTTTTTTGTCCTTTTTATTTCCAAAATGTTGGGAGGTATGGTTTATGATCCTAGCAAAATGTTGAGCACAGCATCAACTTTTCAGATCCATTTACGTAAGTCACACATTATGGAAAATGTTATAGAGATTATTTTTAAATGTAAATCTTGGTGATTTGTTTTATTTTTACTGTTCCTGAAAGCCAAAGTTGTGCTAATTTTTTTTCTCAGCCTTGTTGTGAAATCATATTGCAATACACTGTTCCTGATTTTCTTTGCACGGAATGTTTGTTAAATTTTTCTATGGGAATTTAAAAACTGTCAAATAATTAAAACTATTCATATACCCCCACACTCTCTATTTGGAAACGCATTAGCCAAAAGCTGGAACTAACAACGTTTCCTCCACCTCTATTTCCAATGTATAGAAATCCTGAATATCCACCTAGTATAGTTGACGATGGATAACATCGGGCTTTTGGGATTTTAAACCCGAATCTCTTGCATATGTCTCCTAAAAAACCAGAGGAGTTGGCCCCAATAGTAAAGCAAAAAGAGAACTGGTCTAAACAAGACCACTGGAGGTTTACTCAACTCTCCCATTGGATGATGAATCTAAAACTAAAAGGAACCACCATACGGGAATTACCACCATTTGAATCCCTATGTACCAAAGAAAGTGGTATCCCCCACCAAAGTTCTATATTGTATAAATTACTACATAATATAAAATGCAAGGAACAGCCAACATATATAAGTCAATGGGAAGCCAAACTAAATACTACATTTTCCAGCTCTGAGTGGGATTATATTCTCCTAACGAACTCCCGGTGTTCAGTTAGTAGCAAGTATCAAGAATACTCATTCAAACTACTGTCAAGGTGGCATAGAATACCAGTGAAATTGAAGCAAATGAAACTATTATCTGATGACTTGTGTTGGAGATATGGTATGGATAGGGGGACCCTGTCTCACCTGTGGCTTAGTTGACCTGTTCTAAATACGTTTTGGTCTGACATACTGGCAGATTGTCAAGAAAAAACTGGGGTTCAACTACCTAAAACCCCCCTCTGTTATATTATTATTTCACCAGATTAAGTCATATGATTTCTCAAGGGGAAAACTGTTGATTCAACTTTTAATGGCAGCAAAATTATATTGGAGAAGCCCTAAATCGCCCACGAGAGCAGAGCTGGCCATAGATTGAGATTTTTAAAAGATCCGATCTTCATCATGAGACCACGATTACCTCGGAATGATCGTACCATCGTACGAATTGTCCATCAACTAAAACAACCAATTTACCAGGAAAACAAAGGGGAGCTGCCTGCTTGGCCCTGCAAACATAGATAGATGGCACTGGACTGGACCGATAAAGATTTTTTAACCCGGCCGATCAATTTCCTGACAGATGGACGAAAAATCGTAAGATGTTCGAATCCCACTAACCGCACGATAATTTTCGAAGGATTGGTCGGACTTCGCTTTGTGCCTATTACTCCATTGCTTTTGTCATTGCTGTATATAGTTTTTATTCTCTATATGTTTATATGCCACATTACTATAAATTAGCACATTTCTACCTTCTGTGATACACAGACAATTGTACAGCAACTTTAGGTGAAGAGAATATTGGATCAGAAAACGATTTGATATATTTAGAAAATTATTTAGGAGTTGTTTTCAACCAGCACCAGTTCTTTCTTGTTTTTTTAGATTCATTAATTATGTGTCTTCTCAATCCTAAAAAAACAAATTCAATATCATTTTGGAGAAAACATATTCTAGGTTCTGGCCTTAAAGGAGAACTAAAGCCTAACTAAAGAAGAAGCTAGAAATGTTGTACATTATGTTTTGGGCTTCTGTACCAGCCCAGGGCAACCACAGCCCTTTAGCAATAAAGATCTGTGTCTCCAAAAAATGCCCCAGTAGCTCCCCATCTTCTTTTCTGCTGATTCACTGCACATGCTCTGTGCTGCTGTCACTTACTGAGCTTAGGGACCCACTCACAATATACAGTACACATAGAATAGAAATGTCACAATATAAGGCTGATTAGTCATTAATACAAAATAATTACTACATGGCAGCACATAAACCAGTACAATTAGCATCAGAATTTAATCAGCCCTGCAGCATCAGCTTATATTACAGACAAACCTAATTTTCTGCTTGATAATTTGCGACGACCCCTAAGCTTAGCTTCTCAACAGCTGCTCAGAGCCCACTGAGCATGTGAGTGTCACAGACACTTTCCAAGTTGGTGACCCCCTGTGACAAGTTTAAAGTCCTGGACTTTAGGCTGGTGCAATAAGTTCAGTATATAATAAATGGCATTTTTAGCCCTATTCATTTTTAGGGTTTAGTTCTCCTTTAACCTTTTAAGTATCTGCAAAATTGTAACCAGCTGTGCTGAAATACTTGCTAGGAAACTCTTTATCAGGCATTGACTTGGCTGGAACCAGACAACATACGTAGAATCTGTGGTGCCTGCAGTGAGGTCCTTGGAAGCCTGTGCCTTAGGGCTCTTACACATGAGCGTTTTTACCTGCGCTCCCCTGCGTTCCGTTTTTCGGTGTTCAGCCGCAGGGGAGCGCAGGAATAGACGCATTTCATTATTTCAAATGGGGCTGTACTCACACAGGCGCATGTAGGCGCCGAACGCAGGTTGAGACGCAACATGCTGCATTTTTCCTGCGTTCGGCGCCTACACGCGCCTGTGTGAGTACAGCCCCATTTGAAATAATGAAATGCGTCTATTCCTGCGATCCCCTGCGGCTGAACGCCGAAAAACGAAATGCAGGGGAGCGCAGGTAAAAACGCTCATGTGTAAGAGCCCTTAGATCAATGGTCTACTGCAGACAATCATAAAATGCAAGAAATACTTAATTCACATGACATAAATTGACTGATCTGGATGGCATGGCCAGGCCTGGTTAGTGTCATATTTGTGTGCAGTAACAAATGCACGGCATAATTAAATGTGGTTATGATGTATGTGTTGAGTGTCTAATGTGTGGGTGTGTGTTAATGAAAGCCTGGCGTGTAGGAAGTGATTACCTAGCAATTTGCAAACAGTTTTGTTCCATTTATGTTTCAATTGTAAGCTTAATGATATAAGTAGGTTTTTAATAGTGTATGATTTTCCTGTTGATCATTGGCTCTGATTCTGAAACACTGATAAATTATAGAATGTCAGCACTGAAATTAAAGCTCCAGGATTTAGGGTCTCTGGATTACAAATGGTAAATTCTGTAGAAGAGGGTTGTTTGATGTGACAGGCAGATATGAAATTGGTGTAGGGTAAAGAAAAGAGCAGACCACCATTTCAGATATTTAACAGGTGTATTTTGTTCTGCATGTTCAAGTCTTATTATTTTCAGCTTAAAATCTTTAGTGATATAATATATTTTAATACACAATATATTTTTCAGTGTTTAAGATTAAAGGGTAATTTATGAGTATAGTTATCCTAGAACTGTAGTTAAAGTGAAGTAAAATGTTGATTTACACCATAAAATAATCCCCAAATAATAACAGCACATTTACATTTAACTCCCCAAAATTTTGCATACGAACTTTGGAGTAACAGTGTTTTACCAGCATAATTCTAAAAATAATTGTTCTGCCATACTGGTTTGATTCTTTAATAACAGGAATAAGAATTTAATACAGAAAAAAAGCTCAAAAGCAACATATTCTCTAAACTGAAGAGGCTTTCTTAAATAAGTACGCTGCTGCCTTGGCTTAAAAAATAAGTTTTAGGATATGAAGATGAGCCCTGGGCAGGATGGAGTAATTGCTGAATGTAACAAAGCAAGGCCTAAATGGAACAGGATAACAACCTACAGTTTCCTGAATTTTTTGGAGAAAAAGTCCTTTGGTTATGGTGACGTTGCTGGAATGCAGTAGAGCGGTTTGATAGGAAGTTGGAAGGAAAAATATGTTGAATAAACCAGAGTGATAGCAATATATATAGAAAATAATGTCTAACAGCTAGCCAAGGCTACGCAGTCAGAGAGACGGGCAACCAAACCTAATGTCAGGAGCACTCCACTTTGGAATAAAGATGGCAGTGCCCCTGGATGCAATGCTAATTGGTGCATCACTTAGCGTTGTGCCGGCGTGTAACATAATCACACTTGGAGCAAATTTCAAAGTTAAAAGGAAAGTTCCTGGGTTCCCTATAATTACTATTTTGCTGATTTCTGGTTCCTGACCCTTCTGCTTTAACTCCTGAGTATGCTGCTTGCTGCTTTTCCCTGACCTTTTGCCTGGACATTGATCTTGATGCAGATCCAGACATGCATGCACCCGAGCTCTTTATGTCAAGTTGGGTTCAGCCTGCGCCAGTGACCTCACTGAACCTTCATGCATCTGGATGTATGCACATTACCTGCCTTCTACTTCCAGCAAGTGCACCTGACTGGACCCAGCTGCACAATGAAAAATAAATATTAAAAGAAAATAGAAATAATAAATGAAAAAAGCTTGATTGGCCCCTAATCACACTGAGCCCCTAGGTTATATCCTAGGGTAGCCTGGGCATTAATCCACCCCTGATCAGGCCCCTTAGTTTACATTTAAGGTTTGGGTGCCTGCCATGTGGTGGGTATTACTTTTACAATATCTTTGAATGCATGAGGTGGTTCCACAATACTGCATTATACTTTTTGACTCGTGGACTCATGGAACCACATGTCTGACCAAAATATTCAATTAGAAATGTTAGAACTGCTATACAGATGGGACCCATTTATGCAGTTAATGTTTAATGGCAATTTCTTTGCTCTTTTTCCTGTCTGACATAGCCTAATTACTTTTCTAAAATGGATCTGATTCCAACAATATTATATCCCTCTGACCTTGTCTCCTATTTTATCTTAAAGGGATACTGTCATGGCAAAACATGTTTAAAATGTTTAAAAACACATCAGTTAATAGTGCTGCTCCAGCAGAATTCTGCACTGAAATCCATTTTTTAAAAGAGCAAACAGATTTTGTTATATTCAGTTTTGAAATCTGACATGGGGCTAGACATATAGTCAGTTTCCCAGTTGCCTCCAGTCATATGACTTGTGCTCTGATAAACTTCAATCACTCTTTACTGCTGTACTGCAAGTTGGAGTGATATCGCCCCCCCCCCAGCAGCCTAACAACAGAACAATGGGAAGGTAACCAGATAGCAGTTCCCTAACAAAAGATAACAGATCCCTGGAAGATCTAAGAACAGCACTTAATAGTAAAAGCCAAGTCCCACTGAGACTAGAGTTGCCACCCGGCCGGTATTTTACTGGCCTAGCCGGTAAAATACCTGCCAAGGCCGGGGCCGGTATTACAAATTTACTGGCAATGTAGCTGCCGGTAAATGTGTAATACGATCAAAAGGAGCCCTCGGCCTGACCCCAATCGCCCCCAATCCCCTGCAACTTACCTTTTCTTTTGCCTCTTCTGGTGTCCGTGGTGTGGCCCGCCCCTTTTGACATCACGCCCCACCCCTTTTGATGTCACGTCCTGCCCCTTTGAGGCCCCGCCCCCCAGCAGCCGGTACATTTTTTTATAAAAGGTGGCAACCCTAACTGAGACTGATTAATTTACATTAAGTAGGATAAATAACAGCCTGCCAGAAAGTAATTCCATCCTAAAGTGCAGGCACAAGTCACATGACTGGGGCAGCTGGGAAACTGACAAAATGTCTAGCCCCATGTCAGATTTCAAAATGTAATATAAAAAAATCTGTTTGCTCTTTTGAGAAATGGAGCAGCACTACTAACTGATGTGTTTTGAAAAATACATGTTTTCCCATGACAGTACACCTTTAATGTCTTCTATAATTATGACCAATTTGCATTTGTGTCTGAAAACTTTCTTTACTAAATTCCAATAGAAAAGCCCTAGGATAACTACCTGACCCTAAACTCAAACCTGGCAATGTGCAGTAGTCCACTTGTGAATAAGTATCAATACAAACATACCAAGACCCTTTCTGGCTCTGCAAATTAGTCTAGATTTAGTATATGTTCTGTTTGATGATTCAAATTATGAGTGCAATAAGTAAGAACAAAACAATATAATGATACTTATTAAAAATCATTATTTCCAGTGGTGTTGCTACATGTTACTGAGCCCCTAAGGGCTCAACACCCATCTGGCCTAAAATAGCCTGTTTTGCATTCATATATTAAATTGTCTATCATTACGTATCTCACAAGCCTTTGATATTCCTGGATCCACAGCGGTTGCTTGGCCTTTTGTCTCTATTCTTATCACCCACAGCTATTTCCTAGCTATAAATAGAATGCTCATTTATTTAGTGCTTTAGGAAAGGTTCAGTGAAATATACTGGCATATGGTATTCACCCAACGATAGTGATTGTAATTCATAAGATTCTAGAAATGTGAGTGCAACCCCTGTGCCTGCAGAACAAACCTGAATTAACAAGGTGCCCCTTATGAAGCTTGTGATGTGTAGCTCCACAGTAACATCAGTATTTGCTCCACTCTTAACACAGTGAGGGCTGGGTGACCTCAGCATTTAACTGGCTTATGCTGTAGCTAAAACAACAATATGTTGTATATGAACAATATGTTCCTTTTCTTTCTAACATGTCATCTGTGCTGTTACACACTGAGTATTTCTCCTGCAACAAGAAGGTATAAAATGGATACCTTTGTGTCCTATTGATCCCTGAAGGTGCATGCAGTGCTATAAAGAACAGCCTGTTGATTAAGGACTATAAAAAATTGCATTCTGCTTTATACCAAATAACCCCTGCATTACCAGGCAGATGCAGAAGTAACAAGCCTTGGTAGCTATAATTTGCACTGTTGCCAAGCAATTTCATCTACAGTGTACACAGAGCATGAAGCTAGATCATTATAACCAAATCCATCATGCCCTATGAATTTTAATAAGGAACATAAACATTTTTTTAAAACAGCCTGCAGTACAGGGGTCAGTCGATTGGTGCTAACGTACGAGTTCATTACCAAATTTGATATCAAATACAATTGCAATATTGGTGCTAATAAAAAGTGGCCTAATTTTCCATAAAAGTACTGTAACAGCTGCAGCACTCACATGTGAATGATTCTGGATCTTACAGTGTACACTTGTTTGTGGCTGTCAAAATTTAAAGGGATACTGTCATGGGAAATTTTTTTTTTTTTTCAAAATGAATCAGTTAATAGTGCTGCTCCAGCAGAATTCTGCACTGAAATCCATTTCTCAAAAGAGCAAACAGATTTTTTTATGTTACATTTTGAAATCTGACATGGGGCTAGACATATTGTCAATTTCCTAGCTACCCCAAGTCATGTGACTTGTGCTCTGATAAACTTCAATCACTCTTTACTGCTGTACTGCAAATTGGAGTGATATCACCTCCCTCTCTTTCCCCCCCAGCAGCCAAACAAAAGAACAATGGAAAGGTAACCAGATAACAGCTCCCTAACACAAGATAACAGCTGCCTGGTAGATCTAAGAACAACACTCAATAGTAAAAACCCATGTCTCACTGAGAGTTACATTGAGAAGGAAAAACAGCAGCCTGCCAGAAAGCATTCCTCTCCTAAAGTGCAGGCACAAGTCACATGACCAGGGGCAGCTGGGAAATTGACAAAATGTCTAGCCCCATGTCAGATTTCAAAATTGAATATAAAAAAATCTGTTTGCTCTTTTGAGAAATGGATTTCAGTGCAGAATTCTGCTGGAGTAGCACTATTAACTGATGCGTTTGAAAAAAAACATGTTTTCTGATGACAGGATCCCTTTAAGCAGATCAGGGTTTTTTCTTTGTAAACTCACCCTCATGGATCTGCCAGTCAGCCCATCCCTTTCCTACCTAAAGCCCCATCTCCCAGGCTGATAATCAGATATTGTATATCACTGGTTGGTTTAAAAATCATTTATTAAATAGAATGTAGGTTCTTCAACACAAATCTGATGTTACTGGTGTGTCCATACAGACATTGGCTGCTCCGTTTGCCTAATTGTATGCAAATGTCATGTCAAACTATCCACCCTTTCATTACACTTGATTTTATCTCAGACTTTGATTACATTTTTCACTTGTACCTATTTTTTTTCTATATATTTTATTATGTTTAGAAAGTCATTTAGCAAGTTTTCCTGTCTCTTTTCTGGGGAACAACCAAATACAGATTGACAGTGATACATAAATCTATCTAGTATATTAAAAATACAAAGAAAGGTGGCAGACATGTGGGAAATAGAATCATCGTTGTCTGTTGAGGCAGTTTGTAGTACATGTGCAGGAATTATTCCAGTGATGGAAAATATATATATCTCTTAAACAATAAAAAAAACCTATTATGCTATAATTATAAACTATTGTATTTACAAATAATTTATTGTAACTATTAATAAAATCTATTTGTGAAAAAGAAAGATCTGCTACAGTTTATTTGATTTTTTTTGTAGTTGTAAAAGTTCCCTTTAAAGAAGGAGGAGTCACTTGCTTTAAGGGGCAATAACAATTAAGAGCAGTGCTAGGTCAGTTCAAGATGGCATCCAAAGCAAGGACGATCATTGATTGCCCCACCCAATGACAAGCAGGCAAAGAGGAGAGTGACAAAATGCACAGAGGACCAGCGTTTCTCTCACCCAGGCCCAGAATTAGGTGAAGGCAGACAGAAGAAGTATGTGCTTAGCCCTCCCCACCACTGGCACCCTAGGATCTTTTACCTGCCCCTAGTTCTGGCCCTGGTTGAAGTTATACTGCCATGACTCCTCTTGGATTTTAATTGCTGAAGTTTGCATTTAGTAGAGCAGACAATCAGCAACCCACTTCTTCTACAAGATGGAGCTAGACCCAATGATTGGCTAAATCATAAGATTTTTTTTTAAATGTAATCACCATTGGCAAAATGTTCACGTTGAATAGAATATAGAAAGGATTTTACTAAAGATAAACTTCCCTTCTGATGTTTCTATATTATGTACAATCGTGGAAAGCTCCATGGGACACAGAATAGGTTAACCAGTACACTCTTTGCTTTTGTTGCAGCAATGGCAGTTTCACTTTTCCCACAGAATTATTTGCTGCATTTTTGGTGGACATGAATATATATTGAAAAGCAAAAAAACATCCAAAAGCCAAATGGTTAAATAAGTGTCCACTTGCAGAATTCGGTGGTGTTTTGTTGCACCCAATTTACCCATGGGCTCAAATGAGTTCTCTGTATAACATTATGAATTAATGCAATGCATTCAGGAAAAAAAATATATCACTTAGCTGTCTCATTACACTAAACATCACTAAACTATAATGATAATGATCTATAAAGATGAGCTTACTAATGATTATAGTCTTGTTAACTTGGTAAACACAACCTTTAAAAGGTAACAGAGAGTGCAGTCATTATAAATGGCTGACATCAGGGTGGAATTTCATAATGGGCCAAAGAAAGGGTTACGTGGCAATGGTTAGACTTGTCCTCTAATATTGGAATAAAATATATTTTTGGTTTAATGACAACATTTGTGATCCTTGATTATAAAATATTACATTACATATTGAATCAGTAAGGTTTTCCTCGTTTACCAAGTGGTATTTTTGGATAAAACATTCAACACATAAAGGGGCTTTATTTATTAAAACTCAATGTTTTCTGGTCAGGGTTTTAAAGGTGAAAACATTCCGAGGCTGCTAAACGTCAGAATCTGAAAATACTCCATCTCAATACCATATGTTAAGTATGAACTTTTTTTTCAGACACGGGTATCACAATTTTTTTTTCTTTATATAAAGTTAATGTGGCAATTACAACAATGTTATATCAAAGGACATCAGTGTACATAACATTAAACACATATACACCCACCAGTATATACAAGGTAGAAAAAGAAAACAAGGTGTCAGGAGCTACCTGGGATCGAACTCTGAACTATACTCTCACAAGCTCCTGCATTATTCCATTGAGCCACTGGAGACCTTTGGAACCTGCTTCTATTGGTATGATTAAAGACGTTCTACCTTTTACGTTTGCTCACCTTCTCCTCCTCCTTCTTGCTCTACCAGGTGTTGGTAATATGTTAATTAAGGGCCTTTATAAGCCTGTTAGTAATGTTACTCCGGTGCTTGATCATTGAAGCTCCCAAGCTAGATCCTGCGTACTCCTTGTTCCTGTGACTCCTGATTCCTGCTTTTGTTCCTGAGATGCCTGCTTGTCCTGAGATTCCTGCCTTGTTCCCTGTGCCTTTGTTCTCTGCTACAGTTCCCCTTACCTGCTCTCTGTTTGATCTCCTGGTAATTGACCTCGGCTTGTTTACTGGACTACTCTCTGCCATCAGCCTGCCTCCGACCTCGGCCTGCCATACGGACTTGTTTTGCCATCAGCCTGTTTCTCGGACTTGCTTAATTGTTGCCTGCCCTTGACAACCAACCTGGTGTAAGAACTTATATTATTTATCTTTTGTTCCTCTGTTATTTTGCCATACTTTTCATTATTAAAATACTATTCTGCATAACATGTTTCCGGCCTATCAAAACCTCAAATACCCGCTGTACTCGTGTTATACAGCACCAAGGCTCCTAACTACCAGCCACTCACCTGTGGCCAAGCCTGACAGAATGATCAAGCCATTTAATCAGGAGCCTGCTGGTGACACCTCTGCTGTGCAGTCTGAACTACAACAATCTGCATAATGGCTTTCCTCCATTAAAAGGTATGAGGGTGAAGATGATTCCTTTCATGATCTACTTGATTTGTGCAAGAAGTTTTCTATGGTTCCATTTGTCAAAGAAGCCCCTGATAATATGATAAGCAAGTTAATTATTCTGTTTCTTTTGGGAGGTAAGGCCTTGGAGTGGGCTGAGGCATGTATTGATGAAGAAGCTCATTTTTTAGAGGACCCCTGTTCCTTTCTATCTTTTCTAAAGGCAACATTTACCGGAGATTTGTGGCCAGTTGCTTCCAATTTATTTTCTTCCAAGGATTCTTCTTCTGTTAAACAAACCAAGCCTTTCCAGCTCACCCCTCCTGTTCCAAGGTTTTCTAATTTTTGCTCCAAGTTACAAAGACCAAGTACTTGTCAACCTGTTACTACCTTTTCCTATGAAGATTCAGAGGTAGATGATTCTTTCCAAGTTGATTGGGGTAATATATCGGATGAGGAAGATTTGGAGAATTTCTCTATTGAAGAGGACTGTACAGATTTTTCTGATGAGGAAGATTGGGAAGATGTGGAATCGGATGAGGATGAAATACCTACCGCATTTACCACTAGGTTCAAGGGCCGATTAGTCTCCCAGTGTCAGCCTGTCTTCCACTCTCTACTTACTCCTCAGTCTGCTACCATGTCCGTTACCGATCCTGTATCAGCCTCTCTGAGTCTCAGGCCTGAACCTCAATTTGTTTCTTTTTCTAATATAACTGTGCCAGCTCCCCAGTCTTTTCCAGCCTTTGTGCCTGCATCCCAACGGCTGCCTCAACCTGTGCCACTGCCTGTTCCTGTGCCGGCTCCTCGAAAGCTGCCTCTGTCCATTCTCGTGCCAGCCCTCCAGTCTGCAGCCCCGGTGCCAGCCCTCCAGTCTGCAGCCCCGGTGCCAGCCCTCCAGTCTGCAGCCCCGGTGCCAGCCCTCCAGTCTGCAGCTCCTGTGCCAGCGGTCCCGATTGCAGCTCCTGTGCCAGTACTTCAGCTTCCAGCCTCCGAGCCAGCAGCCTTGCCGCTTCCAGCCTCCGAGCCAGCAGCCTTGCCGCTTCCAGCCTCCGAGCCAGCAGCCTTGCCGCTTCCAGCCTCCGAGCCAGCAGCCTTGCCGATTCCAGCCTCCGAGCCAGCAGCCTTGCCGGCTTCAGTCTGTGAGGACCTGTGTACTGTGGCCTCTGGGCCCAAGGACAAATCCACTTCTAGACCTGCCGTACCTGCTACGGGATCTGATAGTTCTGGTGCTCCAGAGTCTACCAGTCTTGTTGCTGTTCATGATGGTCTTCCTGTTGTCCTGGGCAAGCCACCACCTGTAATGGGTGCCTCTGCTGGTCCGCCACCTGTAATGGGTGCCTCTGCTGGTCCGCCACCTGTAATGGGTGCCTCTGCTGGTCCGCCACCTGTAATGGGTGCCTCTGCTGGTCCGCCACCTGTAATGGGTGCCTCTGCTGGTCCGCCACCTGTAATGGGTGCCTCTGCTGGTCCGCCACCTGTAATGGGTGCCTCTGCTGGTCCGCCACCTGTAATGGGTGCCTCTGCTGGTCCGCCACCTGTAATGGGTGCCTCTGCTGGTCCGCCACCTGTAATGGGTGCCTCTGCTGGTCCGCCACCTGTAATGGGTGCCTCTGCTGGTCCGCCACCTGTAATGGGTGCCTCTGCTGGTCCGCCACCTGTAATGGGTGCCTTGGCTGATTCTTCTGCTCTGATGGCTGACTTTGGCGACTCTCCTGATCTGGCTTCCGACCCTGGCGACTCTCCTGATCTGGCTTCCGACCCTGGCGACTCTTCTGTTACAGCTTCCAACCTGGCTGATGTTCCTGCTCTGGCTCCCATTTCTGATAATTTATTTATCCTGTCTCCTGGCTCTGTCCATTCGTTGCTGTGGTACCAGTTCCTGGCAACTCTGCCGCTCATGTTCCTGTCAGCCCATCTGTTTTGGTTCCTTTTCTTGGTAGCGGTTCAAGTTCCTGGCAACTGTCCTGCAGTGGCTCATGTTTCTGCCATTCTACCGGTCCTGGCCCCTGATTTTGATGTTCCACAAGTTTTGCCATTTCCTCCACTTGGGTTATTTTTGGAGCAACTTTCTTTTTATTTGTTTTGTTCTAAGATTGAGTTTTTTCATATGTGCTTTTTCTTTATTTCAATTTATCCACATGCCACAATGTTCATGTTTCCTTGCCTTATTCACTATGTACTCTGCTAATCTTAACTATAATTTTCTGTTGGACAATATGTGGACTATAATCAAGAACTCTGCTATAAGGGAGGTTCCACCAGATCCTGGGATCGCCCGGTGGTCGATCCTTGAGGGGGGGGTAATGTCAGGAACTACCTGGGATCGAACTCTGAACTATACTCTCACAAGCTCCTGCATTATTCCATTGAGCCACTGGAGACCTTTGGAACCTGCTTCTATTGGTATGATTAAAGACGTTCTACCTTTTACGTTTGCTCACCTCCTCCTCCTCCTTCTTGCTCTACCAGGTGTTGGTAATATGTTAATTAAGGGCCTTTATAAGCCTGTTAGTAATGTTACTCCGGTGCTTGATCATTGAAGCTCCCAAGCTAGATCCTGCGTACTCCTTGTTCCTGTGACTCCTGATTCCTGCTTTTGTTCCTGAGATTCCTGCTTGTCCTGAGATTCCTGCCTTGTTCCCTGTGCCTTTGTTCTCTGCAACAGTTCCCTTACCTGCTCTGTTTGATCTCCTGGTAATTGACCTCGGCTTGTTTACTGGACTACTCTCTGCCATCAGCCTGCCTCCGACCTCGGCCTGCCATACGGACTTGTTTTGCCATCAGCCTGCCCCCGACCTCAGCCTGTTTCTCGGACTTGCTTAATTGTTGCCTGCCCTTGACAACCAACCTGGTGTAAGAACTTATATTATTTATCTTTTGTTCCTCTGTTATTTTGTCATACTTTTCATTATTAAAATACTATTCTGCATAACATGTTTCCGGCCTATCAAAACCTCAAATACCCGCTGTACTCGTGTTATACAGCACCAAGGCTCCTAACTACCAGCCACTCACCTGTGGCCAAGCCTGACACAAGGAGTGGATACACCTGCCAAAAAATGAGAATGGTCCAACATTTCTGCACAACAGCCTTTGTCAAGGGGATTGACTCCATCCATCTCAAACCTGTTGAGGTCATGTAGACGTCAATGGCAGATGTCCCTTTTACAATTGAAAGATATCATGATCTGCACTGGGTTTTGTTTGATGCAAAATGTCTTCGGGCATCAAATCCAAAAAATTTGTACGATTCAAAATTTTTCACGATTTGAGTCTTTTTCTGCACCAAATTTTTCTAATTATTTCTTTGATAAATACGGTAAAATTGTGGATGGGAGTTTGGGTGAATTTATTTTTAATAAAATGAGAAACGTTTTAGAAAATAACCCAAAATGTTGGGTTGATTGTAAAATAGTGACTGGGATAAACAGTCTATAGGCCTAGGTGTATGAATGCCCAATTGTCATTTGTACCATTCCTTTGATATCATTTGGAATGTGTGGTACATCTCTGTATGTAAAGGGATAAAAATAAAGAATTGTGTAAATAGTATGCTGTAATTCAGCCTGCAGGTGGCACCTAACCCGCCTGAGAGCCTATATAAGACAGTGCTATGCTGGAGCACTTCCTCTGTTTTGGCCAGGAAGAGTAAGCAGTAGGAACAGAGCATAGTTAGGGTTGCCACATGGCTGGTATTTTACTTGCCTGGACGGTAATAATGATGGTTGATCCCAATGTTATTAAAAGGGGGGAAAAAAGATAAATATATAGGAAGGCCGGTATTTTTTTTCCAGAAAAGGTGGCAACCCTAACCATAGTGGCCAGAGCATCGGGAAGGTTTGGCCCATAGGGCTAGCTAGTGGACAGCAGCAGCAAGTGAGTTCAATTAGGAGTAAAAGATAGAGAGGGCTAGTGAGCATGGACAGCCTGCTGTCCCAACAAGGAGTAATAGTTGGGCTAGAGCCCTGAGGTGACTAGGGAATTGACAGGGAATTGAGTGTTCATGTATAGTTTCGTAGAGAGCACACGGAAGAAGCTTGGGCCTTATAAGTGAGGTCACGGCAGAGAATAAAAGTTCCTTAGTAAGAAGGGGACCCTGTACAGCTAATGACACTCCTGCAAATGTTTCTTACTTGACCAGGACCCTGGAGGCTTTAGGTGGGAGAATGCAATGTCTGTGAGTGAGTACCAAGTGTGTGTGTGTGATTAATACCCTTGTAGGCAACCAGAGCTGTACCCTGCATGAGGCTGTGTACCAATAAAGTGCTTTGAGTTCATCACATATATTGTGGAGTGCCTCCGTCTGCAGCAAAGGCCTTGAGCCTGTTATATGTATGTGTGATCACGGGATGAAGTAGCTGATGATGTGGCTAAAGTAAGTTATAATCTAAGCAATTGTAAAGTGCCTAGTTTAGGTAAATATCATGTAATGGCACATAGATAAAATTCACCTTTTTTTGCCAGCAGTGGGAATTGTACTTTAATATTAGCAGCGGGAATGACATTTTGCAGCACGTCTGGTTTTTTAATTACCGTATAAGGAAATTCCACTGAGGCCTAGAATCTTTTCATGCAGAAGGAGGCACCAAAGCAATAGTTTTCAGTCTTGAAAGCAGCTGGTAATTGTTACCTATGTTAGCTTCTTGTAGAAACCAATGAATATCACAAAGACCTGAATGAATGCATGGAGCATTGGATGGTCACAGGGGGGGTTTACAAAAGCATCAACTGCAAGAGTCTCAACTCTCCCTGATATATATATTTTCCCATTTATTTATGTTCACATTCTGGGACATCTATTTGAGATCATTAGTAGGCGAATCTGTTCCGTTTCGATTCGCCGAGAAATTTGCGAAACTACAAAAAAAATTCGAATTGAAGTCGATGGGCATCAAAATTATTTTGATGAGCATTAGTTTTGACATGAGTGACAATTTTATGATGCCCAACTATTTTGTCCGAATGCATTAAAGTCAATGGGCGCCCAAATAATTTTGATGTGTGACAATTTTGATGAGCAGCAAATTTTCCCATGGTGAATTTTTGCTCCAGCTTTGCGAAAACATTCGCTGTCTGCGAAATCCAGAAATTCATGCCATGCGAATAAATTTACCCATCACTAGAGAACAGAGCCACCATCCATAATAAAGCAGTCAATGAAATGTAGATTTTAAAAGCTGTTGCTTTCTGTTCTTGTGATTTGTTGTTGTTCGGTTGTTCAAGATATTTCCTGATGCATTTCCTTACAAAATATGTGTAACTTTCACGTTATCAAAAACCTTGCACAGTGATGGGTATCTTCAGATGCACAGGTGGACCCTGTGCATTCCAGTGTTCACCAAAGCTCTTTTGGGGACCTTTCTGCTGCGGAAACCAACAAGGAAGTGCGTAACTAGAAACAAGTCCGTAAGCGAGGTACCGGCAGGGATTTAGAGAACTCGTGGTCAGAATCAGGCAAAGGGTTCAAGGCAGGCAGCAGGAATCATAGTCAAGGGTCAAAAACCAGGATATCAAAGTCAGAATAAAGTCTTGAACTGGAACATATAAACTGAAGCCAGCTTGGGCACTTCCAAAATGGTGTACAGCGTCCCCCCCCCATGATTTCCAGCATAGTTATTGTTGTGTTTGCACTTTAATTGTGCTAAAAAAAAGTCCGGCTGGTGTTATTTGCAGCATTCAGAACGTGTGACATTTCCACTATATTCAGTCGACCAGATCATAGTCCCAAGTTATGGCGCTGTTTTTTTAAATGTAAGGTATAGCTGCAGATAGCAGGTGTCTGTGATTCACCTTTAATTATAGAAGATAACCAAAGGATAGAAGAAAGCTCTAGGCAATATCTTTTGACTGCCATGGGGTTTATTTTAGCACTTTTAATTGATGTTGAATTAATTTGAGCACAATATGGGGCCTTTTTATTAAACCTCAAATTTTCTGATCGAGTTTGTAAAGGGGAAAAATGTATTTTTTAGAGGAAATTCTTTTTCGAGATTCATTATGCTCCAAAGCTGCTAAAATCCGAATATGAAAATCCTTCACCTAAAACCTGCAGAAATCATGTAAAAGTCAATGGCAGATATCCCTGTTACAAGTTGAAGATGTTTCTTGCCTTCAGGCTCTTTGAGGGTTTTCGGCTGATTTTCGTTGAATAATCCGAAAAAGTTTTTTCGGACGACAGGTCAAAAAAGTCGGATGATTCAAGCACCAAATCTAAAAAGTCGCTTGATTCTATTTGACGCATGATTTTGTCGCAACTTTATTCTCAACCGATTTGTTAATTATATATTATTTTAGTTATAAATTAAGGGGATTCGAGTTTGGCAGTTTGGTCAAAATTTTTTTATTACAGTGAGAAAAAGTCAAGTTTTAGTAAGTACCCCAGCATGATTCCATGACTTTATCAAATGCCTTAATAAAAAGGTTTGTTCCAAAACATGTATTTTGTGTACACTGCTAAAATAAACCACATTGCAGTCTGCCTTGAGCTGTCTGATCTTTTATTCTTTGGTAACATTATAACCCAGGCTGCTGTAGAAACAATGAACTGCCTGGTTTGGAGGTTGTATAACTCCCAGATTTCCCTGTGTCAATAAAGAACAACTGTGCTCAGTTTAGAAGAGGAAGCATATGGGAAGCAGTGGCACCAGGTGCAACTTTATGGAGATGCAACGAGCACATATTGACCCAAGAACTTGTTTTTAGTGATAAGTCACTGAAGCAAAGCTGGGACACTAGGAGAACTAAAACATTTAGCATTCTGACAGTGGCACCCAGTGTCTTAAAAAGGGGGAGTCATGGGAAAACCATGACATGTGGGAGCCCTATTCTTGGTACAAGATATCAAGTGACCTCCAGAATCAATTCTCTTTTTTCTTTCTTTGTTTATTTCCTAAAAACATGTAAGACTGAATCCTTAAAGGCTTATAAGAAAACCTGTTCATACATTTCTTTTCTTCTGAAAATTGTATGTGGCACCCAGTCAAAAACTTTGCATTAAAAACCTTTAATTACATAATAAAAAAACAACACCCAGACACAACATTTTCCAGCATATAGAACTTGACTCTTTTTTTTAATATCTGACTCTCAGGAAGGATGTTTACAAACTAACTGGAGTCCATACGCTGTGTAACATGGAGAATGCATTGGCTTGTGGAAATGTTATATATTAAGCTGTTTTTCATTCTCATGGCAGGTCAGTGAATCTAGTTTTTCTAGAATTAGTACTGAACCTGCAGATTTGCTTTGGATTGATGTAGGATACTAGCCAGCTACTAATTTAGTTCCAAGATGTGTCTGGCAAACTGGTCCTTTATTGCACACATATTATAAAATACAGTGGGGCAAATTTACTAAAGGGCGAAGTGGCTAACGCTAGCGAACATTCACCAGCGTGACTTAAGTTCGTTACTTCGCCGATTTACTTACATGTGCTGGTGTAAATTCACTAGCGAAGTGGACCCACTCTAGCGCTACTTCGCACCCTTACACCAGGCGAAGTTGCGATATGGCAAAGGGACGTAACTACGCTAATTCACTATTTTGTGCATTTTAATGAACATTACCTCTTGCGTCAGACTTGCCTTCGCCACCTCAGACCAGGCGAAGTGCTAGATAGTAGATAGAACTTGCTTCAAAAAAAGAAACGCTGGCGTCTTTTACTTTTTTAAGGGTGATAGGCTGAAAAAGATCGTAAATTTTTTTGGGGGTACCCTCCTTCCCCCCCTAACATATGGCACCGAAACTATACAGTGGGTACATGTATAGGGCAATATAACAATTCTATTTTCTTTTATGAAGCTTTCCCAGGCTTGTGTAGTGTAATGTATTTGCTGCTACATATACGTCCATTGTACTTTAACTTGGCGCTGTATGCATATTAGGCATTGCTAGTGTAACTTCGCTTTGCTTGACGAATAAATGCTAGTGCAACAACGCTACCTTTCGCCTCGCTGAGCGCAACTTTAGATATTAGTGAATTAGCGGAGCCCTGGAGAAACTTGGCCTGGCGAAGTGCTCGGTGCTTAGTGAATTTGCCCCAGTGTGTTTTGTTTTTAGCTGAAGAAGAAGAAAAGAGAAAATTAATTAATACTTACCGAGATTTTCTTTTCCTGGCCATACCCCCTGGCAGCATAACAATTTGGGTTTTATCCCTGTACTGGTCGGACACAGAAGGGTTAACAAGCAACCTTACAAATACCCACCCCCTTCCCGCCCTCACCAGTCTTTACCTGATGTACTGGACGGACAATGAAAAGGGTGGGCATGCTGCCAGGGGGTATGGCCAGGAAAAGAAAATCTCGGTAAGTATTAATTAATTTTCTCTTTTCCTGGCCATCCCCTGGCAGCATAACAATTTGGGTTAGTACCCTAGCAATTAAATGGGAGGGCAACTGAATGATGCTTGATAACAGAATTTAATTAGGTTACAGCTGCGGCCTGCAGTACTGAACGTCCAAACTGCGCCAAAGACGCAGATCTAATATCTAATTTGTAATGTTTAATAAATGTGTTTGGAGTAGCCCATGTTGCAGCCCTGCAAATTGACTCAGGTTGTGCTCCTGCTTCTGCTGCCCATGACGATGCAACGGCCCTTGTGGAATGTGCTTTGATCCCCTCAGGCACCGGCTTACCCTGTTCTTTATAGGATTTCTGTATTGCCGTCACTATCCATCTCCTCAATGTTGCAGTTTTGGCTGCCTCTCCCTTCCTAGCCCCTGCTGGGACTATAAACAGCCTATCAGTCTTCCTGATGCCCTCAGTCCTTTGGAGGTACATCCGTAGACAGGCATGCACATCTAGAGATCTCCATCTCGATTCCTCTTGTGTCCCAACCTCCGGAATGAAGGCTGGTAAAACAATCGGCTCATTCATGTGCAGAGAAGAGACTACCTTAGGCAGGAATTGTAATATCGGTCTAAGGACCACTGAATCCGCTTTGAAGATAGTATAAGGAGGCTTAGATGATAAAGCTTGTAGCTCACATGCTCTCCTGGCTGATGTCAGAGCTACTAATAGGACAGTTTTTAGGGTGGCATTCCATAGTGTGGCCTGTTCAAGAGGTTCAAAAGGGCTATCCACAAGAGCATTCAGGACTAAAGGCAAGTCCCAAACCGGAGTGAGTGGCTTAAGTGGTGGAACAATCCTGATTGCTGCTTGAAAGAATCTGGAAACCAAGGTTTCCACTATCCATCTTCTTCCCAGAATCGCGGATAATGCTGACAATTGTACTCTGAGTGTACTCAGGCTCAGACCCTTCTCTAGGCCTGACTGTAGGAACTCAAGAATGTTTGGCACTGATGGGTTCCACAAATCCACAAAATTCTCACTTGCCCATGCCTGAAACACTTCCCAGATCATGTAATACCGGTGAGACGTATTTGCCTTCCTTGACCTCAACAATGTGTTAATCACAGCCTCAGAACAGCCTTGTTGTCTTAACCTTCCCCTCTCAGCTTCCAAGCCATCAGGTTCAACCTGGCGGGGTTCGGATACCACAGAGACCCCTGAGACAGAAGATCCTCCCTGTCTGGTAGGCGAAAGGGATTGTCTGCCGCCATCCTCCTCAACAATGGATACCACGGGCGACGTGGCCAGTCTGGAAGTACCACCACTGCTTCCATCCTGGTGAAAAAGATCTTCTGTAGAACTCTGAATATCAATGGAAAGGGGGGAAAGACATATGCACATAGACCTGTCCAATCCTGGACTAGCGCATCCACTGCTGTCGACTGGGGACAAGGGAACCTGGAGAAGAAGTTCCTCACTTTCCGGTTCAAGGCTGTAGCCATCAGGTCTACCTTCGGGCATCCCCACCTGGTTATGATCATAGTGAATACTTCTGGGTGAAGACTCCACTCTCCACCGTCGATCCGCCTCCTGCTGAGGAGATCTGCCTGTACATTCATTACTCCCGGTATATGAAGAGCAGTGATGTGTAGTAAATGATTTTGAGCAAACTCCATGATCGGAAGTAATTCTGTCATCATACTGAGGCTCCCTGTGCCTCCCTGTCTCTTTATATATGTGACTGCTGCCACATTGTCCGAGCGGACTCTGACAGAGTGACCTTGTAGCTCTTTCCTGAAAGCCTGAAGTGCACATGCCACTGCCCTCAGCTCGAGGATATTTGATGGAAGATAGGACAGCTCCCTGGCCCAAGTCCCTTGGACTGACAGATCTGCTATGTGGGCTCCCCATCCTTGACCTGAAGCATCGGTGAACAGCTCTACATATTCCGGCTCCTGCAGAGGCATTCCTCTCCTTAGGTTGAACAGAGTTGCCCACCACTGCAGATGATGCTTCAGCTTCCAAGGCAACCATATTGTCTGATTCCAGTTCAACTCTTGATGCTTCCATTGGTCCAAGAATACACGCTGGATTGGGCGCATTTGCCATCTTGCCCATTTGACCAGTCCTATTGTTGATGTCAGGGAGCTCAAATATTTCATTAATTGTCTGGCAGATAGATAGTCTAGTTCCAGCATGGTCAAAGTCATCTCCCTGACCTTGGAGATTCTTGCCTGAGGAAGAGATATCATTCCTAAGACTGTGTCTATAGAAGCTCCTAAGTATGTTAATCTTTGGACTGGACTCAACTGACTTTTGGTCTCGTTGAGAATCCATCCGAACTCTTGGAGAGTTGCTTTGACCTTGTCTCTGTGCTGTATTAAGATGTCTTTTTGTCTTGCCACTAATAAGAGGTCGTCTAGATAGTGATATAATTCTAGACCCTCTTCTCGAAGCTTTGCAATAACCAGCACCAGCACCTTGGTAAATGTTCTGGGAGATGTGGCCAGCCCGAAGGGCAGGCAAGTGAACTGTAGATGATGACAACCTATTGCAAAACGAAGAAACCTTTGATGTTCTAAGGCCACCGGCACATGCAAATAGGCGTCCTTCAAATCGATTGTACAAAGCCAGTCTCCCCTGTGTATGGCTGCCTTTATAGTCTGAATCGTCTCCATTTTGAAGCTTTGGATCTTTAGTCCCTTGTTCAGCTTCCTTAAATCCAAAATGGGCCTCATCTCGCCTGAAGCCTTCTCTACCAGAAACAGAGGGGAATAAAATCCTCTTCCCCTCTCTTCTAATGGAACCTCTACTGCTGCCCCCTTGAGAAGTAAGTCGGAAATGTATTGCTTCATAATTTCCCTGCTCGCCACAGATCGTGGCCAAGGGGTAACAAAAAAATTGTGAGGGATTGGCTTCTGTATGAATTCCAGCCGGTAACCCCTTCTCACAATGGACAGAACCCAGGAGTCCTGAAAATGTCTCGCCCAGACTTCCTGAAATTGAAGAAGCCTTGCTCCTACTCTTGGAAGCTGGACAGGCCTCCCGTCATTGTGACTTCTGCTGGGACTTGGGAGATCTTGGGGCCTTGGCCTTTCCACCTCGAAAAAAACCAGACTGCCCTGTCTTCCAAGATGATGACCTAAAAGTCTCCCTACCAGGCCTATAAGCTTTAAAGTCGTCCTTTTTCTTTGAAAAATACCTGTCTGATTGACGTTTTGGGGGATCTTTAAATCTCCTTGGAGCCTGTGGAAGGAATGTGCTCTTTCCTCCAGATGATTTGGATATTATATCCTCCAAAGCTTTGCCAAATAACATCTTGCCCTCAAATGGTAGCCTGCATAATGCATTCTTTGAGGCAGTGTCTGCAAACCAGTACTTAAGCCAAAGGGCTCTACGAGCCACTACTGATGAGGCCATAGATCTCGCAGACAATCTTGTTAAATCGCCAGCGGCCCCCAGGCAAAAAGATGTCGCCAGTCTCAGATCCTCCAGAGCTGCCAAAATCTTCTCACGAGGCTCCCCTTCTCTGGTCCTCTGCACTAAATCCTCTATCCACATTGACAGGGCCTTGATCACTGAAACTAATGATACTGCCGGTCTCAACATGGCTCCAGTCATCATGTATAACTTTTTTAATTCTGTTTCCATCCTTCTCTCCATTGGCTGTTTCAGGGCGGAAACATCGTCTATTGGTAGTGCAGTCTTTCTGGACAATCTAGCTACTGGAGCATCAACTGTTGGAGGATTGCTCCAAATTTCCTGGGATTCTGGATGAAAGGGATATAGCTTCTCCATCTTTGCCTCTACCGGAACTTTCCTAGACATCCTTTGCCATTCTGCAGAAATGACATCTTGCACCTCCTTATGCACTGGGAAGACATGTTTTTTCTTCCTGGCAAAAAACACACCTGTGTCTGTTTGGTCCTGCTCCTCAAGGACTAATGTGTGTCTCACTGCCTTAATAAGGTCTGGAACAAATTTCATATCAAAAAATGAATTCTCTTCCTCCTCATCTGAAGAAGAAGAGTCTGAGTTAATCACCTCAATCTGATTAGAATGCGGGTCAGCAGGCATCTGATTTTCAGAACCCTTTGCCTCTTGAATTCCTAAGGCTACTGCCTGTTTAATCCAGGCTAATAAGTCTGACTGAGAAGCATCCTTAGACGTTGAAGGAATGTCTTGAGCAGGTATACGCTTCTGAGCAGGTGGAATATCAGCGTCACCTTCCAAAATCTCTGCAATACAGTCACCACATAATCTCTTGCCCGGTAATGTAGGCTTTTTGCAGGCTTTACAGGCTCTAATGTCCTTATCCTGAGATCTTTGCCTTTTCCTGGCAGTATCTTCAACAGGTGAAGTAAGCCTAGAGTGACAAACACCCAATTAGTAATGCACTTTTTTCGACGCAAAAACACTCAGTAGCTCTAAACCCACCGTGAAGCCTTCGAGGTAGCAGCTTTCTCGGCAGCCGGATCCATCACAGATGCGTCAATGCGGGTGCAAAGGCAAAACTGCACCCGTTCGGAGGCAAAATAAGGCGCCCTTTGATGACGTATATGCTTTCTTGCGCCACTACAGACGCAACCTCCCCCCGGCTGTACAGGGACCCACTCCTGAGAAGGCGCTATGGCGATCACAACGGAGGGGCTTCAGGCAGAGAAAGTGCATGAAAAACTGTGCCTGGAATCTGGTCCCGAAGAACCAAGTGGGTAGAGCATACAAATCCCCGGTCCGGCCAGGACAGAAGGAAAAAAGACTGGTGAGGGCGGGAAGGGGGTGGGTATTTGTAAGGTTGCTTGTTAACCCTTCTGTGTCCGACCAGTACAGGGATAAAACCCAAATTGTTATGCTGCCAGGGGATGGCCAGGAAATAAAAGGAAGGTGAGAAAGTTTAGGTAATTGTTCATACCATACGTTCTGTCTAGTCAGTATAAATTCTACCAAGTTATTTAACATTAGACAAGAAAAAGAAGAATCAAGACACCTGGACTGGATGTTATTTAGGTAAGCAGCCGTGTAAGGATTACGCTGAGTATGTAGGAGAGTCTAATTTTTTACAAAACCCATTGAAGTGTTATTTTAAAGAGAAAATTGAAGCAGTTGAAAGGCACTTTGTATCTGCTACAGAAATTACAAGATATTGGTGGTGGTGAAGAGTTTTACCTGCAATTTGCAGGTAAAAATACTGGACATCACAGTGATCACCAGGTTTTGAATGATCTTGACAAGGATGTGGCCAAATCTATAACAAATAAACAAGAAATTGTGCTCATAGGCCAAATGTTTTTCTACAGGCCATAGCAGTCAGAGATGGGAACACCCAATGGATTAAGTATTGTGGTGCTGGGAGCCCCCATTGGCAAGCCACTACGTAAACCATATAGGCAGAATCATGGAACTCACATTTTACCTGTTGTAACGATGATCAGAACAGCTACATTTACTAGCAGACTTCTGTACAATATTTCAGGGGGATCAACCCCCTTCCCCTTAGTATACAGAATCAGAGATGACTTTATCCTCCTTTTTTAAAGGAGATGGGAACATTGTAGGGATGCACCAAATCCCTATTTTTAAGGATTCAGCAAACCCAGAATTTTTCATGAAGGATTTGGGCGAATCCTGAACCAAATTCAAACGCAAATTTGCATATCCAAACCAGGAATCATTTCTGATTCTCTTAATCATGTAACCTTAAGTCAGATGGTTTTTAGGTTCAGGTTCACTTCAGCCAGGCTCTTGGATTCAACAGAATCTGAATCCTGCTAAAAACACTCAGTTTCAGCTGAATCGCTGCCCCTAGTGCGGTGTTTATCATAAATACAAAAGATCAGTCTTGTGGCACATGTGACATCTGTAAGCACATTTTATAAATCTGTATTTTACAGGTTAGTCCTAGTTCTTATTTACAATACAAGTATGGGATCCATTATCCAGAAACCCATTATCCATAAATCTCCAAATTATGGAAAAGCCACCACCCATAGACTCCATTTTATCTAAATAATTCAAATTTTAAGACTGATTTCCTTTTTCTCATAATAAAACAGTAGCTTGTACTTGATCCTAACTAAGATGTAATTGATCCTTTTTCGAAGCAAAACCAGACTATTGGACTTATTTAATGTTGACATAATTTTCTAGTAGACTTAAGGTGGCCATACACGGAGAGATCCGCTCGTTTGGCGATGTCGTCAAACGAGCGGATCTCTCCCCGATATGCCCACCTTGAGGTGGGCAATATCGGGCTGATCCGATCGTGGGTCCTAGGGACCCACGATCGGATTCTAATGAATAGTAATGGGCGGTCGGATCGCGGGACCGCATCAACGAATAGATGCGGCCGCGATCCAACGGGATTTTTCATCCCATCCGATCAAAATCTGGCCGACTTTCGGCCAGATCTCGATCGGGGAAGCCCAACGGGGGGCCCCATACACGGGCCAATAAGCTGCCGACACTGTCTGACGGCAGCTTTTGTCGGCCCATATATGGCCACCTTTAAGGTATGATGATCCAAATTACAGAAAGATCCATTATCCTTAAAGCACCAGGTCCTGAGCATTCTGAATAACAGGCTACATACCTGTATCAAAATATCATAATAATTATATTTATATGGCATTACGTACAATTTGTAAAATATTCTTATATGACTTTAATATTTGTATATGCGACATCTCATTCATCTTCCATTGAAATCCGTCTGTTAGGTCCCAGAGGCTTAATTATAAAAAGACTGACTACAAAGGCCCTTCATTTAAGGATCTCTAACTTTCCTTTAAGGTATTCAGGGAATCTCTTTAACTCGCAGACCGGAAAGGGCTTTTCTCAGGATTAAATTATGGGAATAAATGGAATGTCTTTCAGTGTCGTTAAACAAATACACCTCTCAGAATACTCTCTTGGGAAAGAATCAACAGACCAATGTAAACTACAATGGTTAAAGAAACGGTTATCCGAGAAACTGATAGAATAAATGTTTCTAGAATCCAGAAGGTAAAAATGACAGGAACATTTTTTAAGAATTAAAACAAAACTAAGGTAAGCAAACATTTTTAAACATATTATTATTATATATGAATAATAATAATAAGACACAAAATTTGTACTCACTAATTTTTGCAACTTTCCCACTCCTAATGTTATTTGTTTGTTATATATTGTTTAATACCATCTGGGAGCATTAAAAGTACAAGAAAATGTAAAAACCTTCATAGGTTTCTTGGGAAAAACCCTTCCTAAGGTTTATTTTGGGTCATCAGCAATTTCAGCAGTTCTTATCAAAGCTCTGTACAACCACACAAACAATTGTTCAACTGTATTGTTGATTTAGGGTAGAACTCCACGTTTTTGTTGCGATCCGACTTGTCGCATGCGACAAAAATAAGTTAAGTAATAGAGTTGTCGCATGGTGTCGCAGTGTTGATCCGACGCAACACAACTGTCGGATGCAGTCGGATCAACGCTGCAACACCATGCGACAATTCTATTACTTACCTTATTTTTGTCGCATGCGTTTTGTCGCAGCTCCTCGGATTGCGACAAAAATGCTCGTAGGAGTCCTACCCTTAGTGACACACGGGCTGACTTTCTGATATCCAACCAAATGCTCAGCTATTGGCAGTTAGGCCTAAAACATTGCAACATTAATATCTTCTTTGGTGCTAATAAAGCACAACTGTCACGCTGCAGTTTTTTGTTTTCTGTATTTATATTTAGGCCCTTGCAGAATTGGGCACTTTCTGCAGGCACCTGACTGAATTGCATTTTAGGTGGTAGCATTCCACTTTAAAGCTGGATAGCTATTGAACAACTTGTCTTCAACAATGTAAGGCCACACTGGGGGGAGGGGGGCAATCAATCAGATTGCTATGAAGAAGTTTGAGCCTATACAGCTGTGCATTGACTGATGGCCCTGTGCTTATAGCAATGGGATGATCTCTCTGCTTTACATTAAATTTGGATTGGACTTGGGGGCCCATTTACTAAGAGTCGAATTAAAAAACTTTTAATTTCAGATTAATTTTTGGAATATTGAATAGGCCAAAATTCGATTTGAATTGAAAAAAACGTCACAAATTCGACTATTCGAAAATCGAAGTACTGTCTCTTTAAAAAACTTTGACTTTGACACTTCGCCACCTTAAACCTGCCGAATTGCTGTTTAGCCTATGGGGAACCTCCTAGAACCTCTCTGAGTCTTTCGCTAAGTTTCTAGAAGTCAAAGTTTTTTTTTTTGTATGATCCTTCAATTTGAAGGATTAAATCGTTCAATCGAGAGATTTTAATTTTGCTCAGAAACTACCGTTTTCGATCTAAAAAACACTTTGACTATCGAAGTTTTTTAACTTCGAAATTCTAAACCTTTGTAAATGTGCCCCCTAGTATCAATGTAGGTTCTCACAGGTTGTGTGAATAATAAAAGCGATTTTCCTTTTTGACAGCTGCTGTCGCCTCTGCAGGTTCTAAGGAGGCAAAGCGGTCAATAACTTGTCTGTAGCAGTAAGTAGAATGACTGTTGGCAATAGAGATTCCCAAATGCTCTAGACAAGAGAGATATTACACCTGAATTCCTTGCTTAAAGAACTAACAATAGTGATGGGCGAATTTATTCAGCAGGCGCGAATTCGCGGCGAATTGCCGCAATTCGCAAAACCGCAGCTAAAATTCGTCGGCGTCCAAAGAAAAAATGGACGCCAGGGGATTTTCACCAGTGAATTTGTGCCGGCATCAAAAACAGACTCCGGTGTCAAAAACTAGATGCCGGTGCAGTTTTGCGAATTTTTCTCCGTTTTGCGAATTTCACGGAAAATTCGTGGATTTTTCAGCAAATCAAAACTTGAGAAATTCACCCATCACTAACTAACAACCTTTTTTTGTCTTGCCTATAGATATGCAGATACCTACTGTATACTATGAAATGAATGTGGCCAACCCTTCTATGTACTGTAATCATTTTTTTGGTATATATTTTTTACCTCAATTATAAATTACAAGCATTGCATCGATGTCCTTCATTTGATAAGAGTTCTGCAGAAAGAATGAACTTTGTGAAGTGAAGGACCTATGACTGAAATACAGCTCCCAGCATTCCCAGCCAACTGTGCACTCCATAATAAATTATCTTAACAATGCATTGTAGCCAAAGGACCACCTGGATACTTCTAACTGCTGAGATTTTAGATTACTTAGGAAAATGCATACAATGCAATCGACCCAGTAAATGTAACAAATGATCATTTTTGTGCTGGATTGATTATTTTCTTCTTATTAAAAGTAAAGTAAATATCCGCCTCTATAGAGCAATTACATCTACTTGCCTGCCATTTCTTGTCTTATTAGAGTATACAATACATGAAAATATAAGCAAACATCAGACGAATAGTCTGCATCCCTCTTTATGATTAGAAGAATTCGATACTTCAATCGTCCCTCACTCTTCTCTATTTTATTGGTTATTTAATAATGTCTCACCAAGCAAAGATTTGGATCAAGATATTGTTGGACTACTAATCCCATAGAGGGTGTTGGGGGTTGTAGTTAAACAGCATTTTTAGGGCTGACAGTTGCAAATGCTTGATGGGCGAAAAGCTTGCTTAGATGATGGTTTCAAGAACATTTTTGTCATGGCTTATAGCTAGGCAATTTCTATGTAGTTGTTCATATAACATTTCATAACTGAAAAAAAAATATGGCAGTCCCCATCCAAATGCACATTGCAGTAGTAGTATAATAGCATTATTTATTTCCAACAATGAGCTCCTACTTTACCGTTAAATGATAACATTGGGTCATAAAACAAGTACAAAGGTAAGAAATTGTTTCCCCATGAATGACATGCTTTCTGTGAGCCTTTTTTTTCTGAAAAGAAATTCATTTTATTGAATGCTTTTGTACAAGCTGTTAGAATACTCCATCTGTGGTTCTGCTTTTACTGGGAAGTACTAAACATTGGTATTTGTATTGGGATCAAAGCTGTCCAACCTGTTGTCATTGAGTTTATTTTAGCTACATCCTTCAGGGCCTTTTGACAGCTGAAAGATTCTAAGGGATGCTGGGATCTGTAGTTCACCAACAACTGGAAAGCCACAAACTGGACATCCTTGGTCTCAATTATTGCATATATGATTTAAGGGTCTGGCACTTTTATAGAACTAAAAAGCCTTTGACATTCCAGCTGTTGCAGAACTACAATTCACAAAACTCTCAGATTGCTGCTGGCTGGGTACCTTGGATTGCAAGGGACTGTACATTGGCACAAAAGGTTCCTAATCCCTATAGAGTAAACACAATTTATTTATTACTAACATAAGGTAAACTAAACAAAGTTTAATAGATTGTATGATTTTATTGTAGAAAATTTTTATTTCAGTTTTTGTAGCAAAACTAATCTATGAATTTGCAACAGCTAGTATGAGAGCCACACGCTTTGCTTTAACCTTCAACAGATTCTTTAAAGGGATACTGTCATGGGGAAAAACATCAAAATGAATCAGTTAATAGTGGTTCTCCAGCAGAATTCTGAACTGAAATCCATTTCTCAAAAGAGCAAACATATTTTTTTATATTCTATTTTGAAATCTGACATGGGGCTGGACATATTGTCAATTTACCAACTGCCCCAAGTCATGTGACTTGTGCTCTGATAAACTTCAATCACTCTTTACTGCTGTACTGCAAGTTGGAGTGATATCACCCCTCCCTTTTCCCCCAGCAGCCAAACAAAAGAACAATGGGAAGGTAACCAGATAGCAGCTCCCTAACACAAGATAACAGCTGCCTGGTAGATCTAAGAACAGCACTCAATAGTAAAAACCCATGTCTCACTGAGACACATTCAGTTACATTGAGAAGGAAAAACAGCAGCCTGCCAGAAAGCATTTCTCTCCTAAAGTGCAGGCACAAGTCACATGACCAGGGGCAGCTGGGAAATTGACAAAATGTCTAGCCCCATGTCAGATTTCAAAATTGAATATAAAAAAATCTGTTTGCTCTTTTGAGAAATGGATTCCAGTACAGAATTCTGCTGGAGCAGCACTATTAACTGATGTGTTTTGAAAAAAACATGTTTTCCGATGACAGGATCCCTTTAAAATCAGACATGGAAACCTGCGCATTATATGTAGTACACTAACATTTAATATGTTGTGGTATATCAGAAACCCTTTTTTGTTGGCTTGGCTTCCTTTCTGGGGTCAGATTGACTGAGCTAGTTTCTTTTTTACTGTCTTTAAGTTTTAGATTGTTCATACTCTTTCCAGTAATGACAGAAATTGTAGTCTCCTCCTCCAGAAATTTGACTGTAGGACCAGCAGAAAAGTGTGATGGAAAGATCCTGCCATCTGTTAGGATAATATAACTGTCTACTATGGTGTTTTGTGGATGCACCTGCTTGCAGAAAAACCCATGTAGGAGCAAAAGGAATTCTTTTTTCAAGCTTTTATGCATATAACCATATATATAAGGATGGATGCAACACTGAAGGAAGAATAGAACCAGAACTAATGAGGTTACCCATCTTGGAATGTATGAATTGGCACTGGAGGCGACAATGCTGAGTATACTGTAGGGACCCATGCTTATGATGTAGGATGACAGGATTGCAAAGATAACCTTGGCTGCTTTGCAGTGGTAGAGAGGTCGGTGGTGAGTTGTTTTGTCAAGTGCGTTTAGTGCAGTGGATCTAGAGCTTTCAGACTTGTCACATCCATTTGCCTGGACTGGGTGCACTAATGCATTTTGCCTCCTGGCAGCTCTGAAAACCATTCCATAGCATGCCAACATAATGCTTACTGGCAAGATAAAGGAAAACAGAGCACTGATCATGGTGTAGGAGTAACTTGAAGCCCACAACACTTTACAGTAGTGACTCTGTAAATCGAATTCCACCTTCCCCCAGCCATAAAGAGGAGGGGTGCTTTGGAGGACACTGAAAATCCAAGTGCAAAATATCAGAAGGCTTCCTCTCTTTGGGGTCATCTTGGTGGGATAAGACAATGGATGGATTATGGCCAGGTATTTGTCCACAGAGACAACAGTGATAGTGTTTACTCCTGCAAATGCAAATAAATGCATCAGCACCACCACTGCCCCACAGAGACCATTATCCAAGGGCCAGATATCAGGGAGGGAGGTAACGATGACACAAGGCATCACCAAGACTGTCTGCAGAAGATCAGCTACTAGCAGGTTGAAGATAAAGCGGTTTGCTACCTGGAGCAGCTGAGGCTTTCGATGAAAAACCACCAGGAGCATTATGTTCCCAAATAAAGAAAGACAAAGGAGGGAAATGATGAGGATAATCCTGAGAATGGTGTCAGGCATAGAGGATGAGTTTTGCTCAGCTGGAAAGTGACTCTGGTTTCCAGTGACCCTTCGCTCACTCAACCTCTGCATGGTTGTGACCAAGCCTCACTCAGACCTCCATCCAGAGTGGGATGGGTAGGTTCTTTAGCTCAGACTGTGTGCCAGAGCAGCATTGGAGTGCTATTCTATGGCAGCATGATCCAGGCGGCTCTTAGAAAGAGTTCCATATGTAGATTGTGCATCCATCACCCACACAGATCATCCAGGAGGCCACTGAGCAAAAACCAGGGCTTCACATTCTGACTATATCCATTTCTTCACCAGAAAGGCCTAAAGACATCAATACAAACATTTAGACAATAGCTTTTTTTCATTAAAAAAAACACGGTGTATACATTATTCTAAGGCACCTATTTGCACAGCTGCACAGGTATTATTGTGAGCGGCAGTGCACATATACAAACAGCTATATGTCAGTGTGTTCTGTCCTGTGTATGAAAATGATTCTCATCCCTGGAATAAACGCATGCAAAGGTGAGAGTAAAATTACCTGTTGATGGACATTGCCTTGTGTCTTTTAAGCTTCAGGAAGCTGATAAAATGATGGATCTGTCTCCATACCCCCTCCAGTTGTGTCTATTTCTGTGATTTGGACAGCTCAGTGCTGCTGGAGAGGAATCAACCCTCTCCTCTCCCTCCTCCTCCTCTCCCAGTCTTCCCTCCCCCATGTTCTTTTTAACTCGCAAGCTATGGAGAAGCCTGGAACAAGCAGAGGGTGCTAAACCAATACAGCACATCACATTTACAAGCATTAACAGCCGGCTCATTTTTATAAAACTGTCAGATTGCCGCATTAAACTGTTTTACATATTTCTTTCTCTAATGACTTAGATGTGGAAATGCTGAAATTGGCAGGGCACCCTCACCCCTCGCAGCGGAGGCTATTGTACAGCGCAGAATAGCTGAACACTGGAACGTCTCGTTCCTCAGACACGCAATGTGTGATTCCTAGACCTTATGAAATATGATACAAATTTAGAGTGTGTGTGTTGCCAAGCTGACACTGTGACTAACTGTTTGTGGCATTTTGCATCTGACGAGACAGTTGGAAGCAAACAGTTTATCCCAGATTGCCATAATGTATACCAATAATGTGCCTTGCTTTCATTTCATCTCAGTGCTGATACTAACAAGCACAAACGCTCATTATTAAAATGTCACTCCTTCCGAGTGCCTGCGAATAAACATCTATTCTCCCTATGTTCTGCTGGCAGGTGTGAAATTGTTCCACCCACCTCTGTCCTCCTCAGCTGCATCCTGCCTCTCAGGTGGGCTACACTTTCCCTGCATAGTCACTTACCTAATTAAAACCTTAAAATGCAAAGCCTGTTGTGATTCAAGACATTTGGCGGCATCACCATGGAGACTGTATTCTCCCTTTGGTGCAAATGGGTCAAGCAAGGTGGAAAGATAAAGGTCCATTTTCAACCTGTAAAAGGCAATCTTTTCTTACGTCATTCCTTCCCAAACCTGCCAGCTTTTCTGCAAGAATTGTCATCTGATATTGTTCGATTTAAATGTTTACCAGTTCTTTAAATTAATATACTCACATAATGTAGTTTCACTTGAGTTATAGCCAGATAATTGTTACAAAGTATCTTATATGCACCTCTTAGCTGTTCTGGGCTCTCTGCCAAAAGCCAATTAAGTTGAAACTTTGTTTCTTTTTCTGGCTGTTCAGCACAGAGAAAGTCGGGACTTTCCAGTACAAACAGGACAGTTGGGAGGTATGTTAGTGTATGATTTGCTAAGTGTAGATCAGTAGTGCTTACATTTGTGTCTCAATCCCATAGGTTAGTACGCTAAACATTTTATCTACTTTGCATTGCACCATTGTCTGGAACTACCAGTTTTAGGGGCCACTCTGCGTAAGAACTTCAGGCCGCAATAATTAAACTGTATTAGTCATTGACGTTTCTGTCTAGACATATTGGGTTTGTAACCTGCAGCTACAGCATATGTGTCTGATCAGACAACAGGGCACTTCACGTAAAGATTGTCAATGCTAGCACCCTACAGGTTAACAGCTGAACGATTCCGCATAGTATCAGGAAATGGATAGTGATGGGCGCAAAAATTCGCCAGCCGTTTTGCAAATATTTTGTCGTTTCTTGGGAAATTTGCAAATTTTTCGGTGAATCTAAACACCCCAAATTCGCCCATCACTAGAAATGGAAATCAAAACATTTGCCAAGGTGTTAATAATATGGGACAAGTCTATTTTGGTTAAGGGGTGAATAACAGACAGATGGAGCATGTGCTGCACATTCTGATGAATCATCTAGACAGTGCTGTGTATACACCTGCAGAATATGCTGCTGATTGTGCACTGTTTGTTAATTTATCTGAACTATCTGGCTGAATATATCCCTGTGTTATTTAACCGTCTCTGCTAAAATTCACAGATTAACACAAACGTGGCCAAAGATAGATTAAAGTGTCCACTTGAGATGCATAACAGTACATGCTATTTTTCAGATGGTGCTAAACATCTTTAGGAGTAACTTCAATTTAGTTCAATAATCCACAGTTATAAGCGAGACATATTTAAAATTGTTACACTGCTGGAGTATTCTTAAGCAAATACACCCACATGTACACCCACGCTGCTGATCATTTTCTAATATGTGTCCTTGCTAAGGTGTGAAGCTGATAAAGAAACTCACTCACACTGTTATTAGTAGACACTAGCAGTAACTATAGTGCAGTATACTCAGATATGCAAAGTATATCCCCACTATATAGTGCACATTGTTGGACAGCCGCAAACTGTGCAAGTAAAAAGGTCAGAGCTTATTGGATTTATGGCGAGGCCACAAAGGCCAGGTCTAGGGTTGCATAAATTATGGGGCAGCATGCAGCCCATCTGCAGGGGAAGTAGGCTTGATTCTGGAGCACTATGCTCCAGTGCGAATGGATGCGCATGAGCGCAATCCTGTGCAAGGGAGGGGGCACTGGAGGAGGCTGGCCTTTGGTCGCCCTCGGGAGAAAGCAACGCCTGGTCAGACAAACGTCAGTGCAGATTGCGGCATGGCTGTGTAGGGAATCAGATAACACCTTCCCTATAGCCTATATACTAAAGGAGAGGTACATCGGGCAGGTAGCGCTACCTGGGGAATAAAGAGCTCTAGGGAAAAGGGACATTTCATGTGAACTGAACTGTGTTGTCCACCCGGAGTGGAGAGAGAGTATGCTAGTTACTACACAGAACTACGTTTCCCCATTGTAGGAATATTATTACATTGCACTCTTTGACCAAATTATTTCCTTTATTCTTTATATAAAGTTTCTCTTGGTTTACTGCAAACTGTGCATTTCATTTTCCCAATGGAATTCCCCTAAAGGTGTAATCCTCACAAGGTGGAGGCACTGTAAATCCCAGTTCCCAGTATCTTTCATGCACAAAGAGAGCTCAGAGCCCTGGAGAGCAAAGTGTTAATTGCTGCTTCATCCGATTCTACAAAAAGTGTGGTAAGGAAAGGGTTACCACTGCACATAGCTGTACATGGTGGAGTCAAACAAAATGTTGTGAATTTTGAAAACAGGAATGTTGGGCGATGTTATAAAGAATCATAAGTCTTCAATGTTTGCTTTGAGAAAAGATGGCAAATATAGCCATCCATATGCTCATACAGGTGAGCAATACTGACCCTTGGACTATTTGTTTAGACAGCACTGCAGAACAATACAGGGGTCAGTTACATCCACACACAAACATAGTAACACAAAAATACTAACATAGAAAGTTAGGTAGAAAAAGGCACACCCATCATGTTCAATCTTTTAAGTCTTTATATAACCTACCTAACTACTTGTTGATTCAGAATAAAAAAACATTTTGCCTCAAAAAATTTCTTCCTGACTCCAAGATGGCAAGGTTGACCAGTCTGTTGTATACAGTAGGTGCATAAATGCTCCTGTTGATGCTGTTTAACCAAAAAACTACTACCATATGGCAACAATTTAAAAATTTCCCCAGTGAGTTTCATCAAAATAATCACATGTAAAAGCCAAGCATCGGAAGTGATGCAGCCTTCACAGTGAAAATATTAGCCAGTGAATCCAATATGGTACAACACAGACACATAATTGCCATTGTTTTGATACATCTGGTGCAATTGCAACTGGTGCAACATCACACCGTTGTAAGTAAAAAAAATATGGTGATTTATATCTGATATTGCAGTTTACACGCTGCTTTTGCTGTTGTGTGACTTCTGAACAGGGCCAAATTGCTGGCTTCTATCTATTTACCTCGTTTTTATTTTTATACTCAACTGTTCCTTTAATATCTTAACGGGGGTTATGTAATACAAGACACACGGGTCATTTACTTCTGCACAACACAGTACTTGGCACCAATGCATTCCTCTTACTGCCTGTACTGAGTAGTAGTGAGTAGTAGTGAGTAGTAGTGAGTGCTATTGATGCAGACCACTGTTAAAAGCCTGGATCTACAGTATTGTCACCTCCAACCTCACTCTCCCCTTGTTTCCCTTCTTCCCTTGTTATCGACTGTGGAAGCCTTCTATTCTTTTTTCCTCCGTCCCCTATTCCTTTCTGCTCTTTGTTTTCATCTCTGTTTTCCTGACACCATTCCCTTCTGCTTCCCTTCCCTCCAATTACCTTTTGGATTCTACTCTACTCTAATAAGTTTTTTTTTTTATTTCCTTCCATTCTCTATTTTCTCCACATCCTTTCTCTACCCTTAACACCCCCCTCTAACTGTTAATTAAATCTAAATCACAACATAAAAGAAATAATACAGAACACAGAAGTTACCCTAACCTTCCTGTACATTTACAGAAAAGACACAGATGATAATTTAGATTTGTCATTCTAAGGGTAGAAAATAAAGCATTCCAGTATTATTCCCTTGGATATACAGGTTTATTATCACCATGGACATGGTGAAAATGTAATCATTAGAAAGCAATGCATCATCTATCTTATTTTCAATTCCCGTTCAAGGCATTGAAAGGTGTCTGTATTTAATTTTCTCCCAAATGCTTGCCTGTAGGGATTCCAAGCTACATGAGTGGCAGACGTCTGGAAACAGAATATAAACCTGTTTAGTCTAAAGAGGCATCATGGGAATAGTAAAATCATCTCTTAAGGGATGCAAACAGCTTCTTTCTACCTTATATTGTCTCACACTCTCTGATGATTTGCACAGCAGCTTTTTAACTTGTATAAACAAATCATGAGATTCAGCACTTTATCTAAATAGGTTTTGCATTATTTGTCATAAATAATTAGTAAAATATATCAGCATCCCTGTAAAATGTGGGAAGTATAAATGGCAAAGAACATATATGTACATACATACTGTATCTGTACTGTTCATTTTAATGGGTAGAAGTATTGCTGCTTATTACTTCAAGAACTTCAAGTTCAGATTTCCAAGTAATTTTTCACTTTGGTACCAATTTATATTTATGTGGAAAATCATTTCTACAGATTTGCTAAGTCCCCCAAAAGACTTGTAGGAAAGCTAGTACAATGCTCCTCTTTTTTCAGCATCCTGGTTACTTTGGCCAAAGCTTTAAATGTCTTTTTTGCCTATTAATTCAAGGGGTGCTTCACCTTTATATTAAAATTTAGTTATGTTATAGAATGTCCTGAGTTTTCAATTGCGCCATATTGTTTTATAGTTTCCAAATTATTTGCCATCCAAGTTTACATCTTTCCAGCTTTCAGACAGCTGCTGAAATTGCAAACTGGAGAGCTGCTAAACATAAAGCTAAATAACTGGAAACCCACAAAAAATAAAAAAATTAAAACCATTTGCAAATTGTCTCAGAATATCAATGTCTACATTTACATTAATTTAAAGGTGAACAACCTCTTTAAAGCAGTCCTGATTGTATAGACACACGGGGTACAGCTCTGTTTGTGGAATCCTTCAGCATACACTAGCCTTGAGGCTATTGCTCTCTCCAAGACACATTTAGACCCGCGATACTTGCACTATGGTAGCTTCCTGCAAAGAGAGCAGCTACATTTCATGTTTGACACAACCATGGGCATCCACAGATAGGGGCACTTTCCCCCCTGTATATTAGGGTTTCCACCTGGCCTGTATTTTAACCGGTAAAAATGATGGTTGATCCCAATGTTATTAATAGTGAAAAAAATATAAATATATAGAAAAAGGGGGCGACCTTAATGTATATGTGTGTGTCAATGCCAGTGTATGTGTGTGTGTATGTATGTGTAAAATTAACTGTTAGTGTTAATGTGTGTAAGGGCAATTGTGTTTAAGGAGGTCTGACAAAACCTGTGTTATAGAGACTATAATGAATGTGTACAGCTGTGTAATAGTATTCATTATTGAATCTTATAGGTACAGGTTGGCTATGGGTTTTGCCTACAACCATTCTCCCAGTGTATTTGACACAAAGCATATTAACTCCTACAGTTCCTTGTCCTGCTGCTCCATTGTATCCCCCACCTATCCATGGCCTCACTCTATTCACTGTCCTCCTTTACCCTTTCCTTTCTCATTCTGCTGAGTTACCCCCACACTCGCCTTTCCATCTCTAATAACCCTCTGCCTCACTCTAGATATCTGTATAAATAGAAATATCTACAATATTATGTAACATGTTTTTGGACTATACAGGCCAACGGGGTTAACAAGCAGCTAGTATACTAGAGCATGGGTTACACTGGACTCTAACACTAAGGGTAGGGCCTTTGCAAAGTGTAAGAACTGTAAGTGTGGTTTAGTGCAACTACAACACCCACAGGCTACTGTGCATTAACCGATAAAGAAATGGGTGCTAGGAGGTTCTTGCAGTCAAACAGCACAAATAATTTATTTTTCAAAGACAAATGATCCACAAGATACTTACATCAAAGAAAGAGGTATTGGCAGAATTTATAGGCACACAGCTCAGACAGTATATCAGAGGTAGATGCAGGTGCATTCCCTGAGGATGTACCTCACACGTGGTCTGGATCTCAGTGGAGTGGTCAGGGAGGAGAACCTAAAGCCTGACACCCTATCCACTATGTCCCTTCACTGTAGGCAAATCTTAGAGCCTGGGAAGCTACTTCCTGCTACAGTCCTGGATGGAGCACGAAGCTGCTCTTTCTATCTTCCCTCACTGTCTCACTCTCCTAGAGAGTCTACTCTATAACAATTATATTCCTGCCACTCACTAGCCTCATTCACAGGGTCGCTGCTCCCCGGTTTCCACACTAGAGGTTCAGGTCCCTATAGGGCAGGGATCCCCAACCTTTTCTACCTGTGAGCAACAATCGGATGTAAAAAGAGTTGGGGAGTAACACAAGCATGGAAAATGTTCTGTGCTGTGATTGACCATTTAGTAGCCTCCATGAAGTCTTCAGGGGCCTCTGTTTGCAGTGCATCTGGTTTTAATACAACCAAAATTTGCCTCCAAGCCTGAAATTCCAAAATAAGCACCTGCTTTGAGGCCATAGGGAGCAAAATCCAAGGGGTCGGAGAGCAACATGTTGCTCATGAGCTACTGGTTGAGGATCACTGCTCTAGGCATCCGAATTGGCTAGACACCAGGAGCCAAAGAGGAAAACCCACCCTTTCCAAACACTATATTACAGTGTAACATGAAGTGGTCATAAAGCCTCTTGGCCAATACTGAAATGATATATATATTTGTACCTCACCCCCCCCCCTCTCCTGCTCCTGCCCTGTATCCCCTGCATTGTTTGTTTTTTGGATGACTCTTATCTTTTAACCCATCTGCCACTTTTGGAACAAAGCAGCTTTCCCATGAAAAACATAGATTAAATGCTAGTGTCATTTCATTGTGCATGACCTCTTCCTGCTGTTGTTACTCTACTTTATGTACAGTAGAACCCCCATTTTACATTTTTCAGGGGACCAGAAAAAATGGTGTTAAGTCAGGGAAATGTATTATGTATTATTTTTTGGTGGGACCAAAAAAAATTGCAATGCTATATATGTGCAACAGTTACTACAACTACTTTATAAATTTATAGAAAAGCTGTTGTTAGGTTTGAGTGGAAACCAAAATTATGGGTACAAGTAATTTCTGTGATGTGTTTTTTTCCTTGCACCCCCCCCCTGGACAATTTTCTGCGGACGCCCATGGACACACCAACATTCATTTCGCAGTAAATTGTTGGGTCAGTATCACACTCAGTACTGCATAACACAATCTGACAACCATTTAATCATTCAGAGATTTAAATAACTGGTCTAGCTTAGCAAATTTATTTTATAATTTAGAAATGTAACCATCGAAAACTACAGTCATTATACGCTTGGATAAAATGGAGTCTATGGGAGATGGCCTTTCTGTAATTCAGAGCTTTCTGGATAACAGCTCATATATATATATATATATATATATATATATATATTCATACATATATATACATACATACATATATATATATATATATATATATATATATATATATATATATATATATATATATATATATATATATCCATACATTTTGGGAGTGAATGTAGCAAATGTTTGGGATGAGTATACAATTTTTGGATGTATCCGTATACAAAGATAGATCAGTGAATAAGCTCCAAACCAAGATTTATCATAAAGCCACAGATAGGAATAGCCTATTACATCGTCTAAGTAAAATCCTTCGACTTCGAATATCGAAGTCGAAGGATTTACCGTATTTCCTTCGTTCGTACGATCAAAAGAAAATTAGAAGGATTTTAATCCATCGATAGAACGATTTTCCTTCGATCAAAAAAAATCTAGGAAAGCCTATGGGGACCTTCCCCATAGGCTAACATTGATGCTCGGTAGGTTTTAGGTGGCGAAGTAGGTGGTCGAAGTTTTATTTAAAGAGACAGTACTTCGACTATCGAATGGTCGAATAGTCAAACGATTTTTAGTTCGAATCGTTCGATTCGTAGTCGAAGTCGTAGTCGAAGGTCGAAGTAGCCAATTCGATGGTCGAAGTAGCCAAAAAAATACTTCAAAATTCGAAGTATTTTTTATTCTATTCCTTCACTCGAGCTTAGTAAATGTGCCCCTATGTGGTGGATATAATGACATTGTAGCAATCTCTTCTGGAATTCTGGCTTTCAATATTGCCTTGGGGTGAGGCTGGCATGGTTCTATTTATTTGATAAAATGTGAATAAATGCTGTGGCTCTGGCGCCTGTTTTAAGGTATGTAACAATGGGGTTCAGTAGGATGGCTGAAAGTGAAGGGGACTTCTTGTCATTATTTTGCTTTGTTGACTGATGGTTTATTGTTTTTTTACACTGTTTATGTTGTCGATTTTATAAGACATAGCTATATGTAATCTGAAGGACAGCAGCTCCTAAGATAGGGCCTGGTTATGATTTCCTTGGAAGGTTCTGGGAGAGGGGCATCAAAGACCTGTAGCCTATAAAAGGGTGTTGAGATATGGGAAAGGCCTTTTTGGCCTGGTATAACAATCTGGGTGGACAGTTGGAGCTAAATGTGGTGAACATGTCAGAGAAAAACAGAAGGATAGTGGGTGCTAGTGTCAGGTGGGTGGTATGCTATTGCTTAGTTCAGACATGCTATCCTTTGAAAATGAGAGGTAACCTAGAGCCATTAGCACTGGAAAGGTGGAACCAACTGTAAAGGAGAAATATGGTTAACTCACCTCAAAGTGTATGTGTAAGTCTTTCTCGGAACTGTAAGTGGGAGTTGTTGTCCAACAGATGACTTGCAGCTAAACTGCAATTTTTGACAGCCGTTGTCTGGAACTTGGATTCTTTTTACAAAGTGTTGCCTATGGCCATATTTGGAAACAGTGTTAGAAAGACATAGTATAAAAGTAATGTTTAGATAAAAGACAAGCTACTTACATTAATTATTAATAACATCCACTAATAAGATAACTGAAATATTAGCAAAGTTGAGAGTCAGTCACATTTTCTTTGTACAAATTACTTCTGGTTTTGCAGAACAGTAAGCTGCTCCTGGCCTGTAGAGCAAGACTATTTTAAAACAGTGCAATCTAAGGTGAGAGCAGAGTTGGACTGGTGGGTGCAGGGCCACCCCAGAGGTCCCCATACCCCCCCAAGGCCGCCGTCACTTGCCATCTGCTGAGCATGCGTAGGTTGAACCTACCTCCAGTGCATCGGGGAGGGAGATCAGCAGCCTGGGCTGGCGGGGACCACTGGCCCAATCTGACCCTGGGTGAGAGTACACCTTTTGACAAATATGGGTCTACATGTCTTCAAAAGTAAATAATTAATAAACATTGGGCTAATGTCATTGCAGCCACATTACATCTAATACCTAATTACTGCAACATTTAAAATCAAGGAGAGACAGGGCATCAGATGTGCTTAAAAGTTATCTAAACTAGGCAGATTGATTCCCCCAAAATGTGGCAAATGCATTGAAGTATACGGGCGACAATTTTTTTGATACGCAACAATTTTTTTCTTTATTGCATTATTATTGCATTATTGCACAGTAGCCCATGTGAGTTGTAGTTCAACTACAAGTTTCCTTCCTACCTTCCACATAGAGAAGGTCCTGCCTTGTGTGCTGTAAGTCAAGTGTAACCCTTGTTCTACTGTTTTACTGGAAATAACACAGAATAGTAATACTCTGTTTGGGAACAGGATAATGATATCTGTGATCAGAAAACAGGTTAGTGATAATTGTGGTTAGGGTAGAATTGATCTCATTCCATCTACAGGATAAATGAAAGAACTTCACTTCATGTTGGAATTTGGCCCTAAATGCTCTCTCTCTGGTCTAGCTGGTTGCCTTTTCATAATGTGCATGACCTGCCATCTTGTGGAAAAATGGCTAAATTCCAGAGACATTTTTTATGACTCTGAATTCACACAATAGGCATTGATTCCACATCCAAATCTACAGTAAGCTCATTATTAGTTAACTTCTTATTCATGAAATAAGCAGAGGTGTATTTTATCTCATGAGACAGAGGTAAGCACAGCCTATGTAGTGGTCTAGCAGGTTCTGCTTGTTTGTTTTATATCATTGTGCATGTAGTATGTAGTGGTCTAGCAGGTTCTGCTTATTTGTTTTATATCATTGTGCAAAGTTTGTAAACAGTGAATAATTTATTTTTGTAATAGAGGAATACTATATGCTAGAATGATTACTAATATTCTGTAGATATTGGTTTGGAGTGGACCAGGGGCATAACTACAGAGGAAGCAGACCCTGTTGCTGCAGGGGGGTCCAGTAGGTATAGGGGCTAGTGATGTGCCCGCACCCGACCCTTACCCGCCTGCTCCCTACCCGCATCCGACCCGAGCCCGCTGCTCCCCTTTATTTATAGACCCGCGCCCACCCCGCAGTGATGTCACGCGCAGCGCCGGAAGTTGGCAGTACTAGGTCGCACCCGCCCGCGACCCACGCATTTTGTCCAGGGGTCGGCCCAACCTGCCCGGGCCACGGGTCCCGCCGGCCTCGGGTCGGCCCGCACAGGGGCGCTCCACCAATGAGGCGAGTTGAGACACTCGCCTCAGACGGCAGCGCCCCCCTGGTTACCAGGGGCGGCAAAAATGCCGCTCCTGGTAACTAAGAGCCGAATTTCCGGTTTTTAACCCGGAAATTCGGCTCTTCTAGTGCAGAGAGCGCAATTGCGCTCTCTGCACTAGCGTCGTGCAGCGCCCCGACCCCCTCCTGACCAGAAAATGTGAGCGCCATGAGGAGGGGTCGGGGCAGCAACGGAAGGCCGCCTCAGGCGGCATAAAGGCGCGGATCGGCGCTGGGCCCGCACATCTTTAATAGGGGCCCCATGAGGCCCTAATTCATATACAATTTCAATAAAAATTGGTAAAACAGGTCAACCTGGGGGCCTGAAAAATAATTTGCTGTGGGGCCCAGTAATAGCTAGTTACACCACTGGAGTGGACAAAATTAACAGGCTAGTTGGGAGTGGACAAAATTAAAAAAAACAGGCTAGTTGAAAATGAATCACCATTGACAATGGGTGTTCTGTATCTGAAAAAGTTAGGTCATTGCTAATAAAACCTGCCCAAGTCCACTGCCCAGAGCTGAGGACAACTTGAGGTAGATTGAAGAAAAAGACAAACACCCTATCCCTTAGTGAAGGCAGGCAGCTGCTGATAACTGAAGCTCACAGGAGTCAGCTGGAGGCTCACTCGCCAACAGTTACACATTTTTATAAAAGTTATACACATAGATGTCCAGTACCCTTTATGGATTTCTATTTTCTTTGTATATTGGGCTCCCCCAATGTAATTATTTATTTGCTCGGCCACTGGATCTGTGTCTTTTAATCAAATGTAATAATAAAGATAGCAGTTCTTAAACTGAAGCTGAATTGAGCGATCCTTGACCTTTGGAGTGCGCTGCAACATTCTTTGGATTTTCACATTTTTATAAAAGCAAGTTTTTTTCTTTTGCTGCACAGGCGCACACTATATTTGCTGACTAGAGATATTACAGTAGCTCAGCTGCCGCCCTTTTGGTTGACTTCGATTTTGCCGCCTGAGGCAAGATTATCAAGTTGCCTCATTATAGAAGTGCCCCTGACTACAGATTAATAAATAACAATAACAACAAGGAAAAAGAAAGTCTTAAAACGAGTAATGATTCTGAAAGGGATTCTTGAAAGCTCCATTTAGGCAGCACTAGCATTAGATATGTGTTTCTATTAAAGGGTATTCACAAATTGTTTCCCTCACTGGAGGCATAAGGCGTAATAACTGGAGACTGCAATTCAGTTAAAGAAACAATGGTATTTTTTTAAAGGAAACTCCAACCAGCAAGCCCTATGCCTCCTACAATAAAAGGAAACACCTAGTGTGGGCGGCCATATTGAAGCACACACATGTGAATAATGAAAGAGTGACCAAGCACATGCATGTGATGTAGAATCAGAGGACACTCCCTTTCTGTGCAGGGAGGCAGTGCTTGCATGGTGGGTTTTCAAGAGAAACATTCTATTGTGTTCCTCAAGTGGAGTTCAGTCTCTATTAAGAGTAGGGTTGACACCTTTTCTGGAAAAAAAGGCCTTCCTATATATTTATCTTTTTCCCTATTAATAACATTGTTTGGGATCAGCCATCTTTTTTACCAGCCAATTGGCAACCCTAATTAATGATGTCATAGGTGTGCTTTAAGGGAGGTGGTGGTTGTACTGCTATTATCATTGTGGTTAAAAAAGGCAGCTATTGTAAAAAATATCTTTTCAGACACACAACACATTAGCCAGACTAATGCACAACATTGTTATGCCCCACATCTAGCTTATATTTATATATGTGCTTGTGTCACCTCATCCCCTTTGATGACATCATAGATAGGCGGGTTGGGGGTCGGTATATAAATAGAGACAGATAGCCGTGTTGGCTAGGGTTCAGCTGGGAGTGGGTATGTTAGTGTTGACTGATGTATAATCTCTATAAACTGTATAAATATGTCAGTGATGTATTATTACCTGGAAATAAGTATAAGTAATAAATAAAAGGGTATTGATATTTCAGAAATGATTCTGGGCAATTTTTTGACAACTTAATGGGGTACATTATTGGGTTCCCTGCACTCACTAAACAAGAATGTGCTTGTGACAACCTGGTTTTTGTCCCACTATTGCTGTTTTTTTGGAGCTCAGACTGCACACAGCAATCGTAGCAAATTTTCTTTAATTATGGAAAAAATGTTTTAGGTACAGATCCCCTTCAACATTTAAAAAATGAATTAATTTTGCAACGTGTTGCCAAATAGTGGGCATTCCATACTCTACAATACAAATAATACAAATATCCAAATTTTTAAAAATTATTTCCTTTTTCTCTGTAAAAATAAAACACTACCTTGAACTTGATCCAAACTAAGTTATAATGAATCCTTATTGGAAGCAGAAACAACCTACTGGGTTTATTTAGGGGCACATTTACTTAGCTCGAGTGAAGGAATAGAAGGAAAAATACTTCGAATTTCGAAGTATTTTTTTGGCTACTTCGACCATCGAATTGGCTTCTTCGACCTTCGACTTCGAATCGAACGATTAGAACTAAAAATCGTTCGACTATTCAACCATTCGATAGTCGAAGTACTGTCTCTCATAGGCTTTCTAGGCAATTTGTGATCGAAGGAAAATCGTTCGAACGATGGATTAAAATCCTTGATCGTTCGATGGAAGGAATTGCGGTAAATACTTTGACTTTGATATTCGAAGTCGAAGGATTTAACTTTGATGGTCGAATATCGAGGGTTAATTAACCCTCGATATTCGACCGATAGTAAATGTGCCCCTTAGTGTTTACATGATTTTTTAGTAGTGTGAAGATCCAAATTATAGAAAGATTCAGTATCTGGAAGCCCCAGGTCCCATGCATTCTGTATAACAGGTCCTATACTTGTATTTGTTTTGCAGACTCAGTTTTGTGGATTTTCATAAAATGCTCCCATCATTGCTACTATAGGTAGACATGTATGTAGTAAAGATTATATGACATTTCTTGAAACAATAGCGCTTAGCTTCCAGCAGATGTCTCACTACTCTGTGAGTTTTGCACAGATCACCTAATAGAATCACAGCGAGACAGGACAAGACTTTCAGAGCTAATTGCCAGATGTAACTTAGAACCTTAAGCATTGAGATAAGGAAGGCAAATCATCATGTATATTGTAAGCTTTTGTTAATCAAATACATTTTTAACTCAATTTGATTTTTTATTGCTGTTGTTTTTCCAGAAGTATGCAAGTCTTTATATAAGCAGCATATATTAAAATATCTTCATTTTTTTAATTTTTTTAAGCCAAAATCATAATAATATTTTGTTTCTTGAAAAATATAAATTTACCAGCACTGGGATGCCTAATAAAACAAGGGTTGTTCATAAAGTTCTTGCCCCCCCCCAGGTATGTGTTGGTATGTGGGGCTCAGTGACACATTGGCAGGCTTTCATTTCATTTGAGCCCATAATTTAGTACCTTTGGGTACAAAATGCTTTGAACCGATGGAGATGTAAGAACATTTTTAACTTTGACTAATGAAGACAAATTTTTGACTAAAAAGTAGCCCTGTTTTTCTTGTCAGGCTTTCACTTCAAACAGTCAACTTGTAATGATCACTAATATTCAAGAGCTTTGAATTATATAACCATTACTACTGCAAAGATAACCCAAGTATAACATTTTGCGATGCCAGTGTTTTGTGATTAACATACGTATAAAAGAAGGAGTCTTTGGGATCAATGGGCGATAGGATAGCATTGGAAAGCAGGGCTTGACAAAGCTAGAAGTGCTGGACCCCCTTCCTCCTTCCTAGTGTGCTGTGATAGCAAAGTTGTAAGGCATTGTTTTACGAACGGAGTCCCAAACCCAGAGCAAACTTCAAAGTCCCGGTCACGGCAACCACCTTTGACTTCGGGAGGAGCCATCCACTACTCGGGTGCCACCAGGTCTTAATGTGAGAGAACCAGGGAGAGAGCGCTAGGCAGGCAAGGGAACCAAACCTGGTATTGGTGTGAAGAACTAGAAGTGCGGTCAAGGTACAAGCTGGGTCATTACCTATCGGGCAGTGCAGTACGGAATTGATAGACAAAGTGGAGTTGAGGTCAAATACCAAAACGCAGTACAAAATCAGAATCCAGAAGAATAGTCAAGCGATTATTATGGCAGAATAGGAATCACTTGAAAATCACACCCAGGAACTATGTAAATAGACCTTTACATCCGGCAGTGATTTTAACACAGAGAGCCCTTTAAAGAGTCGAATTTAGTGCCAACCAATGATGTCACGTTCGGCACTTTCCGGATATTGGCGGAAACAGCCAAACACGCAACCTGGAAGATATGCGCATTTACAGAAACGGCGCCAAAGGAGACAGATGCGGCGGGCTTCTCCGCCGAGGGTGCGACATGCCGCCCCGTCACACCCCACTAGAGTTATTACACATTGTAAGGGTGTTAGTCACAGTTGGAGATTGATTCTTTGTTGCATTGGATTTGAAATGGAGAGTTGAAAAGGTGAGTGGGTACCAAGGTAGACCCATGGCCCTGATAGTTGCTCAGCCACAGTCCTGACTGGTGGTCAGCCACAGACTTAAGCTCTGTCTAAGGGCCAGTCATTTTGGAGGATATGTTGGCATTGTTTGCCGAAGTTAACTGTTTGTTCAACAAATATTAACAACACTTTGGATTAACAAGTTACTAGCTAACTCAGCCTTCTTGGCCTAACCCTGTGACTAGCAATAAGGGGGCTAAAAGATGGCTACGAATAGAGAAGGCCACCTAAGCTGAGCATGGAGGAAAAAAGAGAGCTGAGAAGTGCTGAGTAACTGAATAATAAATAAATAATAATAAACTGAATAATTTAATTTTACCATGTAAAATGTTGAGTTAGTTCCCTATGAAAGTAAACAAAGTCTAGACAAATGAATGTCAGGAGCTCTGATTCTTTTTGCCATTTTCACCACTGCACCAACATCATCCCTGGCTGTCTGTTTACTTGTGACGGGCAACAAACTGTATTGTGCTGCTGAGCAGGACTATAATACAGCAGACCCATCCTACTGTATTGTAGTTACACCGCTGACTATGGACCTATTAAAACTGGTGACATTAACCATTAAGAAAGATATATTTTACATTATATTCTTGACTCTTGTGCTATTAGTTTATTCACAGAAGGCAGTTAATGTAATATAATGTCTTCTGCATATTAAAAAATATAATGTGAATAATTGAATGTCAGAAAATTATAGTTAATATAGGCCAAACAAGTTCAGCAGACAAAGCAATAGCTGAATAGGGATTGCCACTGTAAAGTGTAATTTTGCTATTCTCATTCTCATAAATGCCTCACATTTTCATAAGGGCATCTACCTGCCATGCCGTTACTGTGAATAAAAAGTGAGTGAAGTACTTAGGGGTAATGGAGCTTTGTGTGCTGCCAGTGCTTTTTTCCAGTGTTAATAATTGCCTGGAAATGTGTCAGTGGACTTTTCAAGTTATATCAATGCTGAGATCAATATTAATAGTTTGGAGCAGGGACAGATTTGGGTTACCCCAAAACTGGGTAAAAAAAAGCCAGAAAAGCCTGACTTAAGGGTTGATGCATAAGGTCTGATGTACTGGATGCCTATGCTAGACAAATCAAGGAGGAGCTGAAATTTCACAATTCCCTGTTGGGCGAATTTGGGGCATTTCGGTTAGCCCAAAAATTTTGCAAATTTCCCGCGAAATTCATGAAATGGCGAAAAATTCACGAAACAGCGCAGGCATCTCGTTTTAGACGCCGGCGCCAGCATCTATTTTTTTTATTTGCTCGGCGGTTTCGCAAATGTATTCGCTGGTGGTGAATCGCGGGAATTTGCCGCAAATTCACCCATCACTAGTGCAAGTACCTTTAGTTAATGGTGTACAACTTTGAGTCCATTTAAGCACTCTGAACTTAACCCTACATACATAAATTAGCCTTTATATGTATTTAAAACTCTCAGCTGGATATCTACAGTATGTCACAGTCTCACTTAAATCAATGATAAGATACAACTAAAATCAATATGTTTGTAGATCATTACACAAACTCGCACAAGTGTTCATCTGCTGTAAATCAACCAAAGTCAACTGTTCTTAGCTCAGTAAGCTCCATTTATTTTATAGATACATATTTTATCCTCTCTCTGCTTTAATATGTCCTGCTTTGTAGACCAAAAAGAGCTCAACATATTGCATTAACCAGTGCTTGAGCTGAAAAACGAAAAGACTACACAAATGCTTCTATAATCTATAAAAATACAGAACTGCCATGTCTTATAGTGTCCTATTTAAATATAATTATTTTTTTACTGTTACATTAAACCAGTACCCTATACTTGATGGAAACAATTCAAGGAAGTGGTGCACTAATTTGGGGTAATAATTTGTACGTTAAATTGGCAAATGCCTGATTTCTTTTTTGTCTCTTATTTAAACTCAACTATACTACGCAAAGTAAAGCTAACAGTTTAAAAATATGAGGTATAAAGGCTTTGTTTAAGTGCAGATAACCTGTGCAACCCTTTGTGATCCCTGAATGCACATTTTTTATCTGTGTACTTAACCCACAGGCAGCGGTTCTGAAACAGGCACCAGGAAGAGACTGATTGATAAGTGATTTGAATTACACAATATGTGAGTGCAAATTTTATTGGAAAATATTATTTATTAAAGGTTTTTACACTTTTTGTTTGAGAATCATTGTGGCAGATTGGAAGCTGTAACTACCAAAGAAGGGGCTGTTTCAAGGTACAATATTGTTTTAAACATTTGTAAGTATCATCCCCTAAGATATGACAGATGCTTGTTGGTTTAAAGGGCAAAACATCCTACAAGGTGGACAATATCCAGAAATAAGGGTAGAATGCACCAAAATAGACATGGAGGTTTGGGTACCCTTGCCCCAGACCTTATAGGGGTGGAAATATATCATTCAGGCACACTGGAACATGTAGGGAAATTAGTGTGGAAAAAAGTATTTAGGACATAAGGTTAAGTTCCCCTGTGGTCTGAAAATGCCCACATGGTTGGAAATTCTCTGTCGAGGCCAGCAAATTGTTGGACTTAAATTGGATCTGGGAGAGTGAGCGAGTCCTTTGTACCATGTGCAGTGAGCAATGGCAGATTCCAGATTTGGCCAGAAGGTGTCACTGTTCTGCAAGAAGTATAAAAAGCTGAGCTCCCATGTAATCAGTTCCTCTTTCCAGTTTCACTCCAGTCAAGAGTGTTTGTGCTGAGTAGGAACTTTAGCAAAGATGTAAGACCAAGGATGGTATGCCCCTTTGAGGGCTTGGGGTACAGGCCCAAAGCATTGGGAGCTCAACTTTAGAGTGTCTGGAGCTCAAGGGCAGTGGATAGAATGTGTAAAGGAGCTGCCTGTGGATGGATTCCAGTAAAGAGGGTTTCTTCTGCTTGTGCTGGGAGCTATTCCCTGAAGAATACAGCAGAAGTGCTCAGCTAGGATAGCTTTAGGAGCCCAGCCAGAGGATTGAGATGCTGTGGATGCCTGACCCATTTGTGTAAGTCCACGGTGAGTGTTCTGCCTGAGGGAGTGTATTGAAGGGCTCCGGCGTGTGTCCCCTGTTTGAGAACAGGCATTGTTGAGAACAGACATGTGCCTGCTACATGGGAGCAACTACCTCTGTCCAACAAGACAGGTATTATAGGCAGGTAGCGCTACCTTAATCTACATTAACAGTTACCTATAGCTCATTTTTCGCTGATAGTTCTGCTTTTGTAAGTAATTGTCACTTGAAGTTCCTAAACCTGACTGTCCCTTCTTAACCTGTCAGTTAGAGATTCTAATGTTAATGGATTACTGCTGCACAAATATGGCAGCCCCCTTATAGAGGAACAGGGTAGTAATAAAGGTATTGTAAAAGCATCAGGCAAATACTTTTATGGCAAAATTATAAATAGCATTTAAAGGCAATGTTATGATAGATAATAAAAAGGTTATTTTCTGTTGTCAGTATCTCTTTGAGAGCTCTTGGGGGAAAAGGTACTGAGACTGTCCATCCACCTGGCGTGGAGTGTATAACTGTGCCTTGTAAAAGACTGTGCCAGGGTTGGACTTACCACACAGGTTCCCCAGGGTAGGGAATTATTGCTATATTATATGTGATTTATTATATGCGATTGCATTTTACCTTTATTCAGTTACATAAAGTTCAACTTGGTTTATTGTAACTGGTGTGTTTAATTTGTTTTAGTGGGGCCACCAGTAGGTGCATCCCTGGGTGGAGGCACTGCCGTATAGAGAAATTCCCCATACCCTTTTGTTTAGGAAAGGGGATTCAGGACCTGTGCATGGTAAGATATTAGTAATACTGTATATATCAAATTACACATGTGGTGTCAATATAGGGTTATAGACATTTAACATAAAAAGTCTGTTTGCCATATATACTCTCCTATATATACTACTGTTACTAAATTGTCATATGATTGGTCCTTCACTGGTACCTGTAATTTTTACATGATTTTACTAATCTGATGTAGAGAACTCTGCTTTTTTGTCTGATATACAGTACAAGATGATACTAGATCTTCCTGCTTTACTTCATTTCAACTTAAATTGTTGGTTGGAGCTGTATGAACAGTGGATAGCATTTATGATGGCAACATAACATTTGTTAATTGGTACTTTTGTTATTTGGTAGCTGTATATTTAAAAAAAATCTTGTTAATATCTAGCTGGGGGATTTGGGGATTTGAACTCTAGCATGTGTTTTCCTGGGACAATGCACAGTTGAGCCACTGGAGGCTTTGGGCCAGTCCTCCTACCTATATTGTATTACCTATATTGTATTCTCTGTCTCCTCCCATCTCATTACCCTCATGTGTTTACCATTTTGAATTTCCATTTCCAAACCCTTTATAAACCTGTCCCTGACCAGTGATCCTGGCTTGATCATCTGAGCTCCTGAGCCCGATCCAGCCTCTGACTTCTGTGATTCCTGACCCTAGATTCCTGTGTTCCCTGCCTGGTTCTGTGTCCCTTGGTCCTGTTCCCACCTGGTTCCCATTACCTGTCTTCTCTGGATTCCCTGGTTTGACCTTTGGCCTGTTACTCAACTCTGCTTGACTGCTGCCTGCCACTGACCTTGCCTGCCATTCAGACATTGCTAAGTCTTCCACCAGCCCTGATTGTCTCAGCCGTTACTGGATTCGATCAGTCTTCTATCTCTACCCAGGCTTGTATCTGGTTTTTCAGTTTGCACTTCTGTTTATTGTTGTTTTCAGTCTAACCATTAAACCTCCTTCAATTTACCATGGCTTCTGCTGTCAATCCTGCAGTAAATGTGTGTCATCAGGGTTATCCAGCATATAGGCTTTAAACTGCTGAACATTTGCCAGCATTCAAACATGACTGCAACTGTATGATAAAGCAAATGTGACAAAATGTATATTGATTCAGGAAAGAAGTAAGAGAGAGACAAAAACCTATCCTTTTTTGTCTTCTTTGGATTAGATGGGCGTGATTTATCACTTTTTAATACAAGGAATATAATTTCTTTTGGATCCAGGGGGGTTACATGATGCTGATCTAAAATTTTATAAATTTGCATCTAAAACAAGAATTTCCAAGTGAAATTCATAAAAACAAATGATAAAACCTTGCAAATCTGTGTAATGGAGCATAAACTCTGACTGAGTTACACACTGTGAAATCATTCTAAAAATCTCTAATTATGTTGGGTAAGCTTTTACAAGAGAGGTCTCTAGAGGAATGTTTTACAACTTGCAGTACAAAAATGATTCATGAATATAAATGTAATAATGTTGTATTTTTTATCCCAGGAAATATATATTTTGTTGTCTTTGCACTTCCAGAAATGGCATTTGTAATGTACATATAAGTGTGGTTGGGATCTCATAGGAATAAGCATGCTTGGAACAGAAGAGAATTTATCAGTAAGGTTCAGAGAGTTCTGAGATATGTAGAATTGTGTGTGCCCCAATTTAAAAATATCACCACCCTATGTGACCTCACTATAGGAAAAAGGGTAATTTTCTTAGAAATTCTGTGAAAAGGAGCTCACATTTTAAAAAAAAAAAACTGACATAGGATAGGTAAACGTATTTGCACCCTTATCTTGTCACAGAGATGTCCAGGTATTAAAAGCAAACAGGTCATGTCTTGGTCAAAAAGATTAATTTAATGCAGAAGTTGTTTCGGCAGTTACACCTGGCTTTCACAATTGTAAGTAGCTGATATTGTGTGTGCTGTTTTTTTTTAGAGTTTGATACCCAATTATGGAAAAATTTTCATTTTCCTCACCTTCTGTCATGTATGGTATCCAAAAACTCAGAACAAACCCCAAAGTCCCGCTACTGCCTCTAACAATCGCCTCTGAGAGGACCAAGGGGGCCGTTCCATAACGTATACAGGAAGGATGGGGAACAGAGATTGCAGATGTGGAACAGGCAGGTACGGTACTAATCAGATAGTACAGTACAGAATCAGGAACCAGAAGCGTAGTCAGGATGAACAGGCCTGAGTCCAAACCAACCAGTAACATGGTACCAAGTCAGGATCCAGAAAAAAGGCAAGGGTTGGTTCAGGCACAATGAATGAAATGATATTAAATCATTACTGTTCTCAATTTATTCCCTTAAGGACTAAATGTAGAAGCTCTAAGAATCATCCTGTGTGGCTTAATACAGAAGTAAAGAAGTTAATGGGAAAGAAGAGAGAGGCATTTAAAAACTACAAATCTGTAGGAACAGAAGCTGGATTTAATGAATATAAACACTGTAATAAATGTTGTAAATCAGCAATCCGGAAGGCTAAGAAAAGAAATGAAGAGTTAATTGCGGTGGAGGTGAAAACTAACCCTAAAAAGTTTTTTAAATATATTAATAGTAAAAAGATGCAGGTTGAGAGTGTTGCTCCATTAAATAATGGTACCAGTATGGTTGTAACAGATACAGATAAGGCAAATGTGTTAAATCAGTTCTTTTCTTCATTGTATACAATAGAGGAGTCTGGGTTCACAGTCTCACTTAATAACTGCACGAATGGTTCAGCTCAATCTAGTCAGTGGCTGACTAAGGATATGATTCAAAAAGCTTTAATACAAATTAATGTAAACAAGGCTCCAGGGCCTGATGGCATACACCCATGGGTTCTAAGAGAGCTTAGTTCAGTTTTAGACCAGCCCTTATTTCTGATTATCTCAGATTCACTGTCATCTGGTATGGTGCCTATGGATTGGAGAAAAGATGATGTTATTCCAATATTTAAGAAGGGATTACGATCTCAGCCTGGCAATTATAGGCCAGTAAACTTGACATCTGTGGTGGGAAAATTATTTGAAAGCTTGTTAAGGGATTACATTCAAAATTTTGTCCTAATGAATGGCATTATGAGCAACAATCAGCATGGTTTTATGAAGGATAGGTCATGTCAGACGAATTTGATTGCATTTTATGATGTGGTAAGTAAGATTCTGGATAGTGGGGGGACAGTAGATGTGATCTATTTGGATTTTGCCAAAGCGTTTGATACTGTGCCCCACAAATGACTGCTTTCTAAACTAAGGTCTGTTGGGCTTAATGAAGTCGTTTGCACTTGGATAGGAAACTGGCTACAGGATCGGGTACAGAGGGTGGTTGTTAATGGTACATTCTCTACTTGGAGTAAGGTTCTTAGTGGGGTCCCCCAGGGCTCAGTATTGGGTCCACTTTTATTTAACTTGTTCATTAATGACTTAGGGGAGGGTGTTGTAAGTAATGTATCAGTGTTTGCAGATGACACAAAATTATCCAGCCCAATTAATTCCATCCAGGATGCGGCATCCTTGCAACATGATCTTGACAAACTGGCAATCTGGGCAGCTAAGTGGCAAATGAGATTCAATGTTGATAAATTTAAAGTCATGCACCTGGGATGTAAAAATATCCAAGCCACTTATACCCTTAATGGGACTGCACTAGGCAAATCCATTATGGAAAAGGACGATGATAAACTTGGCTGTAGCAAGCAATGTCAGTCAGCAGCATCAAGGGTAAATAAGGTCTTGAGCTGTATTAAAAGGGGCATAGAGTCAAGGGAGGAAGGGGTCATTCTTCCACTGTATAGAGCACTTGTAAGGCCCCATCTAGAATATGCTGTACAGTTTTGGTCTCCATCACTCAAACAGGACATTATTGTATTAGAGAGGGTACAGAGAAGGGCAACTAAGCTGGTAAAAGGTATTGAAAATCTTAGCTATGAGGAAAGACTGGCCAAATTGGGGATGTTCACGCTGGAGAAGAGGCGCTTAAGGGGTGATATGATGACTATGTATAAATATATAAGGGGATCATATAATAATCTCTCTAATGCTTTATTTACAAGTAGGTCTTTCCAGCTGACACGAGGTCACCCATTCCGATTAGAAGAAAAGAGGTTCCGCCTAAATGTTCGGAAGGGGTTTTTTACAGTGAGAGCTGTGAAGATGTGGAATTCTCTCCCTGACTCAGTAGTACAGGCTGATACATTAGATAGCTTTAAGAAGGGGTTGGAATGGCTTTTTAGCAAGTAAGGGAATACAGGGTTATGGGAAATAGCTCATAGTCCAAGTTGATCCAGGGACTAATCCGATTGCCATTTTGGAGTCAGGAAGGAATTTTTCCCCCTCTAAGGCAAATTGGAGAGGCTTCAGATGGGTTTTTTTGCCTTCCTCTGGATCAACTGGCAGATAGGTAGTGTATAAAAAAAAAAAAAAAGGTTGAACTCGATGGACACGTGTCTTTTTTCAACCTTACTTACTATGTTACTATGTTACTATGTTACCTACATTGGGCAATGAGTCAGTGCAGAGCAGGGGGTTTTATAGGTAGCGTAATGGCTTACACAGTTCACCTGTGGCCAGATTGACAACAGGTGAAACAAGCCATGCTTCCAATTACTTGGGAAGCAATAGCATTGAACCAGGGCCTTGACTGCTCACATAGCACAGTGAATATGTAGACCGCAATACGGGGTCTGGGACTTGGTGTTTCTTGGTGTTAATGGTTTGCTTTGGTATCTTTAGATACATTATCTAAAGGACAGTCGACACGCATGCGTCCAACACGCATGTGTCCAACACGCATGCGTCCAACACGCATGCGTCCAACACGCATGCGCAGTTTGAACTGTTTGGTATAAGCACATACTGTGCATGCGCTAGAACACTCTGTAAATAGCTAAAGAGAAGAAGAGGATCCGAAGATGAGTTCCACTGCACTACTCCGCATAAGAGGTCTGTGCAACTTTTTCTCTTGTAAATAGTAGACTATGCAGGGAGGAAGCGTAGAAGGGGGCGAATGGGGGCTACTGAATGGGGACTCTCTTAAGGGGAGTTAGTTCTCATATAAGAATGTCACTGGTGCACTGGCAAAACCGGGGAGTTTACTTCAGAAATACAACTATAGTTTATATAAACACGCTTCTGTGTAGCCATGGGGCAGCCATTCAAGCTTAGGACACATAGTAGATAACAGATAAGGTCTGAAAAATCCCATCGTATGCTACAGCACATATCTGTTAACTTCTATGTATCCTGTGCCTTTTCTCCTTTTTCAGTTTTGAATGGCTGCTCCCAAGGCTACACATCAGTTTATTTATATAAACTATAGTTGTGTATCTGAAGCAAAAAACTTCCAGTTTTACCAGTGCACAACAGTACATTATATATATTTTTGTTCCTTTATGATACTCATTTTTTGGCGTTACTGTTCTTTAAAAGGATACATCTTAGATTATTATTTTCCCTTAAAAAGTATCAGTCATTAATTTCGATTTTAATTACTTACAAAGCGGGATATAGATGTAAGATCATCTGTTATGTCTAGACTATCTTTCTTTGATTTTGTAATGAATAATTTAAAATGTGTAAAGTTGTCGGGCACAAGGTTTGCCCACGCTAAGATTTACATCAGACTGACACGATGAAGCATATTTCTGCTTTGCCATCTGAGTAATTCAGTTTTCAATGATCTGTAATGTTGAGGCAATAAAATACATCAAAACAGGCCCCCAAGGCACATTTTAAAGCAAGAAAAGAAACTTTAAGGTCAGTGTTAAAAGAAAATACATGGCATTGCATTCATATAATTAAAAATGTAACTGTGCAAATATAATTCAGATTATATCATCCAACATTAATGCCATAATACTACACCTAAACCCTAGGTTTGTGTTTATTTACTTTTATTTACAGCAAAATACAGGTATGGGACCTGATATCCAGAATGCTCGGGACCTGAGGTATTCCAGATAATGGATCTTTTCATAATTTGGATCTTTATACCTTAAGTCTACTAGAAAATCATGTAGACAAGAAATAACCCCAATAGGCCCAATAATAAGAATAAATTATATCTTAGTTGGGATCAAGTACAAGCTACTATTTTATTATTACAGAGAAAAAGGAAATCATTTTTAAAACATTGGATTATTTGGATAAAATTAAGTCTATGGGAGAGGGCCTTTCCGTAATTTGGAGCTTTCTGGATAATGGGTTTCTGGGTAATGGATCCCATAACTGTACTCATATATGGATCGTTATTTGTATCATTGTCTCTGCGACACACATACTAAGTCAGAAAGTGAGGAACTTTGTATAACATATAGGGCCTGATTCAATCCAATGTGATATGGTATATTTCGGGGCCGATTCACTATGGGTCGAATATCGAGGGTTAATTAACCCTCGATATTCGACTAGGAATTAAAATCCTTCGACTTCGAATATCGAAGGATTTAGCGCAGATAGTTCGATCGAACGATCGAAGGATAATTCCTTCGATCAAACGATAAAATCCTTTGAATCGAACGATTCGAAGGATTTTAATCCAGCGATCGAAGGAAGCTGGATAGCCAAGCCTATGGGGACCTTCCCCATAGGCTAACATTGACTTCGGTAGCTTTTAGATGGCGAACTAGGGGGTCGAAGTTTTTTTTAAAGAGACAGTACTTCGACTATCGAATGGTCAAATAGTCGAACGATTTTTACTACGAATCCTTTGATTCGAAGTCGTAGTCGAAGGTCGAAGTAGCCCATTCGATGGTCGAAGTAGCCCAAAAAAACCTTCGAAATTCGAAGCTTTTTTTACTTTGAATCCTTCACTCGAAGTTAGTGAATCGGCCCCTTCGTGTGCAACTTTTCGTGTGTCCTCTCTGCAATTCATTGCACTAAACACTTATTCCATTTACCAAAACATCTTTCTGTTGTCTGTTTTCATAATTTAACAGCCCATTTAAAGTAGCGGAAACACTTACTGATCTTGCGATAACATCCGGATTCCCTTCTGACACTTTGTACTGGCAGAAATGATCTTTCTCCTATCAATAAAGCCTTTTTGCCCTCTTTCCGTATTCTATTCTCACACATCTGCCTTATCGCACACGTTTTTTAAAGCCACTTACTGCTACACCAATGTATATTTCATTAACAAAAGTAGTTTCAAATGTTCTATTGTTTAAAAAAAATACATTGATTCCAAATATATGACCTATTTGTCTTGTTTTTAATGCTTACAGTTTCATTCATGTCTTATTTTTAAACAAGTATGAGTATAATACTTGACTAGTTCTACATAACAATTTTTTTTGTAAACCTACCAAACATCCAGTGTTTGAAATGCAAGTTGACTTGAAAAGGACCTGACCTAGACTCCAATGTGTGTTCAGCTGCCATTAACACTAGAATGTCTAACCTCGCACCTCAATATATATTTTGTGTTCTGGATTAGTGGTCACATTTTTAAAGCTATCAAGACAACCTTTATAAAAGTTATCCATGTAATTAAAATATTTAAATATCTTATATGTTAAATCAATCATATCCACATAAACAAATACAAGATTCCTCTGCACTCAACCCATTATCAATATATTTAAGACAGCGACATTTTGTGCATACTGCTACTGAAAAATGCCTTACCCTTTAAACAAAACAGGGATTGTTTGTCCATATATTGCAATATATTTAAGCTGGCCAACTACGTCAAATAAATCCTAAATAGGCCTTTCAACAATTGTCATCACAAATCATTCTTAATCATTCCCCTTTCAATAGATCCCACATATCCACAATGTAAATAATTGAATCATCTCCAATTGTTTTCACATGACTGTTAACCTTTCCTCTTTACAAGTTGAATATGCTAAGCTCAGTTTCAATATTGTTTTTAAGACCCAGAACTGAAAGTGTTAAGGCAAAATTTGTGAAAACAGGACTGTAAATGCCCTTCACTACTTGGCTTTGTGCCTTTGCAATATTGACAGTTTTGTGGCTCCTATGTTGATCAGATTTGTCCTGAACGCTGAGCAGAGAAAACGTCTAAGATGAGTGAGGAAACTTCACTTAAGATTGCAGGTTAGAAGGGTTTCCCCTGCTGCAACACACCGCTTAGCAGAGCATCCACTACTAGTTGCTGCGGCACCTCCACCTGTCGTCCCTGAACATCTCTCTAAGGCTATATAATTAATTTATTAGATGCTCATCAGAAGTTATTTTCCACATGAAAAGGTTATGAACCTGACATATGTTGTATTTATGCAATTGCAGATGAGGTAATATTTTGCGTGTTAAGTTGTAGCATGATTTCTGAAAAAAGAGCAAAAACTACCGTAAACCGCACAAAACAGGAGTCCAAAACAGAAACCATGATAATGCTATACCTCTATTTCTCACATTCACTAAATTCCATATCACAATGGATTTAGTTAGGTACAATAGCACATTCTTTATCACAAGTGAACACATTTTATTTATCATAAAATTTATTGCATCAGATTGAGCTGAGCCCATAATTTGCTATTGGCACATCTACTATAAAGTAGTCTTTCGGGATTAAGACAACACATTTAGAGGCAAATTTACTTTTGGTCGAATATCGAGGGTTAATTAACCCTCGATATTCGACTGCCAAATTGAAATCCTTCCACTTCAAATATCGAAGTAGAAGGACTTAGCGCAAATAGTTCGATCGAACGATCGAATGAAAAATCATTCGATTCGAAGGATTTTAATCCATTGATCAAACAATTTTTCTACGACCAAAAAATTGTTCCAAAACCTATGGGGACCTTCCCCATAGTCGAACGATTTTTAGTTTGAATCGTTCGATTCGAAGTCGAAGTCGTGGTCGAAGATCGAAGTAGCCCATTCGATGGTCGAAGTAGCCAAAAAAAACATTAGAAATTCAACGTTTTTTTTATTCTATTCCTTCACTCGAGCTAAGTAAATGGGCCCCTTATTGTTGTGGCCAATGATCCTTTCCTATTAAAGCACTACATGGCAGATATTATTATATAGTGTAAGATCACAAGTAGGTGAATTCCACTTGAATTTTTCATCGAGGCAGGATATGTAACAGCATACAAAAGCATATGGCTACATTTAAACAGTTTATTCATGCAGGGACTGTGAAATGTTTTATAATTTTCCTTTTAGTCTCCAACAGAGGAGTTCTTAAGGCATTTTGTGGGCACTTCACCAATTCTAGCCATAATAAATGGCATTTACTAGGCTGTATTCCTGAAATAAATGTTCCCATTGCATATACAAAGTATCTGCTTTGTCATTTGCATTTAAAATCACCGATATATCTTTTTAAAGCTATGAAATCTCCCCATGATGCATTATTGAGTTTCTGAGAGAGATATGATAGAATGACTCTTCATTGGGACATAGGCTGTCCTTGTTTGATACCCCAGCTATCTCTAATTCTCTACCATATGCTGATATAAATCTACCCTCTGTATCTGGCCCTAGCTTGGGCATTTCTTTATACAGGAAAATTCCCCCCTGCTGGCTGCACTGCAGCACAGAGGAGGTGGAATTTCAGCTTCTCTGCATATTAGTGGGGCATGGGAGTTGTCAGAGCTTTACTGTCGGGGGCCACAAAGCCTTTTGGGCTTGGACTGCCACCTGACCTGGATTATTTTGGGGTAAAGGGGACGAGTACTTAGTATGTAGGGGCGGGGTCTAGCATGTTGGGGTAAGCTGCAAAAAAAACAAAAAACTGTATGGAACTATACCGGTTGGATTTGCCCTGATGGCAAAAATTTTCTTTTCAAAATATTAATTTACATTAAAAGTTACCTATAGGTCATGTTGATCGTTTTTCGATGATAGTTTTGCTTTTGTAAGTAATGATTACTTGAAGTTCCTAAATAGAGATGACTGGTGCGCTAATGTAGAGGCTCGGCCACCTCAACTCCAATATCCGGCAAAGAAATCCAGAGGCACACAGACTGCTGCAAGCAAGGAACACCTTGCACGTTTAATGCGGTAGATGCAACGTTTCGGGGACAAAGGGGCGAGTCCCGGAAACGTTGCATCTACCGCATTAAACATGCAAGGTGTTCCTTGTTTGCAGCAGTCTGTGTGCCTCTGGATTTCTTTGCAAGGTGAGCAGGAAACATTTGAATATAACCTTTGCATAATTAAAACCGGACCCACTGCTAAAACCCAGCAAAATTAGTATCAACCCATTTTGTCATCAACAAAAAATAAACAACTCTTATAAAGAAACATTTAGGAGATACCTGAAGATTGCTGAAGATTGTCCATGGAACTAGATTAATAATGGTATTTGGTATTATACCTGAACAAAGCATAAGACAACATTGTGAGCCCCACCCAATACTGGTGTTATACCAGAGGCAACACAACTACGTGGCTAGTACAGGTGGGACTTGTGTTTTTTTTTATATCCTTGTTTTGATCTACTTGACTGCATTCTTTATCATGCTGCACCTTTTCGCTCTTTTTGGTGTTTGGCTCACAATTTTGTCTTATGCTTTGTTCAGTTATAATACCAAATACCATTATTAGGGGCTATGACGTGGCGATCGGCGATTGGCCATGTTAATCATGGGGAATCCTGCCTGGTTTTCCTAATTTGGAAAACTGGGCAGGTAGTTTTCACCTGGGTAGCCCTTCAAATGTCCACTTTGGACATTGGTTGGATCCGTAAATGGGCATCTGCTAATGCGCCCTGTCGGCCAGGGCATGGTGCAGATAAAGAAGTGAAGAGGAGCCTCAGTGCCTGCCTAAACAATTAGAAAAATAGGTGTACTGTCTGATCAGTCAGAGCGTGTCCCCATTTGGCCATTTTACAACCATTGTACACTCCATTTTTAATGGTGAAAAAAGAGACAACTTTGATGTCTGCCATGTGCTGTGTATGGGCATACACCAAGCATCATTAAAGGGTAACTAATAAAGTCCCAACAAAAGCAGAGTCCTTTTTATTGTAGGCAGGGTTAGAAAGGTCTGGAGGGACACCGGGAAATAACCCAGTGGTCCCCGCCAACCCAGACATGTTTCCCGTCTGAAACCCCAGGCTCTACACCCTGACCTCCTCTCTGACCCTCTTGCGGCTGTAAGAAGAGAAAACAAGGTATGCAAGGGGGGTTGAAGCAGTATTAAGTCTGACATTAATTGCAGGGGATATGTTTTGTGTACAATTTCTTGGAGACAGCGGTTCTGTGCATCTTAAGCTTTACCCTGTGATTTGCCCACCATTTATTCTTCAACTTTCGGAGCAGGTTTTATAGAATTACTCAAACAACATCTTCCATTTGTGCTTGTTAATGTTGCCATTTTCCGATTAGAACTTAGCAGTAAAAATTGTTCCTAAAAAACGGTACTCCGTAATGTTAAATGTAGCTGAATCTCATCTCTTTTTGTGCAACTTGTCATTTTTGTTTAACCCTTGAATGATAAATACCTGTGAAAAAAAACCACTTATTATTATTGCTTGTTAATCTTTATTTTCTCCATTCCTGTTGTCTTTTGCTTATACCGGGACTCTCTTCTCTCTTCTGCCTTGGTAGAAAGAAACAAAGTTTTGCCAGCACTCCTGTTCCTTTTGTTGTTTTTCATTTCTTAGAAGTAGTTTTTCCCCCTATTATCCTAATCCTAGTCATGCATGAAGGAACAATTGTGTCTTGTTGTTTGTCTGTTCTGCTAGTTTCAAACCAGTAGGGCTCCACCTTTGTTCTCTTTATTTCCCAAACACCGAAAGGTAAAAGAGTAGGGACGGTGACAGAAACTCTGAAGGATGAAACCTGTGTATTTTTTTTAAATGCTTTTTTTAAATTAAGAAACCCTACAAAAAAAGGCAAAGACTGGGTGTAGAGCAACTCCTACCTGAATTGCATTTTATACCATGATAGATTTCAAAACAATCTAAAAAAGGCTGAAAAAGAAATAAATGCCAAGTTTCCAGGCAAATGTAATATAGTGAGTCAATGTAATATGGAAATGCCATTGCGGGGTTACCCTTCCGACATAGTTATTTTAAATTTAATTAACAGAATGCAGTGTATAAGATGTGACAGGAACTGTACAGTTTGTGTCTGGATTCCTCCTTCTTGCTTGGAATGCTTTCATGATATTAGGGGCTCAGCATGTGCGCTGGATGTTTGTTGCCATAGCAACAGTTTAAGGCCTAAAACATTTCAACAGACCTTTTGCCATGCAGTTTGTGAAAACTCTTTTTGCCCACTTCTGCTTCTCTCCCACTTAAACAGTTTTTTCCCCCTTTTGTTTCACATTTGATTTGTGGCAGGTTGCTGTCATTTAAATAGATGTAGGTTTGCAGTTCCTCCACTCTTTCTTCTAATGCAAAAAAAAAAAAAAAAAAAACAAACTATGCAAGTCATGCTGAAAGAGTTGGTTATTGTCGCTAGCTAGATTTCTGCTCTCTGTGGTTGTCGGGGCTAATTAAAAGTAATTCAGACTACTCAGTGGGTGCAGTGCATAGCTCCACAGGAAATTATGATAGCAAAAGTCTTCCTGTAGAGTCTTCGCTTGGCACTACAAAGTGCCTAAGGCTGTAGTTACCTGAATAGGCCTGAATTAGACCAGACAACCGCATCATCCAGTTTCTTAATCTATTAGAGCGATATACAAGTGGCAATTGTTGATTGCAAAAATGGGATTAAGAGCCTCTTCAAGTGAATTGATTTTCATGTGAGAACAAAAAGAGGAAAAGAGGCTGAGCTTCAATCACACAGCCAGAAAGTTTCCTGAATGGGTTTTTTTTTTTTACTCCAAATGTTAGTATTAATGCAATCAGTGCTTCCCCCATGAGTTCTGCAGGTGAGAAAAAAAGGACAGAAAAACTGGAAATTAGGGATGGTTTATGTCCCAAAGTATTCATTTGCAGGAATATGACTTTTCCCAAAATGGACACATGCCTGTGGAGTGTGGATAATGTTTTAATACAAGCATTAGAACCATCCAAAAATATTGTGTAAAGGGAGATCAAACAAGTATTGAAACACAGGCACTTATGGGGATAAGTTAATTCTATTTTGTTTTTATGTGGCATTAAAGGGGATGTATGGTCAAAAATTGTAATGCCCCTTTGGCTTTGGGGAGTGGATAGAAGGATTTTTCAAATTGCAAATAATTATTTATTTATTTTTGCCGCTCACTGCGCAATCCTATCCCTCACATACCTGCTTATGCTGCAGCAGCGCAAAATCTTCACGGCCCGTGGCCGTCTCTTCTTCTTGGCCCACCTGCCTCTTCTGCTAGTCCTGCCTGCCTACCAATGAAAATGAGTAGGCAGTCTTGTTTGCAGACACCCGCTAGATGTGCCTCACCATCACTTCCACCGTCACTGCCTACTCGTTTTTCATTGGTAGGCAGGTGGGACTAGCAGGAGAGGCAGGTGGGCCAAGAAGAAGAAGAGACGGCCACGGGCTGTGAAGGTTTTGTGCACTGCTGCAAGCAGCTAAAAAACTGCAAAAAATTTTTTTTGCAATTTGCAAAATTCTTCCATTCACTCCCCATAGCCAAAGGGTGATTAAAAATTTTGACCATACATCCCCTTTAATGAAAAGTTGGAAAATCTGTCCATTTTAGAATACATTGAAATACATAACCTTAATAGTGTGGCAATAAACTTGGGTTACCAAAGTGATATGTTTTTGCCAACATGGTGGTTACAGTAAAGTAGATATGGTAAATAAATCCCCATAGTTAGAAATAAAATTTTAATTTTTCCATTTTCAGTATGGCTAACACTTGATTTTCAAATAGCTGCTTTATTTTGGATTTACTCCCATATAGATCTCCTTTCGTATGGGCGAAGAAAGTCTTTTGGTGGCAATGCCTATACTGTATATTTATCTGAATATTATCAATCTCTTAAAGTAAATCTTGCATGAAATATACACACAAATACAGAGTTTTGTCCACAAGACTAAATTATGTGGAAATATAATTATATCATATTATTATACAGCAACAGAATTAAAAAAAAAGGCCATATTGTGAATTTAGATAATGGTGAAATTGATTGTGAAATCTTTTCATTATAATGGTGAAGTTTAAAATACAGAATGCATATGGATGCATGTTAAAATGCTTGTGCAATTGACTTCAAAGTTTTCTCAGGACATACTGCATCTCATATTTGTCTAGAGAGATCAGTTATCTAGAAGCCTTTGCTGTCAGATGCTTCAAAAGTGTGGAGAATAGGAATGACACACTATTGCCACCTGTGGAGAAGAGACTCAACTGAGCAGTTGGAGAGAAGACTTGCATTAATTCTGGCTAAGAATCAGGAGATACTACAATTAGCAGAAAGCTAAAGGGGAGCTCTTTTTCATCCCCTTGTGGCTCTAAGAATTGGTCTATGCAAATTGGCCTCTCAATTGCTTAAAATGGTAAAGGTGTCAACAGATCAGTAATAGCCATTAACTTGTTAGCTTGTTAGCTTTTTTGCCACCAAATGTAAACCATAGATATTTCATGCCCTGAACTTACAAAAATGGTCCACAGAAAAGGGAAACAACACTTTCAAAACAGGAAATGGTTTTGTGGCAATTTGTGTTGTATCATCAGGACAGAACAGGACAGAATTTCTTGAACTTAGCAACAGGTAGAAGGAATGCTATCATAACATAGTATTCTGTTGTAGTAAAGAGATTTAGTTTCTAAAACACTAGGCTAGATGTTTCAGTTCCAAATCTGTTATTTTACCAAGAAAACACCCCATTCTGTTTAAGAAAACCTTTTTTTTACAGTCTGGGAGCACACAAATAAGCTAGTCTACGTTACTGAGCACTTCCCCAAAGTCTTTTCATGTGTATATATGTGACATCCATTCTACTAAACAAAAACTTGCATCTCTCTCAAGTGATGGGTGAAATCTGACACTTTTTTGCTTAGCTGAAAATTTGCACAACGCCAACAAATTTGCCAGATGCATGGAAGTCTATAGGCGACAAATTTGTTTTGCTGCACACCAAGTTTTTTCACCCATGTCTATGCATCTCTATTTACTAACATTGGATAAATATCTCCAGAGACCTCTGGAGATGCTGCCCATGGCAACCAATCAGCAATTAGATTTAAACAGTCACCTGTAAGATAGAAAACAAATGCAAAGGTCTGATTGGTTGCTGTAGGCAACATCTCCAGAAACCTCCAGAGATATTTATCTCCTATGTTAGTGAACAAGCTCCTTTGTTTATTAATTGGCTCATGTGACCTAACATGAATGGTTGGTTTGGTTAGTTCGTATGCACTGTGAATCTTAAGGTGGCCATACACGGAGAGATCCGCTCGTTTGGCAATGTCGCCAAACTAGCGGATCTCTCCCCGATATGCCCACCTTGAGGTGGGCAATATCGGGCTGATCCTAACGGGCTGATCCTAACAAATGGTAACGGGTGGTCGGATCACAGGACTGCATCAACGAACAGATGCGGCCGCGATTCAACGGGATTTTTAGTCCCATCCAATCGAGAACTGCCCGACTTTCGGCCAGATATCGATCGGGGAAGCCCGTCGGGGGGGCCCCATACACGGGGCAATAAGCTGCCAACTTGGTCTGTGGGCAGCTTTTATCGGCCCGTGTATGGCCACCTTTAGGATTCCAGGGGGCGGCCCTTAGTTCTTAAAATGGCAATTTTCTGTTTAGGATTAATCAATCTACTATTACTAGAAAAGTATATTACTATGAAAATGATTTATTTGTATAAAGCTTATTATTTGGAGGATGTTTATAAGCCCCACTTTCAACCCCTGGATTCCAGAATAAGTTATTAGGGATGGGTGAATTTGACCCGTTTCTTCCAAAATGTCGCTGACGCCCATTAAAGTCTATGGGTGTCAAAAAAATTGTCGCGTGGCAACATTATTTTTGACGCATGTCTTCTTTTTTTTTGACGCACGACGCCATACAAGTCTATGGGTGTCAAAAATTTGCCCATCCCTAGTTGTTATAAAATAAAAGCTCCAGGACAAACTTTATAATCACAAGACATAAAACCAAGATCTTTACTTCCTTCTTTGCCAGTACAGTACATAAAAGGCTTATAATGCATCTGCAGGAGCTCTTATTAACAGGATCCCACAAGGTGCAAAGAGGGAGGGGGTAATCAATATTATGCATTGAGTAGAGTGTAATATACTGCTGCAGCCTAAAAGTAAAGTGGTAGAGTGATGGATTTTAGTCTTGTCCCTGATTTATAGTTGTTTATCAAAATCAGTAACTTGTATTGGCATTCCAAAGGCATGGGCACATCTGGCCAGAATTTGAGCTTATTATTACTACATTATTAAATTTTTGTTGCTTAAATGAGGTTCCCAGTAACCATTATATTAAACCTTTTATGAACCCTCTTTGCAATAGATGTCATAGACCATTTGCTGTTTAGATTCCATCTTCATACCCTCCAACAGAATTTCCATTTGGTACTATTTTAAGGAGGTACATCTTATTGGCGACCTGAGTTTGGGTACTTGTATATCTATGCCTATAAGTTTTGCATTATGGTGGCTCACTAGAATTCAGTTTTCAATCCAAGCCAAATCCGTTTGACTACTACCCAAGCCAAAGCTCATTTGCCTGATTGTCTGAACCAAAATCTTACTTGATATTATACTTGTTTTTTTACATTATTCTGAAAGAGAAGCTATTGTGAAACTGAAAGATGCATAGGGAAGAATAACTTGATTATTTCAGAAATGGCACAGAGTTTGTAATCGATTATATTTGGGATGTTTCTTATTTCCAATTAATGAAGCATATATTAAATTTTTTCATTTTCACAAAAGTTCTGCTTTAAAGGGCTACACTAAATGTGATATAAACTGTATGTGAGTAAGTATTCATTCATTCTGTGAGTAAGTATTCTGCATAGCTTTCCTTTAAATTTACATCTGTAACTTAAGATTTTCAGAGTTAATATTTGGTTAACTTTAGCTTTAATTTTTAATAATATTAACAATGCACATCACTCTAACCTCCATATGTAATAAAAGGCACTAAGTTTGCCCAGGAACAGTAACGCATAGCAACCTATAAGTGACCACTAAATGCTACCTGCTGATTGGTTGCTATAGGTTACTGCCCCCTAAAAGAGTTTACAATAGTGTAAGATTCAACAGTATCAGGAAACTCTGGCAAGGATAGGGGTTAAACCTACCAGAAGTCTTCCACCAATCAACTGCGGGGGGACGCTTTTTAGAGACCTTTGTCTCTTATTGCTTGTTGTCTGAGCAAACAGGTTTTGTGTGTTGAAGTGTGTTGAGTGCTTATGTCAATTAGTCAGTGAGTGCCAGCTATCAGTTAGTTTTTGACGTTTGCCTGTACAGCACTGATTTGTGTTGATCCTCTGGTATCATGTTATCTAACTTATTGGTTATGACCTGGCTCTGTTCTAGTTTCTGTTTAATTCCAAGCACTCTACCATTGGTTGCCCCTTGTTTATGATCCAACTAGCCTCCTGGACACTATTGATGGGCGAATTTGTCCTGTTTTTCTTCGACTAAAAATTCAAGAATTTCCCACGAAATTTGTGAAACGGGAAAAATCTGTGAACCGTGAATTTTGACGCATTTGACGCACAGTAGTTAATGGGCGTGCATTTAATTGTCGATGGCTGCCGAATGGTCGCCGGTGTCAGAATTGTTGCTGGCGTCAAAAAACGTTGAAGTCATCAAATTTTCGCGGCAAACTCGCGAATTTATGCGGAGATTTGACACAAATTCATGCCTGGAGAATAAATTTGCCCGTCACTACTGGCCACACTTCTGGCTTACCCCTTAATACTGCACCTCCTCCTTTGGACTGTCTAAACATTCCTCTGCTCCCAATGTTCTCGATGACGTCACTCACTCCCTGCCTATCTGGCACTGTTGTGAGATATAATTCTGCATACAACTATACTTACAAGCAAGGAGCTGGGGCTTGCTAATACAATTCCTGGCACTGTTCACTAGTCATTGTACAAAACTCTTTATTTTAAAGTGGACCTGTCACCCAGACACACATATCTGTATAATAAAAGTCCTTTTCAAATTAAACATGAAATCCAATTTCTATTTTTTATTAAAGCATTCATAGCTGTTGTAAGCTCATTTAAAAATCTCAGCTGTCAATCAAATATTGTTTGCCCCTCCTCTATGCCCTGGGCATAGAGGCGGGGCAGACAATTACTTTCACTTTCCATTCAGCACTTCATAGATATCACTGCTCTCCACATATTCCCCTGTTCTCTTTACCATTTAATTGTGTAGCCAGGGCATGGGGATGGACATTGGGTCCCCCATTCTGGTGCACAAACAAGATTCTGAGATGATGCAAGGCTTGTCTTAATAACAGTGTGCATACTTTACTTATGTAACATCTTAAAAAACAAAGCAGGCACAACAGTTAAGCTTTGGCTGTAAATGAACACTATTTTGTGTTACCATTTTATTTCTACCACCTATCTCTAAAACCTTGAACGTACAAAATTGTGGTCTCAGAAATGAATGTTTACGCATGTGACCAGGATTTATATTTAATATATCACACTCTTATATTTGTTATGTTGGCGTTATAATTTATCTTTTGGCTGTTGGGCTTCAAGTCTGTTCTGACTATTCTGATTGAACAGTTTTATTCAGCTGTTGTCCACTAAGCCTTACAAAAAATGAACAATGGTTTTTGATCTGTCTTTTATGGTTTATTGGGAGCTGCTGGTGCGCACTGCAGCTTTTGGTCAGTGATTAAGTGGAGTGAAAACAAACTACACAAGGCTAAGTTGATGTTGGAGGAGGAATTCGCCACTTCATTAAGATTTAAGAGGAAACCTTTTCTTCTGCGGTGCTTGTTCAAAATGTCTCAGGTCTCTATTTAAACACGTAATTCTCTTTAAGTCACACAAAAGCGCACCACAAAGAGACTGTCCTTCTACATGCCAAGTCAGCAAGATAAGTGATAAATAAATATAAGGCTTGTCTTATACAAAAAAAAATCAATGGATGTATAAAAGTGTGAAATTTATTGTTTCCTACTAAACATAAATTAATGATGGCTTATTCTAAGTTATGCCATAGATATTGCCTTGTTTTTTTTTTAAATTCTGTTTTTACAAATTATAAATCATTTTTTAAACAGAACAGTGCAAGAACTGATTTCTGGAAAAATTACTATTAGAGTAAAAGGAAAAATGTGATTCTACTGTAAAGATGTTTATTTAAAGGGAAAGTATCACAGGGAAAAATGTCATTTTAAAAGCAGATCTCACTGTAGGCATGAAAATATTTTGTTCTTGAAATGCACTGACTTTGAAATGTGGCCAGTTAACTTTAGAAGGAAATTAACTTCTTCCTGCAAATGGCAATTATGATCACAGATTTATTGCAAAATTAAAAATAAGTATGCAAAAATTCTTTCCCACTTGCTCTGTCAAAAACAAATCCTGCATTCAGCAGTGCTGTATTCGTCCTGTCCTTACTGTGCAGTAGGTACAGGGCTGCCTTGTGGCTGTCAGAATGGTGTTCCACACTTTGCCTTATTTAACACTCGGGTACAGTTTGTGTAGGAATCGTAAATCAGGGTGAGAAAAGACATAAATCCATTGTGTTCTTGCTTTACAATATTCACTCAGGGATGAATAAATTAGACCAAACTGGTCCAGAAGGATTCTCAGCAGGGAGAAATTTGCTATTTCTTTTTTGTCAGGAAAATGGATGGTTGAGGAATTTGCAATTTAATCATTAAATATACAAACATATGTAAGAAACCATATTAAGGAGAGGTTTATTTAACAACCTTCATATTTTAATAGCATATTCTGCAGCACAGTGCAATGGAAGGGTCTGTTATATGGAATAATGATGTGCGGGCCAGCCCGATAAGCACAGGACCTGCGGGTTTACCCACTGATAATGCGGGTTCGGGCTGACCTCGAACTTCTCTTCGCGGGTGCTGGGCGGGTGCAGGTTGAGCTCTTCTCCTGCTGTTCCCGCCTGCCCCCTTCAACTGCCGGCTTCTGACTTCCGACTTTATAAGCGAGCGTCTGCTCACCCCGCCCCTTTTGCGCCGGTCTCTAAAATGTAGGCGGATGCAAGTGGAGGGAGGTCCTGCTTTGGGCCAATGTGGGTCGGGAAAAACCTGACCCACAGATCACTAATATGGAAACCTTTAAGCCACAAAGTTCGGAATTATGAAAAGACCATCTCCCATAAACTTAAATTTATCCAAATAATTGTTTTGGGGGTGCGAGATCAAATGTGCTGCTGCAAACCTTCCCACAGAGGAGGAGAAAGCTTGTTTGGAGCTTTGGCGGAATGTGCACTGCCACTGACTCGAGTATAAGCCGAGGTAGAATTTTTCAGCACATTTTTTGTGCTGAAAAACTCGGCTTATACTCGAGTATATACGGTATCTTGTATTTTATCCAAAATAAGATATAATTAATCCTTATTGGAAGCACAACAAGTCTATTGAGTTTATTTAAGGTTTAAATTATTTTTAGTAGACATAAGGTATGAAGATCCAAATTATGGAAAGATCCTTTATCCACTTTAGCTTTCTGCATAACAGGTCCCATACCTGTACAGACAAATACTGACCAATGTAGGAGTTTAAAGAGAGTTCTTCAAGGGACCTAAAGCACCTGAACACTGGAGATTTATAATGTTAGCAAGTACCCATAATATGGGTAACTGTGGTTGGTTTAAAAGTTGGTCAATGAATGAAGATGGTATTATATCATTTACTTTATAGCTTTAAATCTCAATATTGGAAATTGCTGAATATGGGATTATATTTGTGTTCATTACAGAGCTAAAATATTTCACTTTTTTTCTATCATGCAACATTTATTTGGATTGCACCTGTCCAAGTAAAATTTATGAAATACTATTACAAAGAACTTGTTAACTCACAGCTCAGCCTTTTGTCAGTCACTGAAGTAATCTCCTCCATCTCTTTCACTATTTCCTATCAACACTCCAACGATTCCTTTCAAAGGGAAAATTGAGTTCTGTAAATTGTTACTGAAGTGTCAAATGTGTTAAGTCCTTTCAGTACCTGCTAGCAACTCTTTCTGCAATGATCTGTTCCACAATACAGAAACAGGGGAATCATATAATTGAAACAACCCTGATCCCCTGTTTGTTTTCTAATGACACTACTCTTGTTTCTTATTGTTTTTGGCAATAAGTCTCTTGCAAGTTTATAGAATCGCTTATCTGGCAACCCAGTATACAGAAATCTCTGAATGGAGGTCATCTCCTACTTGTCAATTTTAAGATCATAATTTTTCTTTGTAATAATCAAACAGTACCTTCAACCTTATCCTAAATAATGTGCACAAATCCATATTGGTGGCAAAAAAATTTTTTTGGGGTTAGTTAATGTTTATTTATTTTTTCAAAAATGTAGGTAGTTCCAGGGTTTCCTCCATGCCCAGCATCAATAAGCTCAACACACTTGTGTCTAAATAATGGGGGCACAGACCTCACTCGCACTGCAAACAACATATTTGATACCAAGCAGAACTGGGAAATATTTTCATACATACAGTTATGTAAATTTCGGCAATTCAGATCCAATTGCAGTAAATGCAGTGTAGCTGCACCAGCAATATTGCTAGAATACTGCATTTTGTGATCTCTTTCTTTTGTATTCATTTTAATAGTACGAGAAGGTGCTGGTCAAGGTTCCAGTAGCAGACTATCAATGCTACCGGTTGTAGCAGCCACTTGCATCCATCTTCAGTAGAAGCTTACACAAATTGGTATAAATGACATGTTTACGGGAGTTGCCTTTAGTCGCTGTGTGCCAAATGCTTTCAGGCCTAAAATGGCGATGGGGAAGTCTTGCCAAATTAGGATAATGGGCGGTAGTGCTGAGAAAAGCTCCCAGCCCGAACTCATGGCCTTGTTACTTTTTGCGCCTTTTGCAGTCAGAGAACTACTTTTTGCCAATAACTTACAGAAACAGTAGTTCAGCCTTTAGATGACACACCGGGCACTAAAATGTAACACCAAAAAGGGCTATTTATGGTTATGTCTAGTGATGGGCGAATCTGTGCCGATTCTCTTCACTAAAAGATTACTGAAGAATTTACCGAAAAATTCATGAAATGGTGAAAAATTTGAGAAATGCATTGAAGTCAAGGGACATCAAAATTATTTTGACGTGCAACAATTTTGATGTGAGCTACAATTTTTATAACCATGACTGTTTTGTGCAAATGCGCTAAAGACGATAGGCATCCGAATAATTTTGACGCACGCAGACGTGCGACAATTATTTTGTCACGGCAGATTTTTATAGTTTCACTACTTATGTCCAGCTAAATAAATAAAAAATACAGCAGATCATGGGTGAAACAGGATTTTAAAACAAAGGAATGGGCCTCCTCTATGTAGAAGGTATGGTGATAGGAATATGTAAATGAATAAATGGATACATAAGCTTTTGACCAGTAACTATGAGAATAAGAAAGTATAGGGATTTAAAGCCATAGGGAAGGTATTCATCCTATGGGTCCCTACAGAGCCTTGATGGCCTAAGTACTATCTATAATATAGACATTTTAATGTAAGCATTAGTAAAAATAATACTGTAAATTCAATTAAAGCCACCTAAAAATACTTACTACTTCCCACTAGAACCCACTGGTTATCCTAATCACTTGCCTCTAAACCTTCCTTACAAAAAGTGTCATTAAGGGGCATATTTATCAAGGGTCGAATTTCAAATGTGAAAATCTTCGAAATTCTAATTCAAAAAGACCAACCGAAATTAAGTCGAAAGTTTTTTTTGCCAAATAGGTCAGTTTTCGATCGAATAGGTCCATTTTCAGCCGAGTTTGTAAGTAATATGAATCGAAGTAATAGTAGATTACATTGAATTCGAATTGAAGTTTTCCCAAAAAAACATTTGATTGACATTTGATTTTTCAAAGTCCACCAATTGACTCCAAATTCAGCAATTCGACAGGTTTTAGATGGCGAATGGTCGAAGTTGAATTTTTAGAGACAGTACATAAATTTCGATATTCAAATTTTCAAATTTGAATTGAATTTGGACTATTCCCTAGTCAAAGTACACAAAAAATAGCTCGAAATCCAAATTTTTTGAATTCAAAAATTCACCTCGCCTTTTGATAAATCTGCCCCTAATTGTGTTTAATAAACCTAAGCTATAACTCAAAGAAATTGTATGATTTAATGTTTTAATCCAAACCACTAGTAAAATAAAGCATCCACTTGAAGCTTAAGGTTTCCATCTCAACTGCTGTGAAGCAATGACCAATAAAATGGATATGTTGCTGGACAGCCTACTGTTTTGTGAGCCATGCACTGAATTAGTTACTAATGAGACCTACAGCATGTGGATTTTTTATTGTGCTCCTCCTGAGCTATTTGCCCTAGCATCCTTACCTATCAAGCCCTTGTAACTTGCCAGTACTTCTATCATTGTACTGTGGCCTAGTTTGAAAAGCTACATAGCACCATCAGCTTTCCAGTTAGATTTTTAACTGGTCTTTCAAATAGGGTCCTTTATTGAATTTAGTGCAGTGATATTTTCCCTGAACTTTGTGTACATTTTAGTCATAATTCTTACAGCAATATATTTAAATAATAGTTCAGAATAGTTTGTACAAATCTGGAGGTTGGGTACCACCTGGGGAGGGTGCCTGGAATTGTTGTCTTGAGAGAAGGAAAGAAAATGTTTGCAGGACAGAGATTGCTTGAGGCACACCACATGACATGGTTGCTGTAAGTGGACCTTAGGTGTTTGTGTGCACTGTGCATGTTTTAAAGGCTTTGAACCCATTATTGTGCATTGTTTTGATACAGATTGTTTCCTTTTCTTCTTTTGCCTCAGACATAAAATGCTTTTAAATCGCTTTATGAAGCCATTTGACCACGTAAGGCTTTGTTATTTGAGACTTCCTCCCTCGAATATGTAGTGCAACCACTGGGCTCATAGACTGCAGTCATGCCCTACTCATACACTAACTATAGATTTTAGTATCACAATAGCCTTGGATATTATACTTGTCCACGAAATTATACAAGGCATTCTTAAAGGCATTAACAGAATCAGCCATTACAACATCATCTGGCAGAGTATTCCACAACCTCACTGCCCTCACTGTGAAGAACTACCTATGCTGTTTCAAATTAAAGTTCTTTTCCTCTAGTCTAAAAAGTTAGTACTCTGGTGCTGTGATCCTCTTTCTGGGTAAAAAGTTCCCCCTGCTATTTGTCTATAATGTCCTCTAACATACAAGCAATTGATGGATTTACCAGAGACACAATGAAAACATTAGGGATCTGCATCTCAGGGGGAAGTTGAAGTCTGATAACCACAGGATTAATAATCTCCACAATGGGGAAAAGGACCAACAAATTTCAGACCCAACTTGGTGGAAGGAATCTTGAGATTAATGTTTCTAGTTCCAAGCCATACTTTGTCCCCTGTCTTCTGTCTTTGGTCGGCATAGTCTTTGTGGATCAATGTGCTCTTTTCCAAATTTGTTTTGGTGGCAGACATGTGGGCCACATGATCATCGGCTGCTGGAACATCCGACAAGAGGAAGTCTTGAGGGAAAGCTTGTGGATGTTGTCCTTACATGGTCCTTCATAGCTGAGGTCTCGACAGGAGATAGTGGATAGGTCCGACCACTGGGGGCATGGCACTTGAAAGAAGGTCAATGGGACAATCATAAGAGAGGTGAGGAGGGAGAATCTCTGTAGACTTCTTGCAACAGATGCCAGAAAAGTCCTTGTTAGATTGCTGGCAAAGACTAAAGGTCTGCAGAAGCGAAAGAAACACGATGATTGGGATTGGCGGGCAAACAGTTTCTTTGACAGAAAGAGCTCCAATGGGTTATCTGATTGGCTGACCAGTCAATAGAGGGGTTGCTTAGATGGAGCCACGGTTAACCCAACACCACCGGAGCTGAAGGACAGGTTATGATGAGAAATGACAACCTTTCTTGGGCAGTGTTCCGACCATCAGAGGTAGATCGTAAGTTGTTTCAGAAATGATTTCAGATGTTAATTTGGAAATACAGAAATATGCGTCGATCTAATCTGCATAGGTTCCCCTGGAGGAGTGACAGGAGGTGGAGCAGAAGGAATAGGGAGGAGTGGTCTTTGAAATCTTGGTACCAGAACAGGCTGGAATCTTCTGCTACGCTCCTTATCGGATTGATGCTCCCTGAGTCAGATGTCTACCTTGATTTCGAGAGCAATAAGGTCTTCCAATGTTTAGGAAGATGCCTGGAGACTAAGTCATCTTTAAGTCTGCTTGATAATCCTTGATAGAAGATGGGTCCATAAGCCTCATTGTACCAGTTGGTTTTGGCCATCAAGGTTCTAAAGTCAATAGCATACTCACTGGCACACGATTCCCCTCCCAAATCTGTAAGTGCTGTGTTGGCATTTGCGTCACGACACTGGGCGTCAAACGCAGTACATGCTTGGAGGAAACCTTTGGCATTGAAAGTCAAAGGAGAATTCTTCTCCCAAAGAGGTGTTGCCCATTCTAGCAGTTTACCCTCCAATCTGGACATTACATACCCCACTTTGGCTTGTTCACTGGTGTACTGTGAGGGTTGAAACTCAAACTGGACAAGGCATTGGGTCACAAAACCTCTGCAGGCTTGAGGATCCCCATTATAGCGAGGAAGTGGAGGAATGCGGGGCTCACCAGACGATGAGGCCACTGAAGGAGGAGCAACTGCCACGGGAGGGTTTCCTGTGACCAGAGAAATGGATGCCATCCGGGAGAGGAGGACCTCCAGCACTTACCCTATACAATTTTGCTGAGCTTTGTTAGCTTCCATGCTGTTCAAAAAACTGCACAGAGTTCATTCTGTCGGATTTATGCTCCTATAGTCCTCCAGGGATATAAGATTCTCAGGCACGATGAGTAAGTCCCTCTTGGATTTGAATAAATACTTACTCAAATCGAGCCTGGCCCCGAAGTTCCCCCTGGGCCTGACTTGAACCAAACAGATTCTCTCAGGAAATTAACCAGACAGCTTTATTTAAGGTATACATTAATACAGAGTATTACAATACAGAGTATTAAATAATAGCTCACACGTCCTGAAAGCTCGCGAGGACGTTGGGGGACATTTTAGTAATATTACATGCAACCTTTTAACCATTTCTTCCCTCATGGGGCTGATCCCTTGATATTCAATCATCGTCCTTGATTTAACATAACTATGCCTCTCTGTCCATTTTAGTACAATCCTTCCTGACCTAAGTATAGTCCAAATAAGTACATTTGATGTGCTAGCACAGTGTCCAGAATGGTATCTGTGCAGTGGGTGTGTTTCTGAGGCTATAAGTGTCTTTCTTAACCTTGCACTAGGAATACTTGTGACATGAGACAACAGATGTATTCTTAGTTCTATGTAAACATTCTACAACCCTAATTAGTAGAAAGGCCTCTAACCTTGAAGTGTAGAGTCTAACACAGCTGTTCTGTGGCAGTGTCCTCATAATATATAAGTATAATCATTGCATTTTATACAATACATAACCAATATATATATAATTTTAATCTAAAATCCTGATATCCACACATTCCACATCAAGGGGAGCTTTCTCAGTGGGGTCCATGGCCCGATTATACTGTCAGGGGCCTTGCAGCTCCAAGTACGGAGAAGTCTGGACCAAGCTCTAGGGTTAAATCCAAGTTCACAGTAGTAAAGGGGGTCAGGCGTAAGCGTAGTCAAGATTCAGGCAAAAGTTCAATAGGCAGGCAGCAAGGATCTTAGTTAGGGTTGTAGCAAGTGGTCCGAAATCTGTAAAATAGGAATCTAGAAGCACCTAGGAACACTATTCAACGTGGCCTATAATCCGGCATTGAACCGTGACCTTGGCGTCCTTTTATTTTAAATTTTGGTGCCTCCCTTTTCCTTTTGCCCACACTAAATTTTCTAACTGTCACCCAGCTAACTGCCTCATCATGTTGCTGCTGTTCTGTCCCCCCCCCCCAAACTATTTGACCCCGCTAGGTCCTACTCAGTGAGCAAGAGACTCCTCTCAAGATTGTCAATCAACTGCAGTGTTGCAATTTGTGCTCTAACACAAGCCTCTAATTTGCTCACAACTGCCACAGAGGTAAGCAGTTTGGAACTCTTGTTCCAAATCTGCATACATACCTGTATGGCAAACTGTGCACTGGGTCAGACCTTCAATCTTGCTAACACTCATTATCCCAGTTACAAATCAAAAACAGGGCTAAAAAAAATAATTAGGGTTTACAATAAACTTTTGACCTAGTTTGAAACTCCTTTAGTTTGAAACTCCTGTTTTTAAAACTCCTGTGTTTGTAACTCCACTTACAGAGGCCCCACTTACAGGCCAAACACTCAAGAGCAGCTACCCACTAGAGTAAGCTCCACTGAAGTTTCAGGGGTTCTATTTATTTCTTTATTTCTATAGTATCTTCTGTTCAGGTCCACTAATCAAACCCCACCCACCCCAAACTGAGGGAAAACTAACTGCAAAGTAAAGCAGTTTGTGACAAACTTGCTGTAAGCATAATAGCACACAAAACTTTGCTATTTAGCATCCAAAACAAAAAAAACTAAGAATCAAACCACAGTACTTTAATTTACCACCCTTATTTTAAAATAACAGTTAAATACTAATGACTTACTTTTGAGTTGATTTATTTGCTTTAGTTGCTATCACCAGTCAGCTGCCTGTTAGTAAGTGAAAAGTGAAAGGTCCACTTTGGAGCTCAAGGATCTGTGCCTGTGGATGCTTATGGTGGGGACAAGATGCAAAATGTAAATTACATAGGGGGGTATTTATTAAAACTCATTATTTTATCTCATTATTTTAAAAATAAAAAGTCGACCAAACTCCCAACCACAATTTGGCTTAATTGACTAAAATATCCAAACTCAAATTGTAAGTGCACGAAAAGTTGTGAGAAAATCGTGCAACAAATCAAATCAAGTGACTTTTTTTTGAATTGTCTCCCAAAAAACACCAATTTTTGAAAAAAAAACCCCCAAAAAAACCCTGCATCAAACAGCCCAAAACCCCGGAAACCCCTGAAAATCATGAAGGCAAAAAACTTCTCCCAATTGTAAAAGGGACTTTGACTTTACATGACTTTTACAGGTTTTAGCTGGAGTATTTTTCAATTTGAATTTTTAGTAGCTTTGGAGCATAATAAATCTCTAAACTTTTTCCATTACAAACTCGAGCAGAAACATTTGAGGCTTAATAAGTATGCCCCATAGTGTCTTATAAACAGTTTTTTGCAGTTTTCCCCCAATGATTTTGCACAGGTTATACTTATTAAGACTTCTCTCCTTCTCTCCTCAAGCATCCTATCTGTTGGTTGGTCCAAAGCAATTATATCAAAGACAGACAGTAACCAGTTTTTCTTCAAAGGTTCATCTAGGTTTAGGACAAAAAAAACACCTGAATATCTTTTTTTAAAGCCATACCTCTTATGGAATAACATGGTTAATACTAAGGAGAAGTTCCCTTTATTTGTTGGTTATAATTTTTGTGACCATCCAATGCCCTTTGCTTAGCTTTATCTGTCCTTGACTATTACTTGCCCGACTTTCTTCCTGTTTCTGATGACACTTTAAGGCTGCCTTACCAGGCCTTCTGCTTGTCACTTAACATTAGCCCTACCTAGCTGGATGTTTTGACCTGTGACGAGACTACATTAAAGAATCCCTCCAGAGAGACTGCCTTCTTTAACTATCTTGCTACCATGATGCTCTGTGACATATTGATGCTCCTTATAGGGTGCTCATATGAGTTTGGAGGAGCAAGTGCATTCTATACTCAGAAATTGAGTTCCAGCTTTAATGTTCCAGTAAGGAACATGGAGGAAACTATAGGTCTTTGTTAATGTTTGTTAATTGTAATGGGAATGAATCCTTTCCAATTGTGTCTGCTCACATGACATTTTTGTATGGGATTTTCATGGCATACAACATCTATATGCAGCACTGTTCACATAGGGTAATTTACATATGTTTCATGGCTAGAAAGGGTTAAATACACAGTCACACTTTTTTTAAAGCAAATCCGAGGCTTTGCATTCATGCATTTTGTGAGCTGTTTTGAAGTCTCTTTATTCACACTGGGATTACATTTAAGTATTACACAAATACAAATTTAGAAAGGAATTTAATAATATAATATTGTGGAGTTGGGAAAGCTACTATATATTGCCTATTATGTTTAGACTGACATCCTTAATACAAGGCTTATGAATAGTCGTGCACTGCTAATATTTAGGGGCACATTTTCTAAGGGTCGAAGTGAAAAACTTCGAATTTCAAAGTAATTTTTGAGTACTTCGACCATCGATTAGGCCATATTCAACTTCGATTTGAAGTGAAAATTCTTTGACTATTTCGACCATTCGATAATCAAACTACTGTCTCTTTAAAAAACTTCGACTTCGACACTTCGCCACCTTAAACCTGCCGAATTGCTATGTTAGCCTATGGGGACCTCCTAGAACATATAGCCAACATTTGGCAAAGTTTTTAGAAGTCGAAGTGAAATCGTACAGTCATACGATTAGATTGTTCGAATCGTTCGATTCGAAGTACGATTGTAGTACGATCATACGATCTTAAAAATCCTACGAATTTGACTTCGAATGTTGAACTAACTAACCTATTCGATGGTCGAATTTGAAGTTTTTTGCACTTTGAAATTCGACCCTTGATAAATCTGCCCCTAAGAGTATTCACATTTCTAAGTACATGTATTGAGCAACCAAGGCCAAAAGGAGTCGCTAGTGAGTTTATATTGTTCATTCATTCTCCTCCAAGCTCCTGAACTGGCAAAGCAAAAACTTGCAGAGCTTACAGCAAGAATATTTTAACCACCCGTGGCAAAGCCCATTTTTCTGGACATAGAAAGGTTACTTGTTTTGCAGATTTCTATATAAAATAGTACACAGAAAATGTCTAAATTATAGCTGTACAAAACAAATGATAGGAAAAACAATGAATATTGTAGTGTTCCCAAAAATTGCATTTCATATTTCTGAGCTTTACAGATAGTAGGTTTCCAGAAGATAGATACAACTGTGCTTTATCTATGTTCAGATTTGGGATCCGTTATCCAGAATGCTCCACATTATAGGAATGTCATCTCGCAGTCTTCATTTTTGCAAATAAGGTTGCCTTTTATCTACTGTAAATTAGGTGTTGAAACTACATATAAATGAAAGTGTCTATCTGCCCATGGATGCACCATGGAATTCTGTATGGATGTGCAACATCTGGATACTGTCATCATTGCCCCTGCCGAAACAGATATTTTTTTTTGACAAATGTATACATATGACCAGAATAGTAAAAAGAAAAAATATTGATTTGCACAGAGAAAAATGCAAGCTCTCTTCAATATTTCTGGAAAAAATGTCAGCACATTAAGATCTTACAGGAGTAAATTGAATTATGTTATGAATTCTTAGTGCTTAACTGTGCCGTATTTATTTAATATTTAATAATAAATGTATATATATATATATATATATATATATTTTTTTTTTTTTTTAATTTATTTATTAAATCTATTCTGCTACAATGAGGTTTTTGTTTTTTTCCCTTTTTTATATAAATGTGGCACCTGGTTTCTGCTGCACTGACTGGATTGCAAAGTAAAACATACAGTATTAAGAAACCTTAAGCCCTTTCAGACAAGGGAATAATATAGCTATTGCATCTGTATAGATATACTGGAGATAAGTATAGATTATATACATGCAAAATCAATGTCATCAGGGGCACAGCATTGTAATGCAAATATTCAGTCAGTCCAAAACTGAAACATCTATAAGAGAATCCTTTCACACATGTATAACTTTTTGCAGAATCTGACAAAATGCAGCTAGGCAGTATTCTTATTAAGACTTTATTATTCATCATTTTTAATCTCTTTTGATGAAATAATTAATTTATTGGTTTATGTATTATGCAAGAGCTGACTTATCCTGCTTGCTTACAGTACTTTAATATAATTTTCATGACTATTTATTCACAAGTTAAACTTAAGTGTTTTAATGTATTTTTTTCCTGATAATTCCCTTTTTGATTTAGGACTTATCATTTATTATAAGCACATTTTGTATATACACATATATATGTATATATAATATTTGTTTTATAATTATTTTATTAGAAATTAAACATTATTTTTATATATATATATATATATATATATATATATTTTTTTTTTTTTTTTTCATGGTGTGTATAGAGTGTACAGTGTATTTAACATTCTTTTACACCTTTTCAATTAGCTGATTATGATTATTAGCTGATAGATGCCTATGAGCTCTGGAACATGGTTCAGCCACAGCCACTTTGGGGGTTATTTATTAAATGCTGAATGCCAAAAACATGAAAAATTTTAGGTTTTTTTTACTATAAAATCCGTATTTTTAGTGGGAAAAAAAACCTTGAATTTTTCAGGATTTATTATACCCCGAGGATGGAAAAAGTTTTTATAAGTCAATTTAGGTTAGGTTAGTTTTAAGTTAGGTTTTATATAAGTCAATTGGAGAAGTCCCGAAGATATCCTGATCTGCTCTGGGTTTTGTGCAATAATCAGAAGATTTTGAGGTTTTTGGGCGGAAAATCTGAATAAATCGTATGATTCCATTTTTTTCACTATTTTATATGTATTGATAAATAAGGGTGAAAAAACTGTCGGAGTAGTTTTCAGAAAATACTCAGATATTTTCGGATTTTGATAAATAACCCCCTTTATTTAATTGTGAAAATAAATGATATAATATATGTATATGATTGATTGGTAGAAAATTATCAGAGCCACTTTAACTCCGTTCGAGTTATATTGTACTAACCCCCATATGTAATGTAAGGCACTAAGTTTGCCCAAGAGTAATAACCCATGACAACTAATAAGATTCTGGCAACAGGTGACTAGTCAATGCTACCTGCTGATTCGTTGCTATGGGTTACTGTCCCTGGGCAAACTTAGTGCCTTTTATTACATAACCCCATTACTCTATTATTTGTACCATCAGTGGATTAAGGTGTTCACATTTTTGGCTTCTTCTTTGAATTTTTTAAACAAGAGTCATTTACATGGCTTATAAGACACTGTATAAACCTATACTGGCACAAGACCACCTAGTTACTTTAAAGCCTTATTTTCCTTCTTAATATCTTTAAGAAGGAAATTTCAGCTCTCCCCCAACCATATCTACCCAAGGGCCAATTCAAATTAATTACATACAGTAATGTAGTAGAGTATTGTTTATACCAATGATATTGTATCAGGTCAACTGAAGAGATAAATGTATTTATACATACTGCTGTAGGGGCATTCCCCATATAGGGGAATATAACCATGTATACATAATATATATTTACCAGATAATCCCTTTAAAACCAGATTATATAGTTAATCTAGATATGTACTTCATACTACACTGGTTTACACTTTACTATTGACTTTAATTGATTAAATCTTTATCTACCCAACATGCAAATTCAGGGAAAACTGCATTCACAAACTACATTCTCCACAATTCCTTATCCTAAATACTTATTTTATTTAAGCACTAAGAGGCAAATTCACTAACCTCTGAAAATTCGCCAGTGACGGCTTCGCTCACATCGCAACACTTCGCCAGGTGTAGATTCGCGAGTACAATGCTAATTCGCTAAAATCTGAAGTTTTCTTATTTTCTTACCCACCTTAATACCAACACTTCTATTGAACCACAAAGGTTTTGTGACAACGTTCCTTGCATACAAAGGGAAAATTCTGATGTATATTTATTAAGCAGCATTTAAAGACTTCCCATTTTTGTTCTGTGTTAACCCTGCGAAAAGCATTTCCCGCTTAATATGTTGCAGAGATGCCCTTATACTGCCAAAGTTTGCACGTCTGAAATTTAGTGTTTTAGTTACTCCCTTATAGAATTGCTTCTGCAACATAATCTCACAGGAGACCATTTTATGATCACTATTCCCTAAATGCTCACCCACACAATTCCTTGAGATTGGTTTGGTATTAGTAGTTATTGCAAGATCTAAAACATAATCATTCGTAGTAGGTTCTTGAATGAGTTGAAATAAAAAGTTTTCATTCAGCATATTTACAAACCTGTTTAGACTGATGAAAAAATCATTTTACTTTTTTACGAAGAATGAGGTAAGCAATAGTGATGGGCGAATAAATTAGCCAGCCACGAATTTTTGGTGAATTTCCGTGGTTTGCTGCTGGCGAATACATTCGCGAATCTCTCGCAAAAATTCGCCTGCGGCAATTTCCGGTTTTGGTTATTTTTCCGTGAAAACTTTGAAATGCTCGTTTTTGTTCATGAAAAGGTTCGATTGCTCGATTTTGCGTGAAAGCGTCCAAATTTCACAAATTCTTCTTTAAAACGGCCGAATTTCACAAATTTTTAGTGAACTTTCAGTTTTCATGATTCTTCGCAAATGTTTCGCCGTTTCGCGACTGCAACACAAATACTAATCTACATACAATATATATTCAAGTCTAGACATAAAACTGATTGAATAAGCTTTCATTTTAGTTTAGTAAACAGGTGCTGTTTGAAGAAAGAAGAGAAAGGGTATATTATATATACCAGCAGAAATTTTTAGCAACGCATTCACTTTCTAAATTCTTGCACCAGTGTATAATGTACAGTATGTAGGCACCATGCACAGTGCAATAACTGTAATGAACAACGTTACATTGAAAAAGGCAAATGTTAAGACTTTCTTATGCTAATTATTTTTCCATCAACAACTTTCTATAAATTTTCCCATGATATATTTTTGCCGTTTTGCACTATGAAAACCAATATAATAACCTGGTTTCATACTTTTCTGTTTTTTGTACTTCTAGAAAGAAACTAGCATTAACACAACTCCTTTGATGTAAAATAAAGTTTGATTTTGTTCTTGTATAACTAGATCCTAAGTTGCTTCCAACACCATTATTTATGCATTTTACTTTCATGCAAATGAGGCTTTGCAGTCTCTGAAGTTGTAAAATGGATGTCTTCATTTTTCTTAAAAGGAGCAACACATCAAAGCAGCTGACAGCATGGAGCTCCAGAGGTTGGAATTTATCTGCTGCCCCCTTATCATGGTTTATTCTCTCTGACTGGTGCTTTACACAAAGACTTTCTTGTCGTTGTCTCCATTGACACTGTTTACATATTTGTTTGGATGTTTGGATCGCTGGTTATTAAGAATGACCTGTTGAAGTACAAGAGAATCATACCTGTGAGTGTCTATTAAGACTTTGGGCTTATAAAAAGAAAGGGCCAGTATTTAGAAAAAAAAAAAAGTGAAAAGGCTTTGTAAGCATTGAAATATAATTTGCTCTCTTACAGTAGTTTTAAAAACTCTTGCTCTAGTAGAACTCTTAATTATATTACATTGCCTTTTATCCTGAGTCTGTAGCAAGGGCCCTTGCTTATTTACATAAAACTTTAAATGATAAAAAAAATGCAGCTATTTAATGAGAAAAAAAAAAACAAGCAATGTTTGAAAACATGACATTAACATTTTCACGAGTAAGCAGTCATGCAAAGGAAAATGTAATTGAGAATCGCAGCTTTTCTAAAATTTGATTAAATCCCCAAACCCAAATTCCATTGATTTACCAATAATACTTCTCAAAAAACCAGTGCGATAAAATTGAGCATCAATTTGAATCATTTGACTTTTTTGAACAAAAACCAGGGCAAACAGCCCGACAATATTGAATTGTACGCCGGAACGGATCTACTGTGCATGCGCCAGAAGTCACGAAAACTTTGTGACTTTTGCACATGCACAGTAGATCCGTACCGGTGAAATGCTCCTACTGTGCATGCGCCAAAACGCCGGTCAAAGCAGGAAGAAGATCGCGTGGAAGAAGATGGTGCCTGTGAACTCCGTGGACTGGACCTGCGCAGAAGGGTAAGTAACAAGTTAGGGTCATTTGCCCAGCGGGACAGGTAGGCCAGGGGGGAGGAGGGAGGGGAAGCAACACAGGGGAGGGGAGGGTTTTTGCGCCGACTGGGTTTCCTTCTCCTTTAAGATATTATTTTTTTAAACCTTAATGAAAACTCAGGTCTTTGCATGTGCTATTTTATCAGAGCAAAGTGATACTCCTGTCCCACTATCATGTTGGTCTGAAAAGGCTCAGAAACAGCTGAACAATTTATACTGTACCTTCACTATGCCAGAATGGTCTGGGACAAATCAAACAAATTAAAATTCTTTCTTTATATTAAAAAAAAATAATTACTGTTCAGACTTTAGAATTTAACACATTTTTTGCAACGCTGCACTAAATCATAAGCTATGCCTGATTAGTTTGATCTGTCCTGGACTCTTCTGGTGTGCACATCATTTGTTTAAAAAATAGTAATGAGGTTTCTTGAAGCTGTAGGCTTGGGGCTTGTGCCAGAATTTCCAGTTGGGTGGATGGTTGGGTGGTCTGACCAAGACTTTAAACCAGTGAACAGTTAAGGATTAAAGCACCTGAAGTGCTCCAGTGTCACTGGTAAGCAGAATATGCCCTAGCCATTGTTCTACCATTTCTTTTGAGGTATACAGATTCATAACATTATCATTTGCAGTAAATTAACACTTTGCATTTACCCTGTTAAGATATAATGGCCAGTCTAGCATTTGAATCCTTTTTTTATTGTTTTAATACTGTATAATGTCTTTCACTGTTGAATAAAAGCATATTACAATTATCATAGTTATAAGCCTTAAAAATACATATTATTGTTGGGGATCTGTTTTCCCTTTTGCTACAAATGAGATGCCTGATTTTAGGGAACCTTGATCTAGAAAGGTGGACTGCATTTAATGAAATACTTTTGCTTACTGTCACTTCTTTTGACATTTCCTATCTTGCTTGTACAGGTATGGAATCTGTTATCTGGAAAACTGTTTTTAGCTCGGAATTACCGGAAGTCCATCTTCCACTCCATTTTAATCAAATCATTCTAATGTTTAAAACTGATCTCCCCTTTTTCTGTAATGATAAAACAATACATTGTACTTAATCCTGATATATACTCTTTACTGGAGGCAAAACAATCATAATGGGTTTATTTAATGTTTAAATTACTTTTAGTAGACAAAGTATGGAAATCCAAATTAAAGAAAGATCACTTATCTGGCAATCCCCAGGCATTCTGTATAACAGGTCCCATACCTGTATTGTAAAATTTTTGTATTGCCAGTCATGGTGGAGATATTAAAATATTCAGTATGACAATAGCATTCTGATATCTTTCCTCCATACAGGAATGCCTATCTGCTCCAAATGTTGAGCCAGTTATAATTACCATTTCTAAAATAAACATTAAATTAAAGTCAGTTCTAGGGCCAATGACAACCACACAAAATGCAGACAAATAAAAGGTGATCTCCTTCATTGTTTGTACAGATGCCCTTACATTAGAAGATTAGGGAACCAAATAAGAGACTCCACTACCCAACAGTTGGTAAATTCTGTACCCTTGTTGCTGGCGTGGGCAATATGGGGTATGAGAGGAGGGTTGTGGGTGCACTCCTAAGGCCATATAAAAAAATATTTAAATACAATAATCCCCTGTCTAAAAAAAGAAAACAGGGTTTTTTTTACAAAGTTATGATCAAGGTAAACCCCATATGGCGGTCCCTAACCTGTTTACCTGTGATCAAAATATAAAACCTTGGTTTCAATCTGTGGACTGGATCCTCCTCCACCACCTGCATATGCGGCTTTTAAAGGGGAGACTGCCCAGACCAACGCCCATTTAAAAAAAAAAAAAAGGTGATTGTGAAGAGAATATAATAAAATGGGCGTTGGTCTGGGCAGTCTCCCCTTTTAAATATTTTTTTATATGGCCTTAGGAGTGCACCCACAACCCTCTTGTACCAATATGTGGTATGACCTGATGTTCATGCTAGAAAAATAAAGAGGAGCTAAGAAGCAAAAAAAATCCATACTTTAAGAGGCCTATTTATTAATTTTCGAGGTTAAGGGGAAAAAACACGAGCACCAAGAAAAAAATTGCATTCTCGAATGCTAAGTTATTTAGGAAAAAAATGTTGCAGCATATTCTCTGTGAATTTTCTAAAAAAAAAAGTTGCACACCAATGAGAATTAGGGATGGGCGAATTTATTCGCCAGGTGCGAATTCGCGGCGAATTTGCGTGATTCGCCGCCAGCGAATAAATTCGCAAAACACCCGCGAAAATTCGCGGGAAAAATTCGGCGGCGTCAAAATTTTTTTTTCGAAAAACGGGCGCCGGCGTCAAAAACGGGCGCCGGCGTCGAAAAAACGGGCGCTGGCGTCAAAAACTAAATTCGCCCATCACTAATGAGAATCACATTGTTCCATTCATTTTCAATGAGGCTAATATGAACCAGGAGAATAAATATATAATTAAAGTCGTTAAAGACAATTCCCTGCGACTCCTATTGAACTCGCTGGCTTTTACTTGGCAAGCTTTTTTCTGGCGACTTTTTGCTGTTTTATTCTTTAATAAATGGTGACTATTTGAGGATCCAAATCATATTCGCCGTTTTTTTTCTGCGTTTTTCCTCAAATCGTTAAAAAAATAAAAATAAATCTGCCTTCAAGTTTGGATCACAAATACTACCCCAACCTTAAAATTGTTTTTGGAAAAGCTGGTTAGATTATTTTATATGGATTGGGTAGAGGCATCCCTAATAAACACACAGCAGTCTAGAACTTTTTGGAAACATGAGAAACCTTTATTAAAATTATAATGCAGGCCATGAAGAATAATATTCATGCATGCTTTCATACTTGTACATATAAACTAACAATCGAATTTTGATTTTTTTTCATGAATCACAAAATTAGTGGTTTTCCTATGTATCTTAAAAGCCTTAAAATTTTGAGATTTATTAAGGGGCAGATTTATTAAGGGTCAAATTGAAAATTCAAATTCGAATTTTTGAGATTTTTTATGGAATTATCAAACTCAATTCAGGTTTTTTTTTAAAAATTAGAATTTCACGATTTATCATACGCTGGCCTTTTAAGATTTCGAATTCAAACTACCGTATATACTCGCGTATAAGCCGAGTTTTTCAGCACCCAAAATGTGCTGAAAAAATTGACCTCGGCTTATACGCGGGTAAGAACCTCTTGTAGATGAAATACGGTAGGAAGGCTGCCTCACCGGTAAATTTCAGGAGGCGCCACCCCCGAGTCCTCAGCCCGAGTCCCTGGAAGTCCACGTGTCGCGCCCGGAAGCCCCACAGCTCGAGCAGCAGCCGGACGCCCCCTCGCGTTTCCCCGCAATTTACACCCGATCCCCGGCCGCCTCTGCCTTGTGCTCCCGGCCGCCTCCCCTCTCTCTGCTCCGAGCCGTATCTGCGCAGCTCTCTCCGCTTCCCCCGGGAGCGTCTGTGTCTCTCCGCGGCTCTTCCCTCGTCTCCAGCTGCTGCTGCCGGGTCTCACCTTCCGGCCAATGGGGGAGGAAGAGCCGGAGAGTCGGGGAGAGCGACCTCAGCAGCCCCAGCGCGGAACTGGCAGTCTGTGTCCGACACAAACAACTACCGGTATTAGAAACTTTCTCAGCTCTGCATTAACATACCGGTATGTTATCAGCCTTGTAATTATTGTGTGGGGAGTGTGTGTACGGTATATAGTGTATGATGGTGTGGGTAGAGAGTTTGTGTGTGTATATAGTATATGTGTGGGGAGTTTGTGTGTATAGTATGTGTGTGTGATTATTTTGTGGGAAGAGTGTGTGTGTAAAGAATATGTGTGTCTATGTGTGTATAATTGCTAGTAGAAAGTATATTTTGTCTCAGCTGAAAAATATCTGTAATATAAATCCACTGAGGGGGGGACAAATTTTCAGTGATTTCGTTTACGCTGTAGTGATTGTAGCATGAAGGGTCTTAGTTGTGTCTAGGCTTATACGCGAGTCAATACGTTTTCCCAGTTTTTGTAGGTAAAATGAGGTACCTCGGCTTATACACGGGTCGGCTTATACATGAGTATATACGGTATTTGCCACCTAAAACCTGCTGAATTCATTTTTACGTCAATGGGAGAGGTCTAGAGATCAATTTGGAGATGTTTGAAGCCTTCCTGACATTCACGTTTTTTTTTTGTTTTGGAGAAAAAAACTCTTCGTTTTATAGAATTCGAATTAGAAATTAGAATATTGATATGTGTAAAAACTATAAAAACCTCAAATGCGAAAATTGGCCAAGTAGAAGTTGTTGACGTGCTGTAGAAGTCAATGGGAGTTGCACTGATCTTGTTGGACCGCTTTTAAAAAAATGTAAAGAAATTAAAGAATAGTACTTAGTATTAGAGATCCCCATTAATGGATTTAGTGAAATGTATATCATTATTGTGTAGATATACTATTTGCTGCACAACAAGTTATATTTGTAGCATTGAGTTTAAGGGGCCGATTCACTAACTTCGAGTGAAGGATTCGAAGTAAAAAAACTTCGAATTTCGAAGTGTTTTTTGGGCTACTTCGACCATCGAATGGGCTACTTCGACCTTCGACTACGACTTTGACTTCGAATCGAAGGATTCAAACTAAAAATCGTTCGACTGTTCGACCATTCGATAGTTGAAGTACTGTCTCTTTAAGAAAAGACTTCGACCCCCTAGTTCGCCATCTAAAACCTACCGAACTCAATGTTAGCCTATGGGGAAGTTCCCCATAGGCTTGTCTTAGTTTTTTTGGTCGAAGGATAATCCTTCGATCGTTGGATTAAAATCCTTGATTTTATCGTTCTATCGAAGGATTATTCCTTCGATCGAACGATCAAACTATTTGCGGTAAAATCCTAGACTTCGATATTCGAAGTCGAAGGATTTTAATTTGAATATCGAGGGTTAATTAACTCTCAATATTTGACCCTTGGTGAATCTGCCCCTAAAACATGATCAAGCATGAAGTGTAAAAACTGTGAAAGCTGTATTTTCTGCGGAAAATCAAACTCAGGGGCATATTTATCAAAGAGTGAAGTTAGAGATCACCACAGTCCTCTAGAGTGAAATTCCCCACTCTGCATTCATTTCTATGGGATTTTTAAAAGAGTATTTATCAATGGGTGAAAGTGAAAGTTCATCCTTTGATAAATAAGCCTTTCAAAATCCCATAGAAATGGATGGAGAGTGGCAGAATTTCACTCTAGAGGACTGTGGTGATCTCTAACTTCACTCTTTGATAAATATACCCCTCAGTGAGTTAGAAAAACTATTTTAGAAAATATTTTAACAAATAGTTTGTCTTGACTTACTCTATAAAACAACTTCATAATATGAATTCCACCACTACATATGTCATGGGATAAGCACACTAACGGCTTACATTGTATACAGCCTACACCAACATTACATTGCATCCAAGTGGGTAGATTTTGGTGAAGGTAAGAACATTTTAATCTATTGAAGTAAAAAAAGATCATTTTTATCATTTGTTACATGATTTTGGTATCTAATGCGATAAAACTGTGGTATTCTGCTAAAGTGCCTTTGTAATAACACAATATAATACACACCCTGCCAGGCCAAATTACTTAAGTAGCTTCCATTTCCATAAGATAATTGATAGAAGAGAATTGTCTGCAACTGTAAGAAAACTAGAGCTGCCTCGAGCATAGCTGTGACTTCCTAAGATCAATTTTCTTATAATGACATTTAATTGTGTTAGTGGAAAATTAAATGATTCTGAAAACACACATGGAATGTTCAAATCTGAAATATTGAATGAAATGTGCTTTACCCTGTTAGTTTGTAGTATTTAATCATAAGAAGAAATCCTGCTTTTGTCTTCATGATACTATATATATAATTATAAATATATATATATATATATATATATTTGTGCAAAGACCTGCACTCCACTTCTGTGATGAGTTAATTTCTTTTATTTTGTACATATCATACATCCGACATTGCGGCCCACATTAGGGCCTTCTTATATTTGGGAGAGAAAAGAGAACACATATTGATTGCCTTGATAAATATTGATAAATATTCAGGTTACGGACACACATCAATTATTATTAAAACATATTATTATTATTTGTGTTAATAATAATAAAAGCCATCAACATATTCCAGTGGAACATTACTTTTCAATATTTTGCGTTTATTGGACCAGTTATGCTAAATAAATACATTTGGGGGACAATAATTATATATAAAAAAGATGATGTGATAGACTGAAGTGTTTCAAGCCTTGGGAAGTGTGCATGGTAAATAAACTCACAGAGGCTGCATATGCCCTCGGGTTCTCCAGCTGGACAGCCCAGCCCTGTTCTGTAAAATTGGCAGCAAACTGACAATAGCAGGACAAGATGCAATTTCTTTTGCTAAAGGAAAAACTGCATAAACTCGGTCTTTATTGACAACTATTTTTCTATTACAATACAAGAAAAACTTATTTTCTGGAAATTATATATTTTATATATATTTTAATAGGGATGCACCGAATCCACTATTCTGGCCGAACCCCTAAATCCTTCGCGAAAGATTCAGCCGAATACCGAACCGATAGGGGTGGGAAGGGGAAAATTTTTTTACTTCCTTGTTTTGTGACAAAAAGTTACTTTATTTCCCTTCATTCGGATTCGGTTCAGCTGGGCAGAAGGATTCGGACGAATCCTGCTGAAAAAGGCAGAATCCCGAACCGAATCCTGGATTTGGTGCATCCCTAATTTTTAAGTACATGAATGTCTTACAGACTTGTATAAATATTTTACTAACATATTAAACAGCTGTATCACAGTGGGTATAATTTCTGTTTTCCTAAAAAACCTACAAAAACACACTAATCTTGGGAGTGATGATTTACAGGTTTGTAATGAATAAACACTATTTCTAAAGGTTGAATGGTAAAATATTAATTTTAGTCAGAAGGAACATGTTTGAGTGATAAATTATTGGTACCTCACAGGTGGGAGCCATCTAAAACAGAAAGCGAGTTCATGAAAACCTAGGAATTCCAGTAAGCCGTGAGCAGAAATTGAGTCGCCATGGCAACGCATACTTCCTGCAGGTTTGTAACGTCTTATCACTACAGGGAAAAGCTTGGAAAAAGGAAGGATTATTTGAATGATACAAACACGCATACTTATGGATAATATCCTAAAATATACAAAAGGAGGATATTTATGTTTTCTATGTGTAGAAACCTCCCTGAGTCTTTCTGAGGTTGGAACATTGTGCTAAATTATGCCCAGCAAATTAAGGCCTATGGATTTGTGTTATTTTACTTTAAATTCTGCTGCCTGTGGGGCTTCGTAAATTATCCATAATAAATATATTATACATGTCATTGTCTTTTTTTTTTAATCAAATTAAACTCCACATGGGATTGAATTTAACCCCCATATAAAAAAAATGATGGGGGAATATGTGTCACAAATGAATAAACGTTTATATAGTGAGAACTGAAATGTGTTCCACAATAATAGTGTTTCTTGGACAGTTATTACATTGCACATTGTAATTGCTTTTACCCATTCAAAGTTATTGGGGTTTTGGTTCACAACATAAAGCCTTTACCAATTAAATAGTAAATTATAAGTATTGTTAAAATATGTTTCAAGATAAAATAAGTCTTTTTTGCAAGTGCAATTAATAATGGAAAACATGCTGTTGTGTTACACTTTCTGTGAAATATAATGCTCAAAGGGTGCACATTTGTTAAGCCAGAGGTCCCCAACCTTTTTTTACCCATGAGCCAAATTGAAATGTAAAAAGATTTGAGGAGCAACAGAAGAATGAAAAAAGTCCATGGGGATGCCAAAAAAGGGCTGTGATTGGCTATATGGTGTCCCCTGTGTTAACCGGCAGCCTACAGAAAGTACACTCGGTTTGTATGCAAGCCAAATTTGCCTCCAAGCTTGGAATTCAAAAACAAGCACATTCTTTAAGGTCATTGGGAGCAACAACCAAGTGGTTGGTGAGCAACATTTTGCTTGTGAGCTACTGGTTGGGGATCACTGTGTTAAGCCATTGGTTAACTTGTCATGCATTGTAAGGATAGCAGCCATCCTTACATTTCTCTCCAAATTTTTCAGTTTTATCATATGTCATGGGTATGGGATCTGTTATCTGGAAATCTTGTATTAACAATATGAAGACCATCCCCCAGAGAGTCCATTTTAATCAAATAATTAATTTTTTTTATCAACAGTCTCATTTTATTAGTTTTAGAGGTTTTTGAAACCATGACTAAACTCTCTTTCTCTAAAACCATGAATACCATTGAATTTGAATGAAAAATAGGGAAAAGCAAAAAATAGCACTGAACTATCCAAAAAAAATTAATACCTCTCAAACCTCTAAAAATTCAAGTTTTCTGACAGTTCCTAGAGAGAAAAAAATCCCAAAACCCCTAAAAGTCTGAATTGATTAACATTTCTTGTGCAGTATAAAAATTCTATAAAATCGTGAGAAAAATTGTAATCATACTAATTTTCTGGATTTGACGCCGAAAACTCAGACTTTCTCAGATTTACATAGTAACATTGTTAGTTAGGTTGAAAAAAGACACACGTTCATCAAGTTGAACATTTTAACTTTTTTAACCTGCTAGTTGATCCAGAGGAAGGAAAAAAACCCCATCTGAAGCCTCTCCAATTTGCCTCAGATGAGGAAAAAGTCCTTCCTGACTCCAAAATCGGACCAGTCCCTGGATCAACTTGTACTATGAGCTATCTTACATAACCCTGTATTCCCTCATTTGCTAAAAAGCCATCCAACCCCTTTTTAAAGCTATCTAATTTATCAGCCTGTACCACTAATTCAGGGAGAGAATTCCACATCTTCACAGCTCTCATCATTGACACCCAAAACCTCCCACTTTTTCGAATTTGACCCCAAAACTATAAACTCTTCTAATTATTGACTGAAACCCAGAGCAGATCAGAATATCAAAGAAACATCAGCTAATTAACTTCTACATGAGTTCAGCAGGTCTGTGTTGGAGTACTTTTTCATTTGGACTTTTAACACAATCTGAGTTTAATAAATCTCGAAATATTAAAAAAAATTCTACAAAAAATTGTGTTTTTTCACTTTAAACGTCCCACCATAAAAAAATTGACTTTGATAAGTAACCCCCTAAATGAATCTCGATTTTTTTTAGATCTTTTAAGAAATATAGAGATGGAATAAAATCACAATTTGGGCCTTTTTAAGGTATTGAGATCCCAATTACAGAAAGATCCCTTATCCAGGTCTTGAGCATGCTGCATAATAAATCCTACACCTGTACAAGACACTAAAAAAGTATATATTATAATATATATATAATTTTCATTAGACAATAATGCAAAAAATGTCATTTTGATGGGATTTTGAATTTTAGTATTTAGAATCATCATCCTTTTTACAAGGTACTATTTTGGCTACATGGAAGCAACCATTAAAAGATAAAATTACTACAATTTATGCAAATGGTTTATTTAAAGTGTTATTTCTGACTCATCAACATTTTAAGGATAGAGAGAGGTCCATTTATTAATTTGTATTTCACACAGGAACCTCTATTTTAACAAACCCCTGCTCTGGGTTTGTTAGAGAGTGGGTCATAAGTCGGGATGGGGCTAGCAGAATTTTTGTAAACTTACCTACAACTCATCCACATTTAATGATTTCAGTTATCTTCTGGACAAAATACACAGTATCAAGTCAGCATTGACAAACTCCTCAATAAGCACATTAAAATGAACACAATGTGCATAAACTGAGGGAAATTCAACAGCAGTCAGTCACATTCAATAGTTCTCAACTTTTTACATGCTGTGGGCTCATTTCTGACATGCTTTTTAAACATTTTAGATAAGATAGTTAAAATAGTAATATACACACAAATCTAGGATTTCAAATCTTGGAGGAAGAATTGTCCTAAAGGTTGAGGCCTACTTTTGATACTAGATCTGATTCGATAGCAACTCAGTTGTGACCCTAGAAAAGTAATTGTCCTTTAGAAAAGTTATTAGTTTTATTTGTGATGAGTGAATTTTTTTGTGCCAAGAATGATTTTGTGGCGAATCTGAGTTTAGCAGCTAGTGAAAAATGCTGCAGAATGGTGCCTAAAATTCGCCACACAGTCAGTAAAAAATGTTGAGGTAGACAAAAAAAGTAACCTATAGACTCTTAATATATTTTGCTACAAAAATGTGCTGGCAAATTTTTCAGTTTCATTCATTTTCTTGTAGTTTTGTACATTTTTGACAGATTCGCTCATCACAAGTGTCGACAACTCTTCTTGGAGTCATTTCCATAAGGACAAATCATTTTCTAATTTAATTTGGAGTTGTCAGCACATCCGTATCTCTGGACTTTAATTGATAGTGATGATTTGTCAGGAGGTGCGGATAATACAAACAAATGACCATAACAAATCATTGTGACCCTAGACAAGCCACTTAATCTTTCATCACACTTAGTGCTCCTTGATGACTTCCTTGATTGCTGTTAAAAACCTGTAAAGCACTTTAAGTCCTATCGGAGAGATGTTATATAAATAATTAATTATATTGAATCAGAATCTCTGCAAAGCGCTGTATAAAACTGGGTGTTTCTACATAAATAAAGTATAATAAATAAACAATTCACTGGCCTCCACCTGGACATCCCTGAAATAAAAGAAGTGAATATATTTACTGTTATGCATTTTTCTATTCTTGTTAGCAGTCATCTAATACAAAATATACCATTGTACAAGTGACTTGTTCATTGCATTGGCCTGCACTTGTCTGAAAGTGCTGAAATGTTTTGGAACTGGGATGTCTCGCGTGGGATCTATCAATACACGTTTTTTTAAATGTTCTGTATAACAAACTTGTATCAATATAATACAATTCATTGTATTAAAGAAAGCATTTCAAATATACATTTTTTATAAAATATTTTATTTAACCCTATACAGACCATGGTGTTTAGACTATATCAAAATGCACAAGGGATAGACTTCTTCTTAGGAGGGAATTGGATATATAGCCTTGCCTGTATATCTGTTTTATATGTCATTGAATGGAAGCATTTTGCAATAGCAGCAACCAGGAAGCTACAATGATTGACCAAGTATACATAAGTGTTCTATATTCTACCAAATAAAATGATGTGGTTTATTCCTGGAACACTCCAGTATTATTAAAATGCATAGTATATACACTGGCTCCTGAACATTTTTCAGCTTTTTGACACACCTTAAAGTATTTTCAGCTCAAATAACCCCTATCAAGTGGCTGTGGCTGAAAGCAAGCATTTTACTCTTAGGGAAACTGCAGAGGGCAATTGCCAAGCTGAAAAAAAGCATAGTAGGCCGAGCACAAAAAATACACTTGTTCCTTAGGCCTAACAGCTATTTGCTCAGCCTGTACTAAGTATTATCGTTTTCTTCTCATAACTGTTTTGTGGTGAGTACAGTTTATGATAAACTGAACTCAATTTATGATAGTGCTTTAAATAAGGACAAGGTTACTAGACACACAACCAACTCTCTCTCTCTCTCTCACACACACAAATATTGCATTTTTTATCCTTGCTATATAGTATATATTTATATATACTGTGTAGCGCTATAATAAATTGAGTGGCACAGACTCTATTATAAGCTTACTTTCAAATATAATTGTGCCACGGAAAAAAAAGACCTTTTTCTCTGGTGTAAGCCCTCGCAACAGTGTGGAGGCAGGGTGTAGTGCAACTGTAACAATGTGCTTATGCTCAAAAACTGGGCGCCAGTGGTTCTTTTATACTTAACCAGGAACTAAGTTTATTTACAAGATGATCCACATCGGAATACATAGAACATATAGCATAAAGGATAACAGTATACTCACAGCACCAAGAACAGCTTGATCCCTGCAGGCAAGGAAACCGTTACAGCAATAGTTAAGCAGCAATTGAAAAGGTACCACAGCTTTCAGCCTGTGCCCTAAGTGGAACCTTGGGGAAATTCTACCATCCCTACGTCTATGCACTTAGTCAATACTTCTGGGTTATTAGTACCCGGGATCTTAATTCCTCTGACTCTCTTCATTGGAGCCTTGAGCTGCTCAACTATATAACCTATCTATCACTCCTAGAGTGATCTATGAAAGAGTATAGCTATCCACTTTACTAGGGCCTAAGCGCCTAGGTTCCACTACCCATTCCCTTCCTGCCTGCTTGGTAAGGGCTAAAGCAATGGACCCCACCCGCATGGTTGCCTAGACACTTTTACTATAGCACAGTGCCATCTACAGTACACTGTGAGAACAACAGGGGCTTACATAAGCAGAGCAATGACACAAGTCCCCATTAGGACCCATTTAGGCATCTAAAACCTCCAGGATGTGCCTGCCAATATTATGTGAGGGTGTCTAAATTATCACATCCCTACAACTGTGTGTGTGTATATATATATATATATATATATATATATATATATATATATATATATATATATTATATATATATATATATATATATATATATATATATATATATATATATATTGTATAGCTGAAAAATACTGTGCATGTGCTGTCTACATTTTGGCATGCATATATTTTTGAACATGACATATAAAATGTCCCCAACTGCATTTTTGAACACTTAAGTTATGTTAGACATAGCCATAGCACATGAACAATGATAGATATAAAGATGAGAAGATAAAGTAAGATAAAGTCGGGTGATAAATAATTATTGCATATTTAATACACAGAATCAACACAGCTGGTGGTTATCCTTATCCTTTATTTATAAGGTATTAATACATTCAGAAGTGTTGTCCATTTGGAAGCACTGTAATATTCACTGAGAAAACAAAAATGATGTTCCATTGACCTTCCTCTTATCTGTAGTCCCCTTGGGTTTATATTGCACACCCACAAGACAACAAATGCAACGGCTGTCGATATTAACAGTTTTGACAGGAAGATCTCACCCATCTCTTATTTTTATGGAAAGATCTCACCCATCTCTTTATACAATATAAGGTTTCGAAATAGTGGAACTTTGGGTTGTTGATGAATAAGTATTTTTCAAGCAATTTGTGTGCTGTTATGTTGTCTTTGCCACTGCTGATAAGGATAATTAAACTAGGGGTTTGCATAAAAACAGTAAGGTTCAAAGGAGAGATAAAAAGTTGGGAAAGTTGGGAATAATGGGTCACAGACTATTTACACCATCTTTACTTTGGCACATTTAGATTGAGGAAAGGCCATGCATTGTAAAGGGGTGTTGGTTCACCTTTACATTTACTTTTAGTATGTTATAGAATGGCAAATTCTAAGCAATTTTTCAATTGGTCTTCATTATTAGTGATGGGCGAATTTGCGCTGTTTCGCCGAAAAATTCGCGAATTTCGCGCGAAATTCGCGAAACGGCGAAAAATTCGTCTCGTTTTTTACGCCGGCGCCCGTTTTTTCGACGCCGGCGCCCGTTTTTGGCGCCGGCGTCCGTTTTTTCGGAAAATTTTTTTTTGACGCCGGCGAATTTTTGACGCGAATTTTCGCGGGCGTTTCGCGGATTTATTCGCTGGCGGCAAAACGCGCAAATTCGCCGCGAATTCGCGCCTGTTCGCCCATCACTATTCATTATTTATTTTCTATAGTGTTTTCATTATTTGCCTTCTTCTTCTGACTCTTTCCAGCTTTCAAATGGGTGTCACTGACCCCATTTTAAAACAAATGGTTTGTAAGGCTACAAATATATTTTTATAGCTACTTTGATTTCTCAACTTTTTATTCAGGCCCTCTTCTATTCATATTCCAGTCTCTTATTCAAATCAGTGCATGGTTACTAGGGTAAGTTGGACCCTAGATTGCTAAAATCACAAACTGGAGAGCTGCTGAATAAAATGCTATATAACCCAAAAACCACACATAATAAAATCAATTTCAAATTGTCTCAGAATATCTTTCTCCTCTCCATACTAAAAGTTAACTCAAAGGTGAACAACCCCTTTAAGAATTGAGTAGTATAATGTGTTGTGGCCAAATAACACACTTCCTTCATATACAGAGGATGTGTTTTATATATAATAGTGATGATGATGAAGATGAACATAGTATTGGGGAATTGATAAACTGTGCAAGTGATCAAGTTAAATAAGTGATTACCTGCAGGGTTCTATTCAAATAGTAAAAGTAATGTATAAACTTGATTCTATTACTTACTGTAAATGAGTGTTAACAAGTAGGGATGATTTAATTTGCATCTGTTGGGATATGCTGTAAATTGAATAGCATTACTATTCAAATACCATAATGCCTTAGTAATTATGGCTTCACAATATAAACAGTACTGCTATTTTTATTGTCTTGCCAACGTTCCCTTCATTTCTGTACAGAAAAGGAATGATAAACGGCATGACAAAAAAGGAAAAATAAAACTAATTTGCCATTTTGTTTACACTGAACTTACTGTATGTGTTTTTTCATTATATAGCATTTTTCTGTAAATCTCTTAGCCTTATCAAATGGTACAGAAGAGTCATGTTCTTTTGATAAATAAATATCCAACTGCAATTTAAATCAGTAACCATTATTGTTGGCTCATAAAGCACCAGACTATTGTTGCATTATACATAAGGGTAAAATAGTTCACAAGCATCTGACATACCAACACAGAATAATGCACACACTAACGAATCCCATGCTTTTAAAATCTTGCAGTTTGTTAGGGAGGTTTAAAAGTTAAATTTACAAATCCAATTCAATCTTTGTTCAATATCTTCCCCCGTGGGCGACCACAATGTAGTGCAAGTACAGTTACTTCTGAAACAAGCTCTTTCCCTTCTTTACTTGATTGGCTTTTAGACCTCATGAAAATGCAGCTTTTCTTTCTCAAAACATTTATGTTGTAGCAACCTTTCATCAAATTAAAATGCAGGTCCTGCCACTTCAGAGAGATACTTCAGTCAGAAGTCTTTGCAGCTGAAATTTGTTTTGAAAGTTCAGCTACTTGCAATAACACTTCTGATCTATGGTGGCTGGTGACTATTTGTTCTAGATGTTGCAACAGAAGAATGCCACCAGTGGTTCCTAGAGATGAAACATTATTAAATCATCTGCTTCTCCTAAGCATATACACAAACACATTATTTTTATTTTGAGACCACAATAGTTTCCCATCTTACAATGATCGATAACCTTAACCAGTAAAAGAACATTTTACTGCACTGTAGGAAATTTTATTCATCCTTAGGTTCCATTCATGTTACTGTAATCATCGTGATACTAATTAGAACAAAACCTCTCTAGTTTAGTTTGGATCTTAAGTAATAAAGAGTGCACTTTGTGTTTATTTGAAATTGATACACCATATACTAACACTCTCACCTTCTCAACTAGCATACTGGTTCTTCTTATCCACTACCTTGATATTGCAGAGCAATCCTTTTCAAAAGCTCAGTATACCATCAGCTTGTGGGTGGTATATGATCTAGCCTTTAACCAGTAGTTGCAACCTTTGATAAATTCAAAAAAAGAAGCAATATAAATAAAATAAAATAAATAAATAGGATGGAGAAATATAAACAAAATTGTTGTTTGTTTGTGCCTTAGTTTGTATAAAAATATTATAGATATTTTTAACCCTTTTAATAGACAGAACAAATATTTACACAAAATTCCAAACTGAAAATATCTAGGTTTGTAAATGATGGTCTAAACTTTTAGGTTTGTTCAAAAATAAATAAACTGCAGAAATATAGTTAAAATAGACTGAATGGCTACTGTTACTGTTAGTAAGTAAATAAGGCTTCAAAGCTGACTTATGTTTATGCTTTCAATAACGATTTGTCTGAAGTAAATTAGCTGTTTTTAGCAAATATAAAAATATCCCAAATCTATCATCTAAATATACAATCTAGTAGTAAGAGAATTTGAAGGTGTTTAGTTTTATATACAAATGAATAATTTTATTCACAGTAATCATAGATCAATATTTTCAATTATAATTTTAGAATAATGTAAAAAAGGGTTAAAAGGTGAGATTTCACTCTGGATATGCTGATTTCTATTTGAATTATGATTCCATAAAACCATTAACACAAAAGTGAATATTAATCTATTATTTTTCAAAGGAAATATTGTAAATAAAACATTGTATTGCATGTTAGTAAAATATTTATATGCATGCATTTCAATTAAGTTATTTTAAGCAGTGTTTATTGTTCATATAAAAAATATATAATGTTCCCACTTATTTCACGGTTTCTGTATTTTCTTTATAAACCCACTGAAGACGGCATCTTCTGAAGCGTAAAGGTAGGAAACAAGATGGGTTGCAAAGGGGTTAAATGTAGTAACACAAGAAATTCAGATACTGCTGTCCGTGTTTCTCTAACTGTTTTCTCTTTTCTTTGTCAGTTTCCGAAAGAAAGCTCCTTTGGAAAATCGGCTTGCAGATGTGTTCAGTCTATTTAGATAATCACCTTTTGGATCTCTGCTGCCAGCTAATTTGAATTAATATGGCAAATGTATGAATAGTTTGGTCTTCCCATGAATGTATTATATAATTACTAAAAAAGAAAAAGAGATATTATTTATATATGAATTGAGTGGGTGGCTGAGAATCATGGAATTTTTATTTCAGAAACCGAGACTCAGATTTCCTGTCTTTGATTATTGGCTAGTCATCATTGTATCATTGCAAATAATACAATAAATAACAGTAAATAGCCCTTTTTTTTGTAAAGCAGTAATTTAACAGCAGATGTTGCCAAGAAGTACGTTTTTCATCATTTTTAATAAGAGCAATCTTTGTTGAACGATGTAAATAGCATAAAAAAAATATATAATTTTATATATATTGTATATATATTTTTCCTTCATACTAAAAGTATTGTAAAAATACAGACTCATATTTATTTTTAAACAGAACACAAAATTCAAATGAACTTTCATTCATCTGGTGAATATATTTCACATAGATTTTCTTCAGTGTTATTCCCAAGAGTCATCAGGAAAGAAATACTAAGGTAAGAAATACAAGTGAAGAGCAACTATAGTTTTAGGTGCTAGTATTTGAACCACAGATAAATGTCAGTCAAATTGATTGGATATATCGCATAGTAGGATCAAGACAGCTGTCAACGTATCTTGCTACTTCAGCACCCATGTCTCAGGTTTTATGCATGAATGTTTCTGACAAAAAAAACTACATTTTGTGTTGGTTTCTACCAACTATTACCAGTTTGATTTTAGTACCAGTTTGATTTTATTTGTTAGTTACCAGTTTGATTTTAGTTCCCAAATTATTGGAACAATAATTTACATTTTATATTTTTGCTGTTTGGTGAAATATTTATTTCTTTGTTCTGAAACACTTTAATATTTCTATATTTATTATATTTCTTTATGTCTTGCTATAAATAGACATTAATGTTGATTTACTTTAACTTGTGGTTAATAAAGCTAGAAACAGTGTGGTAACACTAGTGAGAGAGAAAGGAGAAAGCTACCAGTTTTATATGGAAAATGCTGCATAACCGTCACTGAAGTGCCTAAAAATGTAGGATGAATGTTATTCATCATTATCATTCTGATAAAATCTGAGCATCATAATGAAAGAATTATAGGAAGGTTATACAATATACCATGAAAGCAATAATGCAAAAAAATGACTAACAATTATGAATAACAAATGTTAGGTGTTGAGGATGCAAGGAGTAGAGGATACATTTATTCAAGCTGTTTCAAAGAGAACAAAGATATGTCCTAAAATTTACTTTTTTTACTGTGCAAATGACTACTATACCTAGGGCTGTTCTCACATGCATAAACAATTATTTAATTGGTTTTGGCACATCTGGTTTATTAAACACACAATTGAGCATACAAACAGCACCTGTTTAGAAATGTACATCAATGCAAGGAGGTATAACTCGGTACTAAAGGTTTCTATATGAAATTTGCAAATTTTGTTTGTTTATTGAGTTGAAATGTGTTACAGAACATTAATCATAACTAATTACTAATAATAAATACATAAATGATCATTTTTCAAAGATTTTTCAGTTTGTAAGGCAGTTATAATTACATTCATTTTATTGTACAACATAATAAATACGAAATAGATGGCTGTACAGAACATTTATACTTGACTTTAAAAATACACTACAGTACATGCCCAAAATATACAGACGTCTGCATGTCCCTCATCATATCCTTCCCATAGCAAGGATATTATTATGATTTGTTCTCTCTTTGCTGCTATAACAGCCTCTACTGATCAGCGAAGGCTTTCTGCTAGATTTTGTGACGTTGTTGGTGGGATTTGCTTTCATTCAGCCACAAGAGCATTAGACCAGTAATGTTGGGCAACCAGCCCTAGCTCACATACAGTGTTCCAATTCATCCCACTGGTGTTTAGTTGGGTTGAGGTCAGGGCTCTTTGAATTCCAGTCAACTTCTTCTACTTACATGTCAGCAAACCCATTATGTTTGACCCTTATATTGTGCATTGGATATTACTGTGTTGAAACAAGAAAAAGCCCTCTAAAACTGTTGCTACAAAGTAGAAAACACACAATTAATGGGAATTGTATGCTGTAGCCTGAAGATTCTTTTTAATATAACCAGGTACCTTTACTCAAACCATGAAAACAAGCCCCATACCATTACTTTTTTTGTTACCCAACTTTTTTTTTGAACACCATGTATTCATGCAGGTACTGTTCTTCTGATATCTGCCAAACCCAGACATCTATTTTAGAATGCCAGATGGCGAAATTACATCAACCATTTATCACTTCAGAGGATGTGTTTCCTCTGATGTAGAGTCCAATGTTAGTGACGTATACACCACTCCAGTTGATGTTTGGCATTGCACATGGCAATGTCAGAAGGGATAAGCATACCTTTTGCACAAAATTCACAACTTCTCTAGAGGCAAAACATTTTATGAATACTTGCTAGAATTATGCCATCTATTTTTTTTCACTAAAAAAAACGTGGGGATTTGTGCAGAAAAGTGCTGTTGTTATATTATGCACCCCTTGCCACTAGGGATGTAGCGAACGGCGGAAAAAATGTTCGCGAACATATTTGCAAACTTGCGTCAAAAATGCGAACGGTTCGCGAACGTCGCGAACCCCATAGACTTCAATTGGAAGGCGAATTTTAAAAGCTAGAAAAGACATTTCTGGCCAGAAAAATGATTTTAAAGTTGTTTAAAGGGTGCAACGACCTGGACAGTGGCATGCCAGAAGGGGATCAAGGGCAAAAATGTTTCTGAAAAATACATTGTTGACACAGCGCTGCGTTTTGTGCTGTAAAGGGCAGAAATCACACTACGTCACTCAGGTGATGTTTCTGGACACGGAATGTGAAAAAGCTCACACAGCGAGGTGGCACTTGGTTAAAGACTGGGCAAACAATGCCTGCAAGGGCAACGTATACAGTAGTGGATACGGAATATATTATTGCTGCTGTATCACTCAGGTGATGTTTACGGACACAGAATTATTATTGTTATTTAGACAGAATGTGAAAAAGCTCACACAGCTAGGTGGCACTTGCATACCTCCCAACTGTCCCTCTTTTGACCACTCAACCCCCTGTCCCTCTTTTGTACTGGAAAGTCCCTCTTTTCTCTGAACTGAACAGCTAACTTAATTAGCTTTTGGCAAAGAGCTCAGAACAGCTAACAGGTGCAAATAAGATACTTTGTAACAATTTTGACTCTGGTTGGTGCTGGTAGTGGTGAACTACTAGGAGGAGCAGCACACCAGTCCCACTCCCCAACACAGCTAGACTAATAGCACTGGGCTCTTATAGTAGCAAAGTAAAAAAACAAAAAAGAAAATAAAAGCAGTCCTTACAAGGACTATTGGGTTACAGGCAGCAGTCAGCAGATGAGAGATCAGCAGCAGGACAGCTGCCCACAGCAGCTACATACAGAGCACTGCAGTAGAAGGTAGATTACTAGCCAGCAAAGCTACCTAACCTAAAATGTCCCTCAAAATCCCTGCAGAGTTCTGTCCCTACAATACAGAGCAGTATCAAGTAGATTACTAGCCAGCAAAGTTACTATCAACTGTTCCTCAAATCACTAACCAGCTCTCTCCCTACACTAGCTCTTCCAAGCACACACAGGCAGAATGAAAAAACGCTGCAGGGCTTCAGTTTATATATGGAAGGAGAGTGGTCCAGGGGGTGTAGGGGTGGTCCAGGAGGGAGAGCTTCCTGATTGGCTGCCATGTATTTGCTGGTCTGGGGTGAGAGGTCAAAAATAAGCGCCAGCTAAGGCGAACCCAAATTGGCGAACGTCGCGTGACGTTCGCGAACATTCGGCGGACGCGAACAGTCGATGTTCGCGCGAATTAGTTCGCAGGCGAACAGTCCGCGACATCCCTACTTGCCACATCTACCGTCAACTAATCAGAGTCTACCCCTGTCTGTCTAAAAATGCTGTCTGGGTGCTTGGTGATGTATATAATATTGCAGAGCTTTAACATCTTAGCTACAATGTTGAATGCAACAAAATGTTGCTGTTCATTTCATTTTTACACCGTTTTGCAAATTTTTTAGTGATGCAAAACAACCCACTTTTGCTCATCACTACATTCTATATTTTAGGATTGTTTGCCTCATCACCCATAAAAAAACCAACAGTCTCTATGAATATATTTACTTCCCAACAGTTTGGAAAAAAGCAGTGAGTGTTCCAACTTAGGGCATGTCATTTTAGATGAAGTACTTGCATACTTTTGGCAAAAAAATGTTTATAGATACTTTTGGTGAAATGTATATTTTAGAAAGCAGCAACATTTTTTGTCAATTAACGCTAGAATTTTGCCTTGTAATTTTCAATGGCAAAATAATAAATTTTTTTTTAATGGAAAACATTTCCATGGTTTTGCAAAATAGAATTAAAGTACAATATGTATAGTTAGGGATGTAAAATCAACGTCACATACTGAACTCTGATGAGGTGCCGAGCATATAGGCACAACATGCTTAAGTTTTGCAATCCGCTGTTGTAATGTAATTTAAATGTGTGCTTCAATAAAGCCAAGTTTATCAATTTGACTGTCCACCAAGGTGCACTTTGATCAGCTCTCCTAAGCAGTGATTATACAATATTGCTGTCGGAGGGAAGTGGCCGGTTTATCACGAAAGCTGCGATCAGAGAGGAGACGGACGTGTCGGATGAGCTCCGCCATTGCCGCATCACCATTTGTTTGAATGTTAAATCAATGATTTACACTTTATAATAAGCAGTATGTTTTTATCATCAATATTTTAGACAGATAAATGGACATTATCAGTTCTTTTCACTGAAACTCTGATGCATTTACACAGAAAAATTACACTATTTTAAATAACCCTGTTTGCCATTTAACAAATAATTTGCAATACATGAGTCAGTACATGTACAGTAGTTTGGCCCTGGGTGGATTTTGTCTGCTCTGCTACGTATATTAATTTTTAGTTGTGACCTTAACCGGTCTTCTTACCATGAAAAGTACATTGTCAACTGGACTTCATCAGTGGTGTCATGTTTTGGTTCTTTACAAGAGTCTTGATGATGAAGGTCAACAATTTCAGAAGTACATATAAAAGCATTTCATAAGGATCAACTGCATATTGTGTCAAGAGTACTAATAACAATAATCAAATAATCAAAATATATTCATTTATGTCCTTAGAAGAAAGAAAAAACTTGGTTTTCTGTACTTGACTGTCCTAGTTTAATTATAGAAACTATTTGGAAGGAATCTTTACACAGTTGTGTTTTGTGGTAGGTACAGGTTGCAAAGAAGGAGTAGTATTCAATTGATAGCGATTGCATTTACCAGGGAGTACCAAGCATTGTATGTAGGTGATTAAAGCTGGATCACTAAATGCTCTTACAGTATTCTCTTTTCCTTTCTGCAGTATTTGTACACAGTTCCTTGTCTTCTAAAGTGTCTTACTCATCCTTATAGAGTCTAGCAAGATTGTAGTAAAGAAAAAAAATACATGTTGTTGTTGTTTGTTATATGACAGACAGTGAATACAAATTTTAATTCAAATGCATCAAAGATTTACAAGATATAATGGATCATTTTAAAACATGTCAACATAACGTCTCTTCAATTAGTGATTCATGCGATCCTTTTCTAAAGCCCCTGGCAGTGGCATAACTACTGGACCACAAAACCTGCACCCATGCCCGCTCCAGTCTGCCCACTGCCAGGACATACACTGCCCACACAATCTTACCTTCAGACCTCCCTGTAGCATGCTAGGTGCATCAGCATTCCCTGCGCGACCCCATTGATATGCCTTTGGTATTGTTTTTTTGCCACCCGAAGAACATTTTTTTGGTACATTTTGCACATCACTGACAACTTTTCTTTTCTAACAGGAATTGTCCAGTCAATAGTTGGTAACCAACCAACCCAACAGCCAACAGCTATTCCACCAGGATATTGCTGCTTATATCTGTGTCATATTATGTTCTAGGTTGCTGGCTTATTAGAATGAAATGTTGGTACAAAGTAGCACTTCAACAATGAATAGCAGTCAGGAATGTTAGTAGAAGTATGGTAAAACAAAACTATTGTGTTCAGAAGGGTAAGGGAAGAATGGGGAATGGCATGTTGCAATTGGGTGAGATGTAGAAGGTTGGGGGATAGAGGGAAGGGGGTGCATGTAAATAAAATGTGTTAAAACAGAACTTTAAAGACAGATACTGGGAAGGGGAAAAAAGACTGAAAAAGAGATAACATGGAAAAAATAAATTAAAGGAAAATACTACATGAAAAAGGGAATGGAAGCAGGAAAAAGAGGGCGTGGTAGTTTTCTAGTAAGAATAAACACTCTTTCTGCATATTTTATGGCATAAAATACTTGCTGTGTGTAATGTATATCAGTAATATGTTTACATTTACTGATTACATTAATATAAATAAATGTAGATTACCTTTAAATGACACATTGTATGGTTTGTTTGTTAAAGCTGAAGTTTGCCGCAGCTCCACAACAATATTATTCTGTTCTGCTGTTTTTTTTCCCTCCACTTTTGCCCTTAGAGGGCAATTAAGGAAACAAACGATTTGTAGAGATTAACTGACTGCAGGCTTTGCATACTAATAAAGTGGCATTTGGCTACAACTGGTGCACTTTCTAATTAATGGGGCTTCGCTCTTTCAGTCTGAAATGTCTGCTTTTGGAGGATTAGACCCCTGTGGATTCAGGTTTGTGTGAAGGGGGAAAAAAAATAAAAATAAAAATAGGCGTGATCTGTAACCTAGCAGTGCTGACTGAATAAATCTTCTTATTTACATTGCAGCTATAAGACTGGGGACAGAATTCACATACAGAATGTGCATGGTCACTGATAAATTACAGGGATGCAGGGATATTTTTCCCATTGTGAGCTATGAAGCTGGTGTTTGCTGCACAGGAAGATCTTTGGATAGATCCAAGGTTGGTTTTCCTTGCTATCTCTCATTTACTCTGTCTCTTGCTGTCTTTCACTTGATTTTATCCCATTGTGCGCAGCATGTGTATTTCTTGTGATGTGATTGCATAGGCAAAATGGGACTCAAGAGGTTGGGCTTGCTATGCTTGGAGTAATATGTTCCCTCTTTTCACTCCAGTCTTATTATGCATTTTAATGATGTGTTCATCTACACCTGGAATAAAATATAATCAAATCCTTATTAATGAGATACACTGGGGTGTGTACAGTATATGCTTTGAATGAGTACACTGGATTTTTTTTCTGTTATATTACTCTCTAAGAAGTGGCAGATGGGTTTATAATGGTTTTATAATGGCCTTATTCAAAAAGAAAAATAGCAATTTCTTTAATAGCTAGACATACATTACAAAAACAGATACAATTATGCTGCAAGAATCATGATCTAAGAGTGAACAGAACTCTATATCTACTGGTATTCCAATAGCTAGCACATAATAAACAATATAGTTAGAAAGGCTAAATTCATACACTTTTCTATTTATTTATTTTTGTCTTGATGGTACAATGGAAGAAGAAACACATTAAAAAGGTGGACTTGGTAAATCCAAATAATAATTGAAAAAAATGTGCTTGTTGTCCAACAGAGTGGCTTTAAGATCTCATTAAGCCATTTTTAAGGATTAACCCTTTCCAAAGGACTTTTAACCATTTTTGTGTAAGGCTATCATTGCAATAGTATCTGATTAACAAACATGGCAGTATAAGTGGCATATGATAAACATCACACAGCCCCAGCCAATCTACATTTTAAAATTATAGTCAACTTAGTCACTGTAACATATTTTAATCTTTGTCTTTGCTTTTTTTTCCCCCTAAATTCCATGCAAATATTATTGAAGCAGGACTTCAAGCGGAAGAGTCTAATATAACAGACAAATGTAAGACACACCTTGCACTGTTTATCAAAGGAAGAACAGGGTATTACTATTTTTTAATAATTGTTTAAGAAGAACCAACAGACTGTCTAAAATGTGTTTCCAATAGAAAGTGGGGGCATGAATATGAATGAACCATATAAAACATGGAATTTACATCTTAAAGGAACAGTTCAGTGTGAAAATAAAAACTGGGTAAATATATAGGCTGTGCAAAATAAAAAATGTTTCTAATATAGTTAGTTAGCCAAAAATGTAATGTATAAAGGCTGGAGTGATCAGATGTCTAATAAAACAGCCGGAATCCAACTTCCTGTTTTTCAGCTCTATAACTCTGAGTTAGTCAGCGACTTGAAGGGGGGCCACATGGGACATTTCTGTTCAGTGAGTTTGCAATTGATCCTCAGTATTCAGCTCAGATTAAAAAGCAACAGATATGACCCATGTGGCCCCCCCCTCAAGTCTCTGATTGGTTACTGCCTGGTAGCCAGGGTAACCAGTCAGTGTAAACCAAGAGAGCTGAAAAGCAGGAAGTAGTGTTCTGACTGACATGTTACACATAAAATCACTCCAGCCTTTATACATTAGATTTTTGGCTAACTAACTATATTAGAAACATTTTTTATTTTGCACAGCCTATCTATTTACCCAGTTTTTATTTTTACACTGAAAAATTCCTTTAAAGTTCTGGGTCTTTTCTTATATTTGTGGGAATTCTTTTATTTTGCAACAGACACATGCTCTATTTGCTAAATCCTATGTACAATGAACCTTAGTGACACCATTTTCTGGCAATTGCTTTTAAATAAAGGTGTCCCCTATATGGAGAATGTAGGGACTTTTGTTGTCTTTAAAGAGGAACAGTTTTAAATACATATTGAATGACGCCTATTTATAATGCTGTGTGAAATTATGTAAAAATATGTGTAAAATAAATGGTGAAATTATGAAGGTGTGTATTTCATTGTATACCATTATAGTACACCACTTTGGGACAGATTTATTTTGTGTGAAATTGGAGCTCAGCATATTAAAGTGTACCACTTTCTATTCATTTTTAGAAGCATTTTTATTAAATGGTGGGCAGGATGGGATTCTCTATAATGGAATCCTCTCTGCAGGGAAGTACTATGAGCAACAAGGAATAAGCCAGACTCCTCTAGTACCTACATAGAGAAAGGAGGATCATAAAACAATATACAACATAGTAGGGTAGAACAAGTACAAACATTGAAAGGAGAGAGTAAAAAGATGAAAATAATGAAATAAGAAAAGCAAGGTCTGAGAGAATGGAAAACAGAAGATAAAGAGGTGAAAGGGAAATAAGGAGCAGATGAGAAAATGGAAGAAAGAGAATAGGGAAGAGTGAAGATCATAAACGCTATAATGGCAAGAAGAACTTTTTCTGTTCTGCTCATTCATTGTGCTTGTGACATAATCAGCCAATTACCTCCATGATGATACATCACAAATCAAGCTACAAATTAGCAAATTCTGAATGTAGTAGGGATATGATAAAAAAGAAACTTACAAAAATGATAGTACACAACCAATAATATACTGTATATTTCATGTATAATGAAAAATAGTAAAATAGTATAACTGGGGAACCACAAAAGATGGCACTGTAAGGTACTTTCTATTCTTTAACCTGTATTAACAGTGTGGCTTATGTTGTATACACGAGAGAGTTTTTTTAGTCTGCTGTTAGTTCTTGAAAATAGAAGTAATATGATTATTAAAGTACTATGCTTAATTACGTCACATTTAAGTACTACTATAGCAACAATAAGCAATGTTTAATTTGCCTTTGCCACCTAGCTTGCAACTCAAATGCGTTGCAGTCAATTATAGTGAACACTTTTGAGATTAACCTTCATGTTAGTACCCTACTTATACAAGCAGGTGTTTTATCAGGTAGTGGCTGGTATCTGGGAAGTACCAGCCACATTTATCAGCCTTGCATGCTTGGAGCCTGCAGATATGTCATCATATGCATGAATGGTTCATTTCATACCACAGAGCAGCTAGCTGCATAAGTCATATGCATTAGTAGTGATGTTCTGAGGGCTTGTCTCAGCCCCTGCAACCCTGTGTGTGTGTAGGGGTTATGGTTCACAATAGTTCTTGGGTATAGGTCTTGCTCTTATGTCCTAATATATTTTTCAATTTTTCAACTGATTGATTCATTTTAGTTGGAGATACTCACACTTTTCTTTTGAAATGTTGTTATGGATCTGATCTTCATAATAGCATTTAAAATGATTATTTAGAAGCAGAAATTTTAGATATCAAGATGACATTTGGTTTAATTAAAGATGTAGTTGATGTTCAATTCCTAAATTGTTTACTTTTCATTTGTATGGCATGTGAGGAGATTTAGAATTCTCCAGCACAACATGGTAGCCATTTTGTTGATCAATATTTGGAGCAAGAGAAAAGGGGCTTTAGATACACTTTCTACTATTTATACTGTCTTTGAAATAAATAAAGTGGAGAGGTACACCTTATCACGTGGACAAAGCATTTATGTTCCTTTATATTTCTATGTTATTGAATTGATAAAATAAAGCATCATTACAAACAAACTTCGTTAAAATAAATGTCGGGAAACATAAAAATACTTTTTACCCAGAAGAACCAGTCATTTGCACAGAATGCCATTTTACTGTCAAGGAAATCCAAAATGTTCTTTATGATTACCTCTGAGCCTGAACTAGATGGGCTTGATTTTGTCCAGATTTCTTTCTCTCTGTCATCTAGAATCCAACTTTCTATAATTAGGGATTCCCATGCTCTGATGTTGGTTTTCAACAAATAACCTGTTCTTGGATTTCCAAAATTAAACTTTAGAATGGCGACACCACCAAGTAAAACCATTGGGCAAAAATGTCTAACATCTCTCGCTTTCTCTTGCAGGCAATGTATTTCTATGTTTACTGGATTCCATAACATCTAAGAAAACAAGTTCTAGATGCTGGCCTTATGGCAAGAGAAATGCATTATAATATTATTATTATGACACTTATGGCAAGAGAAACATAATTAAAAATGAATCAAATCAAATGAGACTTTATATTGTTAATCCTTTTACCAGGGGTCAACTTTTATACTTTTATAACCTCTACCAAATCAATATCTGTCGTCTCATCTCAGTTTTTATGTGTCATCACTTTTAGCAAGATTTCTCCCAAGAATCTATTCTTGGGCTGTGCAAATGTTTTTAAGTACAAATCTTGATTAACTTTGCAAAACTTGAAAAGTCTGATTTAACTAGCTAACAAAAGACCTGTAGTCCTCTGCATAGTTTGTAATGCAATCCTTGATTAAATTCTTCATATTAAGTCAAGACCAAAGTTCCATTATTAGCAAAGACATGGACGGCTACTGTCAAGAAACTCAATGACCTCAAGACCGCTGCCAAGAAATCTATCAAAAAAAATTATCCAACTTCATATAGCAGTGGGCAAAAAGGCCATCCTTTTCTCATCTTTGCCTACTCAAAAAAACAAAAAAAGATATATATATATATATTTAAATACTGTATATATATATATATTCCCATGATACTGCATTTTAATGAAGTAGATATTAATGATAACATATCAAATTATCAGAAGGGATATCAAGTATTTATTTCATCTTTCTATACTCCCTGAGATTGTTCCAAGACTTAAAGTCCTACAATAAAGTTCTAAAAAAAATGGACAATAGTGAAGTGGGAGAATTTAACGGTCGTAAAGAGCCCTTGGAAGAAGTTTCCTGTCAGAATTGAGAAGGGCCATTGGCCTCTGGAACTAAAGAAGATATTCTCATTGATTGTAATAAAGCCTTGATCTTTTCCACATCAAATACTTTTTTCTTCTGAAATACAATCCAGCTATTCCTCAGAGATTATTACAGTTCTTTCTATTCCTCTCCTTTTCCTAAATGAAAGATTTTGGAGAAATTCAAAAAGAATCCTTGGCAGCATCCCACCATCAGACAAAGTCTATGTTTGCCACAAAGTATTTACAACAAAAACTGTCAAAAGACCCTCCTACCAGCCTCCGACCTCTATAACCCCTTTGCTAATATTTAGGGAACCTACCAATTTAAGGCTAAAACAACAGAAAATTAAAAAAAAATTTACTTTATATTGTATTAACTGTAACCTGTGAATTTATGTCAGTGCTGCATTTTTATTCTGCATTTTGTTTATGCTACAAAAAATAATTATTTCTGTAGTTTGAACAAATGTAGGCACAATGGCAGGAAAGTGTTGTGTAAATGTAGTTATTATTATTTTTACATTTACAGAAAGGACTTCTGCTTGTTTCAAGTAAAACACTTTGATGTTACTGTTGCTTTAACAGAGCAAACTGCAATCAAAGGAGGAGAAAAATATAAATTAAAAATATCTGAAACATCTACTTCTGTGTTTAGATGTCTAGTGTAAATATTCTTGTCTCATTCCAGGGTTTTCTCTGTTTTTGTACTTATTTTAGACCTGTTGCGTTCATTATTTTCCATGGAGTGGAGGGTGCTGGACTAATACCATCCATGCCCAAGTATGGGTCAAATATGTCATGTTGACATCAAATCAGGTGGCTAGTAGATATTGCTATCTTTACATCCTGTTATAGGGGTGGTTCTCTAAAAATCCAACTCATTCTTCCACTTTAGTAAGCAATTTTGCTCACGTTGGAGTTGCTAATAAATGGACACCAACCGGTGGTTTGAAATTTTATCCTTTTATGCCGTACATTCTTTGAATATCAAACAATTACAGAATACGGATTATTCAGTTTTCATTTACTGGTTGAAACATTATTAGTTTAATGTATGATGAGATGATGAATGTGGAGGAGTTGTTCTACCTGCTTATTGCCCTATATCAAATAGTAAATTCCTTTGGCTATTAAAACAAATACAATTCTTTGGTCAAATCCTGACCTTCTAAAGTGAGTCAGTTTTTGAGGGCATCACAACTAAGATTATGTTTTGGTGTCAAAAAGTAAGCAGCATTTTAGCAATGAAATTAAGATTAACAATGAGATTAAATTGGTCTATTTTTCTGAATACAACATAGTGCTTCTCTATCCAAACCATATTCTGCACATGGGGAAGATGGTACAACCCATTATCTATAAAGTTCCAAATTACGGGAAAGCAATCTCCCATAGACTCCATTTTAATTAAATGATTCAAATTTTAAAACATAATTTCCTTTATCTCTATAATAATGAAACAGTACCCTGAACTTGATCCCAACTAAGATAATCCTTATTGGAGGTAAAACCCTACTGGGTAATTTAAAATTGTAATGTCTGCAAATTACAGAAAGACCCGTTATCCATAAAACTACAGTTCCCGAGCATTCTGGATAACAGGCCCCATAACTGTACTAATTAGTCTCTTGATGACTGTCTGCATGACAGAAGACTTAAATGTACCTAGAGTGAGTGTAAATTCTACTAAATATTCAATGTCCAGTAGATCTTTTTTAAATTGTCTGAATGTCAAGCATATATTGTTTTTTTTTTATTCATGATGATCAAGGCAATGGGGTATATTTATCAAAAAGCGAAGTTAGAGATGCTAGAGTGAAATACTGCCTCTCTTCATTCATTTCTATGGGATTCTTAAAGGTGTATTTATCAAAGGGTGAACTTTCACTTTCACACTTTGATAAATACACCTTTAAAAATCCCATAGAAATGAATAGAGTGGTGGTATTTGACTCTAGTAGACTGTGGTTATTTCTAACTTCACTCTTTGATAAATATACCCAATGTTCTATTGGTGGCAACAATAGGGGGCACATTTACTTAGGGTCGAATATCGAGGGTTAATTAACCCTCGATATTCGACTATTGAAGTTAAATCCTTCGACTTCGAATATCGAAGTCGAAGGATTTAGCGCTATTCGTTCGATCGAACGATCAAAGGAATAATCAAACAATTCGAAGGATTTTAATCCATCGTTCGAACGATTTTCACAAATTGGCTAGAAAGCCTATGGGGACCTTCCCCATAGGCTAACATTGAGGTTCGGTAGGTTTTAGGTGACGAAGTAGGGGGTCGAAGAGACAGTACTTCGACTATCGAATGGTCGAATAGTCGAATGGTTTTTAGCTCGAATTGTTCGATTCGAAGTCGTTGTCGAAGGTCGACGTAGCCAATTCGATGGTCGAAGTAGCCAAAAAAATACTTTGAAATTCAAAGTATTTTTTATTCTATTCCTTCACTCGAGCTAAGTAAATGTGCCCCTAGGAGTCTGCATTCTTCGCCGATCTCTTTTATTTTTGGACACTGCTTGTAGTAAATAAAATTAATAATTTAACTTAAAGGTTTTTTTGGTATTGGAAAATGCAGGTTCAGTAGTTTCAAGAAACTTTTCTGTGAATGTAATAAAATATATTGAGGGAAAATGTGTGTAAAGAATTAAATTTTTAATATGTAGAAATAGTATTTCCTTTGTGTATATTTAATAGCTTTTGTGTACCCTCAGTATTTAGTGATCAGTCCACCCTTGAAGAATAGATTGCCCATTTTTACTGTGCATCAGTGTGAGGTATATGTAAAAAATAAAATAAAACCTTTATAAGGGGAGAACATTGAATTCTTTCATTACATTTTTATAAAAAAATGAATTTGCTGTAAGTAAATGTATTTTGCTACAGAAGGCAAATGGAGTCTTGGCTGGAGGAGAACAGGAACCACTAGAACAGAAAGGGACAAAATTATTTCTTTCAGATGCAATTACATTAATAAATAACTTTTAAATCACTGAATATTTTGAATGAATATATATTGGAAAGTTACAGGTATGGGATCTGTTATCTAGAATGCTCGGGACCTGGGGTTTTCCAGATAACAGATCTTTCGGTAATTTGGATCTTCATACCTTAAGTCCACTACTAAATCATGTAAACATTAAAGAATGTGTAAACCCCCCACAAAAATTTTATCAGTGAACAGGATCTTTGAAATCTTTAGATAACTGCCACTCTTGTTGTTAAAAGATTAACAGTAATAATTAATCATTTTTAAAAAATTAGATTATTTGGATAAAATGAAGTCTATGGGAGACAACCTTTCTGTATTTTGGAGCTTTTATGATTCCTGGATAACAGAACCTATACCTGTACTTAGAATTACATTTTCTTTCATTATGGAATATCCTTTAAGTGGATTTACAACTTTTTTTTTTTACTCTTCTCAGATAGGTTGCAATTGAAAATTCCAGGTAAAAAAAGCCAGGCAAGAAAACAAAAGTGTCATCAAAAAATAAAGTGTTTTATAGAGATGGAAAGACATGTGAGAATTATACAACTGATAGTAATTGTCTCTGTATCTGTCATTTTGTGTCCTGTTCTACACCTTAGACTGGAACAGCAGGGACTGGACAGAAAAAATCATTACTTCCATTTCCAGGCATTTATGAGTATATAACACATTACATTTTGAGACCAAATGTCAGATGTCAGTAACACAATTTACTATATTTCTGCCATTTTAAAAAGTAGGTTTACCTCAAATGCTTATACATAATATTACAAGTGACAAAGTTTGCCTGTAATGCAGGTTCTTGAACATCTGGTAATATCACTAGTAATGAGAACAAGATAACTAACAGAGTCGCACTATCATGTGCAATGTTTTCAGAAGCTATACCTAGTCTTGATGAGAATATGTAATATTGCCACAAAACTACAAAAACTCTAGTCAAAACTCTAGTTCAAAAATACCTGCCCGGTTTTCAGAAGTCTGAAAACCAGGCAAGCCTGTTACCTGCTTTCCTGGGTGTTGTGGCCAATCACGGGCTGCCATGTCAATTCGAATCAAATTCGATCAAACTCGATTTTCTCTGAAAAAAACTTGAATGTCAGGAAGGCTGAAAACAACTCCAAATTTGATGCCAGGACGTCTTCAATAGACTAAAACAGCATTTTGGCAGGTTTAAGTTGGCGAATAGTCCAATTTGAGTTCTTAAAGGGCCAGTGTATGAGACTGTAAATGTCGAAAATTTAATTAGAATTTTTAGAAAAACGCGAATCTAATTTTAACAATTCCCTAGTTGAATTTGACAGTTTTAGCCATAAAAATTTTCACTTTGACCCTTGATAAATCTGTCCATTGGGGGCCGATTCACTAACTTCGAGTGAAGGATTCGAAGTAAAAAAACGTTGAATTTGAAGTGTTTTTTGGGCTACTTCGACCATCGAATGGGCTACTTCGACCTTCGACTACGACTGCGACTTCGAATCGAAGGATTCGAACTAAAAATTGTTTGACTATTCGACCATTCGATAGTCGAAGTACTGTCTCTTTAAGAAAAAACTTCGAACCCCTAGTTAGCCATCTAAAAGCTACCAAACTCAATGTTAGCCTATGGGGAAGGTTGGATTAAAATCCTTCGAATCGTTCGATTCAAAGGATTTTATCGTTCGATCGAAGGATTATTCCTTCGATCGTTCGATTGCACTATTTGCGCTAAAATCCTTCGACTTCGATATTCGAAGTCGAAGGATTTTAATTCCCAGTCGAATATCGAGGGTTAATTAACCGTCGATATTCCACCCTTTGTAAATCGGCCCCTTAGTGTTGGTTTAGTATTCATTCTGAGGGTATAGTTTTACTTTGAATTCACTCAGCACATAGTGCCACTGCTATGCGCATCAACATATGGCATGATATTTGGTACTTGGCAACTGCAGAGAATTTATCACCGTGTACAGTAATTTTCATAGATGCTCACAATTCCGTAGGTGTTCCATGTTTCACATACAGGGTATATAAACCTTGGTTTTGATAGTTTGTGTACCCGGTCACTTCCAAGAAAATCATTGTGCGCTTCATCATAGAAATGTCATAGAAATGTTTTATTGTGAATGGTACATAGAGCCCTGGGCAGTCTCCTTGTCAGGTTGAGCCACAAGAGAGTGGCTATCAGGTAGGATCCTAGGTGCTGTATAGCATGGGTAAAGCAAGTATTTGAGGTCTTGATAAGCTGGAAACATGTTATGGAGACGGTAGTGATAATGAAAATTATGGTAAAATAAGAGATTAAAGTAAGATAAAAATACACAAGTTCTTACTCAGGGCCATTGGTCAGGGGCAGGCAGCAACAATGACAAGTCCATATAGCAGGCTGAGGTCATGGGCAGGCTGAAGACAGGGTAGTCTAGTAAACAGGCCAAGATCAAATACCAGAAAATCCAATAGAAACCAGGCAAGGGAAACTGGAATGGATGAACAAGGACATGGAGCAGAGAATTGGGTGAACATGGGCAGGAACTCTCAAGAACACAGGCAGGATCATGCTGTAAGGCTTCAATGATCAAGCAAGGAGCAATGGTCAGGGACAGGCTTCTAAAGGTCTTAATTACATGATGATCCACACCTGAAACTGAGGTGGGTGGGGGAAAGAAAGCGAAAAGAATGAATACAAGAAATATGTAGTTAGATATTAATTACAAAGTGGCCAGTATGTTACTAAATAAAAATATTTTCCTCTATTCCAGCAAAACATGTATTTGGGGTAGAATGTAAATAGAAATGCTAAGTATGAAGGCTTTGCCATATATTGTATGTATGTTGCATGTGAGCATATTTTTTGCCACAATTCCCCTTTAACATTAATATACGATTAAAAATTCTATTTAAAATACTATTTAAAATACTTAAAAGTTAACTATTCATTTCTATTTAGGTGAAAAATCAGCATCAAACGGTCACATTTCAAAGGGGCCAATTGTAAATGTAAGTCTTATCTATAGATGTTGCCATGCTTTGAAATACTGGAACTCTCTTTATTAGAGGACCCATCATGTCATTCCAAATAATTAAAGTTAAAGATTTTCCTGTAAATGCAATGATAATGTGTCTGTTTCAGCACCTGCAGGTTACAGCAGCGCTGTATATCCTTTCTCTTTGGCATTGGTGAGCTTCATTTCTGTGATTTAATAAGTCTGAAGAGTTGTGCTTCACGGATGCACATTGTTCCTTCTGTGCCTACATCTGCTCTATTATATTAGCAAAAAATAAGACGTTTTGATACTAATTGCAAATAAATTGTGATGTGTTCACCAAGTAATTGATGTAATGAAGTTCTTATTAAACTCCTTAAATTGCCCAAGAAAAAAAGGCTCCCTGTTGACTCCTTTGTGGCAAATAGGGAAGATAGGTTTTACTAGATGTTGCAAGGAAAAGGGTCAATCACAGATGTTGAAGACAACAGTATTTCTGGTGAGCTTCAAAAGGACTCATAATGGTCCCTCTGAAATATCAATACACAGACATTTTATCCCATTTGAATTAAGCATATTTGCTTTGTACGTCAAATGAAAAGCCTGGCCTGATTGAAAGCCTAATGCATGAACATATTATTTGCATTAGGTGTAGTATAAATTTATGCTTTATAAATAAAAACCCTTCATCACGACACATGCACAAAAGTATGTTTTTATTATATAAAATATCTTTTGCTGCCCAACATTTAAATACATAATTAAGAATAGACAATATATTTGTTAATGCACAAAAATACATTAGCATGCTCTGGTAATATTTTTAAGGGATGATCTGTACATTTTGTATTAAATGTATTTTTATTATTAGTAGTAGTAGTGGTAGTAGTAGTCGGAGTAGTAGTATAATTATTTTTATTATTATTTTTTGGGCAAAAAATATCAAGTATTTTTCTAGAATTAGGGGCAGATATTAGGGGCAGATATATATAGGGTCGAATATCGAGGGTTAATTAACCCTTTATATCGACCATCGAAGTTAAATCCTTCGACTTCGAATATCGAAGTCGAAGGATTTAGTGCAAATAGTTCTATTGAACGATCGAACGGAAAATGGTTATGGGGGAAAGCCTATGGGGGAAAAAAATAGATTTATTTTTATTAGTAGTAGTAGCAGTGGTAGGGGGTCGAAGTTTTTTCTTAAAGAGGCAATACTTCGACTATCGAATGGTCGAATAATCGAACGATATTTTTCTGGCAATATTTTTAAGGGATCATCTGTCCATTTTGTATTAGATTTATTTTTATTATTAGTAGTAGTAGTGGTAGGGGGTCGAAGTGTTTTCTTAAAGAGGCAGTACGTCGACTATCGAATGGTCGAATAGTCGAACAATATTTTTCTGGTAATATTTTTTAGGGATGATCTGTGCATTTTGTATAAGATTTATTTTTATCATTAGTAGTAGTAGTGGTATTAGTAGTCGGAGTAGTAGTAGTATAATTATTTTTATTATTAGGGGCAGATTTACATAGGGTCGAATATCGAGGATTAATTAACCCTCGATATTCGACCATCGTAGTTAAATCCTTCGACTTCGAATATCGAAGTCGAAGGATTTAGTGCAACTAGTTCTATCGAACACTTAAATCCTTCGAAATGTTTGATTCGAAGAATTTTAATTCATCGATCGAGCGATTTGTCTTCGACCAAAAAAAGCTACTAAACCTATGGGGACCTTCCCCATAGGCTAACATTGACTTCGGTAGCTTTTAGGTGGCGAACTAGGGGGTCGAAGTTTTTTCTTAAAGAGGCAGTACTTCGACTAACGAATGGTGAAATAGTTGAATGATTTTTAGTTCGAACCGTTCGATTCGAAGTCGAAGTAGCCCATTCGATGGTTGAAGTAGCCAAAAAAACATTTGAAATTCGAAGTTTTTTTCCTCTATTCCTTCACTCGAGCTAAGTAAAGGGCCCCTAAATGTTGTATCTTGGTTTCATTATGATTGTCCAACACACAAAATTTAAAATGACATTGGAACTGTAACATCATCTTTAGCATTGTTTATAAAGAAACAAAAAACATATATATTTCTCCAAAGTGAAGAACAAGGCCCAAATGCATTATAATGACACTTATCTGTCATTATCTACAAAGGCACAGTTTTGGGGTATCTGCTTTCAGACTGGTCAGATATAAATACAGTTTGTCCATAAGTTTTGGATCAAACTGCAGTAGCTAATCAGTAGGCAAATTATATGGATTGCTATGTGCATTTCTGTACATTTATGAGTTGGCTGATGACTTCATGTTTCTTCAGTCAATGGGTGAAGTCCCAATGTTTTTATGATGTGCTCTGGGTTTCGTGCAATACTCGGAAGTTTTTGGGCGTAAAAAATAAGAAATCTGAGTTTTTGGGTGAAAAATTCAAAAAATCTTGAAAATATGATTTTTTCCCACAAAGCAAATTTTCAGTAAAATGTAATAATAAATAAGCGTAAAAAAACCCGAGTGGATTTGATTGGATAATGTTGAGATAAAAATGACTTTGATAAATAACCCACTTAATAAACCCACATCTAGATATGAAAATGATACCGATTTTGATTAATATATAATCAACTATTAATCTGGAAGTCTGTTTATGTCAGGCTGTTATAGTGAACATAGAAGACAAACTGGTTCTTTGCTTCCAACCAAACATGAATTAGATTGGGTTATCTGGTGATATACTTTTAGGTATTTTGGCAGCAAAACAGCTCTTTGTAAAGTTGTAAACAAATATTTTCAAAGCTTCCTACTTAAGTAAATTAATTTGCCCTCAAATGTGTAATATTTGTCTAATAATATTAGTACAGTTTATAGAACAGAATTGGAATATCTTTGCTTCTAGTATAGTATTAATGATCTAGGTTATAAACCACAAACTTGGTTTCCATACTGTGGGGTTTGCCCTTTCCCCTAAGGGGCCCAGAGCAGTGGCTGGAAAATTAAGTTTAAAATATGGCGAGAATATGATCTGCTTGTCAGGAAACAATATTAGGTCTACAAAACTGAAAATCACATTGATTATATGTTTACAAAGCATGTAATTCTGTATGAAACAGCTCTGAAAACAAATTGCTTTACAAAATTACTACTTTCTAAACAACAGCAGTCGCCTTTGCCGTTTCTAAGCTGCTAGTAATGGAGGCTTCATTCTAACCTTGAGAAATGCGTTTGCTTAACTGTGCCTAGTACAGCAGGAATACATATTGCCAAGAATAATTTGATATTAGATGTGTCTGCTAGCAGTAAAGCTAAAAAGGTGCAAGGGGCTAGAGGTAGTTTGGGAAACCCAGTAATTACTTCAGTAAGATAGGAGAGCTGCTTAAAATCCTCTGTTTGTAGCCTCTTTATACTGTAAATTTACTTTTTCATTCACTATTTTAAACAGTGGGAATATCTTATTATTAGTTAGTTAGTTATTAGTTGTATTTGGCGCGGCGTCCGTTTTTGGATGCCGGCGTCCATTTTTGGACGACACATTCTCATTTTTTTTACGCCGGCGAATTTTCGCGGCACTTCCGTGAATTTATTCACTAGCGGCGATTCACAGAAATTCATCATAAATGAAAAAAGTTACCCCCAGCCTACACAAGTCAGATATTGTTGTTCAGCCTATTAAGCAGTTCCTATAAAATTGGACGATATATAGCCAGCTGTACTACCAAGAAAAAAAAGCTAGATATAATCTATAGACTCTTGCAAAACCAAGAGCTAGTATTCTTGATATTCTAAAAATGGCAGAATGCTTGCTTGACATTGACTAAAACCAAAAATAATAGTTTTTTTATGGGCAGGAAAAAACACACATTCTATTTTTCAAATTCCATAAGTGGAGAGTTTTGGAATTTTTTATTCTGCTAATTAAATGGTAGGTCAGATCAGGCAGCTCTGATTATTTCTCCCCAGGGTTAAATTGGGCCAAATATGACACAAAGCAGGCCATTAGGCAGATCCCCACCCTACACTAGTCAGATATTGTTGTTCAGCCTATTAAGCAGTTCCTATAAAATTGGACCAGGAATATCCAGCTGTACTACTAAGAAAAAAAGCTAGATATAATCTATAGACTCTTACAAAACTACGAGCTAGTATTCTTGATATTCTAAAAATTGACTAGAAACAGTAATAATTTCTTCTGCGCACAAAAAAACACATTCAATTTTTCAAATTCCATAAGTGGAGAGTTTTGGATTTTCTTATTCTGCTAAATATTTGCTAAAGGGACAGACTTTATATTTTGTATTGTGGAAATAGTCTGCCCATCACTCTGTAATTTTTTTATTGAGGGGTTGTAAGACAGTTTTGAGATCCCCAATTTACAATTGTTACCTTTTGCATGACATGTAGAGTTCTGGTAACTTCTGCCACCATTTAACTTCACATCCATCCGTGCCAAATTTTTTAAATTCTGATTTTATGTGGCTAATTTACATGCTCATAAATAGTCATAATAGTTTGGATAAAAGTCGAAAAATGTTAACTTGCTTCAAATGAAATATACTTGTCTAGAATTTATATTTTCCAAGCTACTGGGTTGGTTGTTTTTCTCATGCTACATGGCCAGCTTGCATTACCTTGAAACAAAAAACACATTTACACAGACACAATATCATTAAGAGAACTTTCTGTATTCATGCACATGTGTATAAGTGTTTGTTGTAGATAAAAGCATATCACACATTGCTTCCTTTAGATTTGCAAACATCAAACAATAAAATAACAAGTGATGAAGAATACATATACGACATGTTCAGGTTGAATTACCCTTCACAAAGATCATTTGAAATATGTCATATAAGATTTAATGCAGCCTGCTTGAAAGATCTCCACAGGAAGGAAGCTTGTGAACTGTTCTTGCTGTACTTCTGCCAAAATTCAAACTTCATTTCTTTTTTTCATATCAAAAGCTTCTCATTACTTAAGCCTCATCACCATCACAGTCAAAAATATTTCTTTAACCCCTGCACACAGCTGAGCACCTATCTGGAAACGAATTGCTAAAGCCAATAAGGTTAACAGCAGAACAATTGCACAGAAGGATACAGTAGTGAGGAGGCATGATAATTAAACACATTATTTAAATTATAAATTATATATAGAAATATGAAAAATATGTTTAGATTCAGTGGAAAAAGACCTCCCATAGATAGCACCAAATGCAGTCCAGCAATGCATCAAAAGTCCCACACCAACAAAAAAGTTGTTTTGAGTAAATACATCAACCAATTAATATGAGGAACAGTTTGCAATAGTTGTTGGTATCTATGAAAAGACAGCAGAACAGAAGATTTAGGCATTCAAGAGTAATATGGCTGACTGCAATAATATTGATAATAGTGCCTTGGTTAAGTCTGCCTAGATGAACAATGCTGAATGAAAATGACTTTGTATATATTTAATTGTGTTTATTCATGCTTGTACAAAGATGCTATCAGGGAGTGCAGTAGCAGCAGCGTGCAAGAGGGCAAGAGAACAGGCAGATACAATATATATATAGATAGATAGATAGATAGATAGATAGATAGATAGATAGATAGATAGATAGATAGATATTAGTGATGGGCGAATTTGGGGCATTTTGCTTCGCCAAAAAATTCATGAAATTCCTGCGAAATTCGCAAAACTTCGAAAAATTTGTGAAACGGCGCCGGCGTCTCATTTCTGATGCCGGCATCCGTTTTTGTCTCCAGTGCACATTCGCCGGCTAAAATGCTCCGGCGTCCATTTTTTTTGACACTGGTGAATTTTCGCGGCAGTTTCGCAAATGTATTCACCTTCGGCGAATCGCAGGAATTCACCCATCACTAATAGATATAGATATATACAGTAAATATAATATTCATATTGTATTCATTATTATTAGTGATGGGCGAATTTATTTGCCAGGCGCGAATTTGCGGCGAATTTACGCGATTCGCTGTCAGCGAATAAATTCGCAAAACGCCCGCGAAAATTCGCCCGAAAAAACGGACGTCGGTGTCAAAAACGGCCGCCGGCGTAAAAAAACAGGCGCAGGCGTCAAAAACGGGTGTCGGCGTCAAAAACGAGACGGCGCCGTTTTGCAAATTTTTCGCCGTTTTGCGAATTTCGCACGAAATTTGCGAATTTTCCGCCAAAGCAAAACGGCGCAAATTCGCCCATCACTAATTATTATGTGTTAATATTCATTCTGTTGAGTTTCAATTTATTTAAAACAAGAACCATGCAAAGAACAATATGGGAATCAATATTTTCAAGGTGACTGACTCTTTGGGATCCATCTTTTTGAAGATATTGGAAGTGGAAAGATAGCTGGTAAGTTGGAATTACACCTGTATTTTTTGTTCAAAGGGGTAACTTGTAACTATGCCTTCTAGCTTCTGAATTTCACACATTTCACACACATTTTTCTGCAGATAACAGAAATCTAAAAGACTCCGAAATCTGAATTGATTAAAAACGGTCCAATAGGATCAATGCAGCTCCCACTGTCTGTTATAAGACCTCAACAACTTTTACCTGGCAAATTTTTGTATTATAGTATTTTGTGGTTTTTACATGGGTTAATGAATCTCTAATGTTAAGAGTTTTTTAGAAATATAGAAAAACACAAATTTTAGACATTTGTGGAAGAAATTGAAATTTGATTGTTAGTAAACCATACCCCTAAGTATCTAATACATTTAAATAAAGCAGAAACACAAATGTACAGGACATCACTCTGTATGAAAAGAAAACCATTGTGTTACATTTTGCCTTCTTTTAACAGAAATTTAAAATGATGCAACTTGCTAAGATCACCTGACAACATACAGCTGGCTACTATTTCTGAATAAGTTATAGCAAAAAAAGCTAAATTTTAAACCATTTGGTGGGGAGGCAATGAGGCTGTGACTAGTGATGGGCGAATTTGCACCGTTTCACATTTTTTGACGCTGGCATCCGTTTTTGACGCCGGCATCCGTTTTTTTGGTGAAAATGTGCCTTCCATTTTCTTTAGAAACTGGCGAATTTTCACCAGCGAATTTTCGCGGCCGTTTCATACAAAGGCAAACTATTTGGGAGTTTTAACTCTGAAAGCAAGTTGCTTAGTCCCTGCCAAAAATGTTTACTGAAATAATAGAATTTTTAATGAATCAGGTGAATGTGAGTAGAGGACTGGCCATACCAGGAATGACTTTGATGTAGTTGGCCAGCTTAAATAAATTGTAATATATGAACAAACAATGCCTGTTTTGTTTAAAGGGGATTGCATTTTATTAGGTTAAAGGAAAAGTTCAGTGTAAAAATAAAAGCTAGGTAAATAGATAGGCTGGACAAAATAAAAAATCTATTATACTAATAATATAGTTAGCCAAAAATGGAATCCATAAAGGCTGAATTGACCGAATGTCTTACATAACAGAACAGAACACAACTTCCTGCTTTGCAGCTCTCTAACTCTGAGTTAGTCAGCGACTTTAAGGGGGGGCACATGGACATAACTGTTCAGTGAGTTTGTAATTGATCCTTTAGCATGATTCAAAAATTCAGATTCAAAAGCAAACAGTTATGACCCATGTGTCCCCCCTCAAGTCACTGATTGGTTACTGTCTGGTAACCAATCATTGGAAACCAAGAGAGCTGCAAAGCAGGAAGTAGTGTTAGACATCCAGTCACTCCAGCCTTTATACATTACATTTTTGGCTAATTAACTATATTAGAAACATTTCTAATTTTGCACAGCCCAAGTTTTTTTTTTTTACACTGAACAATTTCTTTAAAGCACTATGGGGGTATGTAATATAAGGCATTTACTGGTCACCTGTTTAAAAGCATACATCTTATTGGTTGCTATGGGTTAATGCTCTTGGGCAAACACATTGTCTTTTATTACATATGGGGAAATGTCTTAATATCCTTAGCATATTGTGAGTGTGGAGGACCTCTTTTCTTTAACTGTATGAATTTTGTGGTCATAGCCTCATAGAACCCCCAACTAACGGTTTATAGTTTAATTGTAAGCACAATTTACTCTTTTTTTGCGACTTATTTTACCCATATATATTAACATGTTGGTTATGTCAGAGTTTCCTATATTATATGGTGCTATACTAAGGCACACTTTAAAAAATGAGATGTTACCCTATATCTTCAAAATCAGGTTTTTTTCTATAACATCCTAATTTGTAGTGGGAAAAAAACCTCAAATTTTCCTGGATTTATTAAAACCCGATGGTGCAAAAAGTCTGAATCCAAAAATCTGGCATCTCAGACCTGCTGAGGTTGTATATTCGTGAATGAGAAAGCTCCCTATCCTATTTGGAAGTTTCTGCACTGGAATAACCCCAAAATCTGACTACTGTATATTTGACATTCTGGCAAAAATCTGAAAAATCCAGGTTTTTCGGGAGAAAGCCAGAAAAAAATCAAGCAATTCGGGAAAAAAATGGAAAAAAACATACAATTCGGATTTTTGCTTAATTTTATTGAGTTTTTCTCCCGATCGTGGATTCTAGTTTGGTCTGACTTTTTAATTTAAAAAATCAGATAAATTCTGATTTTGATAAATAACACCCTTATTCTTTTATGTGTCACACTAGATATTCCAGACTAACCTAGCTTTACAGTATAGATAGGTCTAGGTATCATTGGGTTATCATCTCTTTCATACAAATAAACATCTTTAAAACAAACAGAGAATTGAGCATCTTGTGTGGATTTTACTGTAGCAAGAAGTCTGATTATATAAGTACGCGGCAAGATAATGTAATTTTTATATTTGTCTTGTGATATTAACATAACATGAACACAAAATAAAACTAAAAGCAAGGTGGTCTCTTAAACTCATCTGAATGCCCATTAGGCCAGAAATGTATAGACTACTATACTGTAAAAGCTAACTGATAATCAGTTGCTAAGGGTTAATAGATAGATTACTTTGATATTTTGACCCCACGAATCCTCTTGGATATACAGTTCAGTATATTTTACCTTTTCTGATTGGAGCACCTTTTAAACATTATTGCTTTATATCAGATTCACAACTCTAGGTTTTGTGGAATACAAACTTAAAAAATGTAGAACTACATGAGTCTGAGGTTCTTGTTCTAAACATCAATTCTGCTTTTCTGTTCTTCCACAGTAAGATGTCCCCATTCCTTTCCCTTCCCTCTCAACCTCCCCTGGCTTATATTTCTCTCATCTAAACTGTCTCTAGAAGTTATTCACCGGCTGGGCCCTTGGCATCTTAAAGTGAGATTTTGGTAGCAATGAGTTAAGATTTATGATACGGGGGGACAGAGTGTGAAAGGGGTATCATCATCAGTTTTGACTGAAAGAAAGAAAACATATCTTAAACAAAAAGAGAGCCTTTTCAATTCAACTGGGTTGTTAGGACAACGTAAACTATCCTTTAAAGGATTAGTTCCACTTCAAAGGAATTTACATTCAATAGTGAAACCACAGCCTCCCTCTCTATATCCAGAAAGGATTTCTCACTAAGGAGAGTCATATGTTTCAGCCTTCTATTTATTTTTTTCCATTCATAGTACACTTGTATTAAATAAAGGGGATCCTCTCAAAACAGCAATTAACCATGTACCTGTTCATAAAGTCTATCTTAACATTGATAACACATAAGTATAAAACTTTTTTTTTGGAGATAATACATTAGAGTAAACATTGAACATTAAAAAAACAAAAAACATTTATTTCATTTAATTTCACCAGCACTTAATACTGATCAATCACAAAATCAGATCAAGATAATCATTTGTGTTTTATGCTTTACAGTATTTACAAACCTCTTTTTAAGTAACAATAGTTTCATACCAAAGTATGTTAAGTAATGTATTTAAATTATTTAAAAAAAAACTATAATATATATACTGGAGGGGAGCAAATCTTTCCAAAGTGTCAGTTATTTTGCCCAAAAGTCTCATGGTCTTGGTTGCATGATATAAATATATATATATTAAATTACCCTTTCCACTGCTTTGTAAATGGAAGAATTATTCTCTGCTCCTGCTTATCTAAACCCCATTCAATACAGCTCAAAGATGTGTTTGTCCTTGCTGCTGACTGACATTGCTTGCTACAGTCAAGTTAGTATCCACCCAATAAAGAAGCCTGTGGATCCACTAAGAACCATTGACTCATTTCTTACCATAATATCATTCTCCAGAACATAATCTCAAATGTCATCTCTAAACGTTCAAATAATTTGCCCACCACAGACCTATAAATGCTTAGTTCAGAAAGCAGTTGTTTATGTGACACTGTTTCAAACTATTTGGTAAAATACAAATAAGGAACTGATCTACTGCCAGCCAACTGCCTTGTCCTAGTTACTTCATCATAAAAAGCAATTTGTCTGACATGACCTATCCTTCATAAAGCAATGCTGATTACTTATCATAATACCATTCTCCAGAACATAATCTCAAATAATCTCTTAAAAGAACAGTAAAAGCAAAACAACTAAAGTGTTTTAAAGAAATGACAATATAATGTGTTGGTATATTGGTAAAACTGGTGTGTTTGCTTCAGAAACACAACTATACCATAGTTTATATAAACAAGCTGCTGTGTAGCAATGGGGGCAGCCATTCAAGCACAGGATGCACAGTAGATAACTACTACGGAGCTTATCTGTTATCTTCTTGGTATCCTGTGCCCTTCCTCCATTTTCAGCTTTGAAAACTATAAACTATACTTGTGTTTCTGAAGCAAACACACCAGTTTTCCCATTGCAGGGCAACACTACATTATATTGGCATTATGTTAAAACACTTTCATTTTTTGCTGTGAGTGAGCAAGTCAGAAAAAATCAGAAAAAGAGGCCTGGCTAAAACTGAACAAAGCTCTGTAGGTACCCAAGAGAAAAACTAGTTTCTATGTATACCATGCCCAAAGCAGAGACCTATGTAGTCTCAAAAGCTCGCATTTTGGCTATTCAGTTAGCCAATAATAAGTATCACCTTTTCTGGTTCTTGATCTATGGCTAACATGGTACAGCACTCTACTGCTCGAGAGTGTGTCCCATCAAACCCTGGTAAAAAGGTTACCATGAAGGTCCTATGAGAGGGCAAGGGAATGCGAATAGGGACACCTTAACGACAATCAAGAATAAGCGTGAATCCCCAATCACTTTACCATTTGTTATGAAATGCAATGAGGCTACTCCTGTGCTTAAGAAATTGTTAAGATAACATTGGCATATTTTTAAGGTTTACGATGTACTGGCACCATTTATTAAGGATAAACCTAATGTGGTCTGCAGAAAGGCAAGAACCATAAAAAATCTGGTGGCTCTGTCTAATATTTTTACTAGATAGACAACTGATGATTGGAAGGGGGATTATCTGGACATATAAATGTCATGCCAGCAGATGTGGAACTTGTAAATTGGTTGCACCTAAGAGGATTTATGATCAGTAGGATTTACCTTCAGCAAAACATTTTGTTAACTGTAAGACCACATATGTTGTCTACTTGTTAATTTGTCCCTTGTGGATTAAAATATGTTGGATGGGGGGCGGCAGGATTGACATGGCAGAGAGTAGACGCACTTTCTAAGAGCTCTAGCTACTTGATCCTATAAGATCCACACATTAGATTCATGTAGCAAACAAATTGGAGAACGGGTCCCTTAACTGGCGAGGAAACACTATAGGCAGAAGGAAAGTTCAAAGTAAGGAAGCTATTTTGGCTAAAGTCCGTTTAGCTAGCAACATTGAATTTCGGAACCGCAAAATCCTAATATATACACAGACCTTTAACTTATAACTTTTGGAAAAAGGAGGGAGCTGTAACCCATCATCACTTCTAAACTGGGTGACAATGGAATCCCTTACAGGTGAGGTTATCCTTTTAAACTGCTCAGGACAAACCTTCATTTTACAAAATCCAAGCAATGGGGGCCAGTTTCTACAAGCACTGGGCCTGAACTCCAAAAGCCCTACACCACCGACCAGCAGCGCCTCCCAACCAAATAACCCCACCACCTTAAGCCCACATTGGCATAGGGTCCAGAATACATCACCTCCCTCGACACTTGCTTTAAGCCCATCCCCTCCTCAAGTTACCTGATCTTAAGTATGCACATCACATTTACTTATACCCTCAGCCTACTTTATCATGGACAAGACAATCACAGGGTAGCTCTCATTCTCATTGTTTAGACCACTTCTTTGTATCTCATAAATCTCTACTTTCCATTTTTCAGTGAATATCTTACCCTTGTCATGGTCAGACCATGCTCTGCTGCTTCTTAAGATAGACTTCCTTCAACAGCCCCCTAGAGGGTCACATTGGCTCCTCCATGAAACCCTACTACAAGTAAAGCTTACAAACATATAGAAACTAAACTCAAGGAGTATTTCCAGTTAAATGAGGGCTCACTAGACTCCCTACCTATACTATGGGAAGCACATAAAACAACTATTAGGGGCCATCTTATAGCCTTAACTGCTCATAAAAAGAAATCAGCTGCCACAACCTACCTTGCTTTACATAGGCGCCTTAGAGACCTAGAGACACAATATGATCTAACCACCTTAAATAAGGGTTTGACACAGACTCTTCAAACACGGAAAGAATTAGCTGCACTCAAACATTAGACAGTGGAGAAAGCCATTATATGGACTAAGCAAACATACTACGAAAAGGCTGGCAAACAACACATTCTTCATGCTACCAAAAGACAGTCTAGAATCAACTCTATTCGATTTCCCACAGGCAACATAACTTTTAACCCAATCAAATAGGCGCCCAGTTTCAGCAGTACTATCTAAAGTTATACAACCTGCCATCTCGGATACCAGACACGAACATTAAGACCAGACAGGCTGGTGACAATACCAGAAGGGTAATTGATCTAATTGACATACTCAATAAGTGAAACACACATCACTGATACCGAGCCTAGACGCGAGAAGACTTTTGACCGAGTGATTATTTATTTACCCTTCTAGAGCATATTCATTTCTCAGGCCCCTACTCACTAGCCCTCCATAACCTTTGCAGTTTACCACAACTTACGTAAAACTACCAGGGCAATCTGGAAAGCCTATCCTGATCTCAAACAGAACACACAAGGGCTGCCCCCTACCACCTTACTGTATGCCTTAAGCATTGAACCACCGGCAGCAGTCCTTAGGGCGCACCCCAACATTAGTGGCCCACAAATAGAGTCCCACCAATATAAGTTGGCCTTATTCGTGGGTGAAATACTCCTCACCACACCCTATCTCAATATAGTGTGCTTTCTGGGTGCAAACTGAACATGAACAAAACAGAGGCCCTTCCACTGCACATTTCCCAACCAACTCTCAAAATGCTTAAAGCGAGTTTTAACTATAACTGGAAATCAGAATCACCTACATACTTAGGGACTCATATTTCTGCCTCCAATGGTCAACTATATGATCTTAATTTTAAACCTCTAATACACCACACAAAAAAATGCCTTTCACAATGGGCCACCTACAGAATCTCTTGGTTTGGGAGAGTTCCGGCCTTAAAAATTAATATACTGCCTAAATATTTATATTTGTTTGAAACACTACCTGTAGCAATTTCCACTGGCATATTAAAGAGCATTCAGGATGGTTTTAATAATTTTTTGTGGAACCACCGTAGGCACAGGATTTTCAAATCGGTAATTATGACAGTGACAAGCGTGTCCCAGACTTACAAAGTATTATGAGGCCACAGATTTGAGACATCTAATGACTTGTTCAAGCTGGCCATCAACAACTGTCTGGGCCATTTTGAAAACAGCATAGCCAATGACTTTCACCTCAATGCATTATTCTAGTCCAAAATGACTACACTGAGAGCTCCCCTGTCAATGCTCTCTACAGCGCACCTCACCCTTGAGACTAAACTCAGGAATAGACTCACCTCAGTTGCCCATGTACACAATTATTTTAAACAACCCTAATTTCCAGACAGGCACCTCTCCCTCTTTCTACAAAAGATTGGCAGACTCAAACCTACATACAGTGCGAGGCATTCCAGATCCCCAGCCCCATTGATGCTTTCATTCCAGGCTCTAAAAGACAAAGCCTTAGCAACCAATTTAAAATGTTTTTAATACTTTCAACTTCGCTACTTCTTGTAATCATATATTCCGCAACGTCAAGGCACCCGACAACCATTGAAAGATTGGCTAGTAATGGCTTTTCACAAAAAAGTCTGATTTCCAAACCTCCAATGCACCCACTGGCAGAAATACTACAATGGGTAAACACCAATAGGATATTTTAACTCGGAATCTCCACTCTCCACAATAACTTACCACAGAAAATATGGGACCTATGGGAAATAAGAGGATTAACCAATCCGGCAATCACATCCTCAACTTGAGAAGTCCAGCCACAAGATATCCTACATCATGTGTCTACGTTGGTTCAAACAGATCCCATCTCTGCTTCCCACCGACATATGCCACGGTCTTCTGCAAGCACATCCATCTCATGACTGAAATGTTTTAGATATTCTTTTCCTTCTCTTTTCTTTATCCTAGTTTTACTCATTTTCCTTTCCTTTTCTTTTCTTTTCTTTTCCTTTCTTTTCTTCTATTTTTTTTTCTTTTCCCTTCTGTTCTAAAGTATGTTATACGTAGAATTACTATTATCAAAGTTGACACACTCTTCATTGCTAAGATTACAGTCTTATTGTATAATTACTGCGACTAACTTGCCATATTTACATTGTTGCATTGTACTGTATTAAATGAATAAAAATGTAAGTTACAAAAAAAATATATATATATATATGTTGGACGGACCAAACATGCACTAGGGATACAGATAGGGGAACATAAAATATGAAGAACTGCATGTTAAAACATAGTGTTCCCCTTCATTTTGCAGAACATCATTCTGGTGATCCAGGGGGCCTGTTTTTTTGTGGGACTTACGCATATATTAGAAAGTTAAGACTTTAAGGGGGGAGGTTGTTTCCTACAATTTCGTAAGCAGGAAACATTTTGGATTTTTAAGTTAGGGTGTTTAGTACCTAGTGGTCTTAATAGGTAACTTTATCTAGCTGCTTTTAATTAAATGTGGTTAATTATCATTTACAGGTATACCTTGATATACATTTTTTTGATGTTGCTAAGTTAAGTCCTTAGCAACCAAGTACACTTAATAGTCAATTATATTTGACTATATTTTGTAAATTTAAATCTTTAATGTTTTTCTTTATAATGATGTTTTTCTAATTTTAGGGAGCTTTTGCTCAGAGTACATATTTAATCTGATTTTACAGTATATTTCACATCTTCTTGTTACTATTGTACTTGTAATACTCTTATATGGGTTGCTGGGGTTCCTAGCAACCACTAGCACTTCTATGCACTTTTATTGTTCTAGTTATATATCTAGTGGTTGCTGTGGACAATTCATGGTAATGGTTTGTGCTTTAAAGATGCTACATATGCTGACACTCCTATTCCCTTGTGAAGAGGGATGGAGCCTAACAAAACATATTGAAAGCCAGGAGCAGTCAGCATCTTATCTTTTGATATTTTTATTGCTTTAACATTGAAGGATCAAACTGTCTTTTGAAAAGTGACTCTTAACCTTGTATTTGTGAGTATATAGGCAGAAGGAGGAGCACTGTGGGGGACCCTTACCTGATACATATTACTCACATTCCCTTTTAATTGGTAACAGTATTATGAAACCTTGCAATTGTACCATTAATGATACACTATGGAAGTTTTCCCTTGTGCTCTCTCTTTAACTTTTTCCATATTAAGTGAGTCTTGAAACTCTGACTCCTCTATTGTATACACCAGAGAGTATCATATTATTTCCATTATATCATATTTAATGGAGACACATTTTCAGGGGGTTTTTTTTTTTACTAATCTACTTTTGGGAGATTAGTCTTAGCCTCTGCCATAATCAGTTCCTTATTCTTTATCTTTGCCTTTCTCATTGCTGTTTTACAACTTACTATTTACTGTATATAGTTAAACACAGCTTCTTTCTGCTCTGACTTGTAGTTTTCAAGTGCTTTCCTCTCCATTATTATTAACTTGTCAACATAGGTTTTTACATTGACTTCTTTAGAGAATACATTTAGAACAGTAATGATTAATTATAATTTAAAAAGAGACCATGTATACTAGTTCAGAGCTATCCTCCTCATTAATCCTTTATTACTTACAGCTGTGGGTTGTTTCTGTGTTACTAATTGTTGTTTACTCAGCACAAAAAACATTTATGAATTTAGATGGATGGTGGACCCACAACATTCTTGCCCCATATGTAATGAAAGGCACTAAGTTTGCCCAGGAGCTGTAACCAATCAGCAAACAATAAGATGTTGGCTTTTAAACAGGTGACCAGTATATTCTACCTACTGATTGGTTGCTAAGAGTTACTGCTCTTGGGCAAACATAGTGCCTTTAATTACATAACCCCAATTGGGTTTTAATAGGTTATTTTCTGCCAACTGCCTAAGAATAAATAAAAGACCCCTGAAACAAGTATGAAGTATTATAAGTACCGAGTGAATCTGTCTTGCTTTACTGAAAATTTGCAAAACTGTGGGAAAAGTCTCAATGGGTGTTTTTTTGTGGCAACTTTTTTCCAAGCAACTTTTTTTGCAAGATTATGCTGTGAATCCACGCCTGCCAAACATTTCTGCTAGTAGGAATCTGGAAAATGAAATCCCAATCTCGCAGAGCTAATCTGAATCCTCATTTATTATGTACAAATGTTAAGGCAATAAGAAAATTGTATTTAGGTGAGAGTTAAGTAGTGATGAGCGAATCTGTCCCATTTTGCTTCGCCAAATCGCCAATGAATTTGTGATACTGCGAAAAAATTCACACTACGGCATAGAATTTGTGAAAAGCACTCAAGTCAATGGCTGTCAACATTTTTTTATATGCAACAAATTTTTATTCGTGCGACAGTTGCAATAAAGTGCATTCAAGTGGATTAAAATGAAAATGCATTAAAATCAATGGGCATTTTTTTCTTATGGTGACTTTTTTGTCTCGGCAACAATTTTGACTTGGAATCTTTTTAGTTGCAGTGAATTTTTGCAGCAGTTTCTCAAAAAAGTTGCAGATGGTGAAATTCATGGTGAAGTTTGCAGCGAATCTATGCCTGGCGAAAAAATTCACTCATCACTAGAGTTAAGTTTAATATCTGACCTGTTGGCAGACCACAAGGCACCAGGTGATCAACCCTATAATCCAAACCCATCATTTTGCATGACTTTAAAGTGCCTACCAATCTATCTATCTATCTATCTATCTATCTATCTATCTATCTATCTATCTATCTATCTATCTATCTATCTATCTATCTATCTATCTATCTATCTATCTATCTATCTATCTATGTATTGTTAGCTGACAACATTAAAAAAAAGTTTAACCTGGTATAAAAAATACACATGGGGCAAATTTACTTATGGTCGAATATCGAAGGTTAATTAACCCTCGATATTCGACTGCCGAATGGAAATCCTTCGACTTCGAATATCGAAGTTGAATGATTTACCGCAATTCGTTCGATCGAACGATCGAAGGAAAAATTGTTCGATCGATTAAATCCTTCAAATCGTTCGATTCGAAGGATTTTAATCCATTGGTCAAACAATTTTTCTTCAACCCAAAAAAGCTTAGAAAGCCTATGGGGACCTTCCCCATAGGCTAACATTGACTTTGGTAGGTTTTAGGTGGTGAACTAGGGGGTCGAAGTTTTTTTTAAAGAGACAGTACTTCGACTATAGAATGGTCAAATAGTCGAACGATTTTTAGTTCGAATCGTTCGATTCAAAGTCGAAGTCATAGTCGAAGGTCGAAGTAGCCTATTTGATGGAAGTAGCCAAAAAAAATTTGAAATTCGAAGTAAATGGGCCCCATAGTATAAAAATCCAGTTGTAAAATATGAGTGCTAATTTGATTTGAGACATTTTTATATTTATAAAAACTTTTTTATTAACTGTATATTGTAATTGTAATTACATTGTAATATGAATCTTAATTGCCCGCTTTGGATGTTTTTTGCTGGAATGTAGAAAAGTAAACTAAAGTCAAGTCCTAGAACAAAAAGTGTTTTGAAGGCCCACAGATCAAAGGACTTGTGGGGAGGAGGGGATACAGGACTGGTGGAAGAGAGAGAAAAAACTCCTGCTGGGCCTGAGATAACATAAAAAGAAATGATTTTTCCCTTCTTGCTTCTTTAGGTTCTATGCTTTTCCCGGTTAGCACTTTAGTTAAACTGCAGTTTTCCCATATTATTTCTGTTTTTCTAATTTGCACTTACCCAATAGCTTCTACACAGATACACATTTATTTGCAGTGTTATTTATTTCCTTACTGTGTCCTTTAATGTCACTCCAGGTAGAGGTTGGAACGTCACATGCAGTTAAAGGCATATATCATTATGGTGACTTTCTCCAAACATTTTTCTTCAGGTCAATTAACCTGTTTTTACCTGTTACATGAAAGATTTATTTATTCTCTGTTTTTTTAGGGGTTAGATATATTAACTTATTTTAAAGAAGCTCTACCAAACATCGCATCTTTTTAGCATGAAAATCTAAATCAGGCTAATAAAAAGTAAAGGTATAAAAAACTGTGCCCGGAAGGAACACAATAAAACCCTCTTGTAGCAATGTACCAAAGATGTTAAATACTAAATCAACAATTTATATTTATTGAATTACATTGCACTCATTCGTACACACTCAGAAATATGTCTGTTTGATATATAAGGCTTGCCACTGGGTGCTTATTTGTCAGCTCTTCTCTTCCGTTTTGCATCAATTTTATTATTATCTAAACATTTATCTATCTATATCATCTATTTATTTATAATGATTGAGGAATAAGACTAGTCTCAAAAAATGCATTTTAAAATGAAAGTGAAGTACTTCAGGTATAAGGCCTAAATAATGCACATATAAAACCCCCCCCCCCCAACAATTTCTGCAGACTATAGTTGGAGGAACCTATAGAGGCTGCCTCTAGCATAAGTTTCACCTCCTTCTTCTCTGGGCCTACCCACTTAAGTCCCTTCACTGTAGAGCCAAAAATACCACTAGATAGTCCTTGTTCACACATACCCTCCTATCAAATCTCCACCGAGTTTCAAATCATGTAAGCATCTTTTAGCTCAGGAATTTGTCACTTATCACCCCTCTCTATCATTGGATTCCAAAAAAACTTAACATAACTGCCCCCCTATCTTTCCTCCACCAGGGGGGATACTTAAACATCATAAAACCTTTGAAATTTTCCACAGAACATACCTACACCTGGATAGGAAACGATTCCACCCAACAACTAGCAACCCAACACTTTAGAACTTTAAAGGAACAGTAACACCAAAAAATAAAAGAGTTTTAAAGTAATTCAAATATAATGTACTGCTGCTATGCATTGGTAAAAGTTATGTGTTTGCCCTAGAAAGACTACTATAGTTTATATAAATAGGCTACTGTGTGGCCATAGGTGCAGCCATTCAAGCTAAAAATGAGGAAAATGCACAGGCTACTTAACAGATAAGATCTGTAATAGAATGCAATGGGGTTCTACATCGTGCATCTGTTATCTGCTATGTAACCTGTGCTTTAAATGGCTGCCCCCATGGTTACACAGCAACCTGTTTACATAAACTATGATAGTGTTTCTAAAGCAAACACACAAGTTGCACCAGTGCATTGAAACAGTAAATTATACTTTAATTACTTTAAAACAATGTAATTGTTTGGGGTTACTGTTCCTTTAAGGAGCCTTTTAACTAAAAATCTAATTGTAATTTTTTTTCATGAATCTGGAAAGATTTGGGGTTTTCCTGTATTTCTAAAAAGCTCTAAAAATTGAAATTTATTAAGTGTTAAAACCACAAAAGCCTCTAAGACAAAACTTTGCCACGTAAAGTTATCGAGGTCCTGTAGAAGTCAATGGAAGTTGCGCTGATCTGATTGGACCACTTTAAATCCATTTGGACTTTTAGAGGTTTTCAGAGGTAGAAATTGTCAGAAAAACTGAATATAAAAAGTACACACAATAAAAGAGTGGAACGATGCACTAAAAATTACGAGTATCTCAAAAACTTCAACATTTTTAGAGGTTTTTGGGGTACTTTTTTTTTAATGCATAGTTTCCCTCTTTTTTTGTTTGAACTTTTTATATTCAGATCTTTTAATACATTCAATGAAATTCGTGGTTTTAGAGTATGGGGTTAAGTAATAAATGGCATAAATACAACACAGCAAATGCAGCATTAATACTTTATAATAAATTTCAACAAAATTTTTCACACAATTTCTCTTATCTCCGGTACCAACCAAAAAATCCTCTAAAAACACATTACAGTACAACATTAAAGATTCAATTGATTGCAATTCAACTTCTAAGAAAGAAACTTGAAGTTTATAGGTCCCAAATCATAAAATGTACTTTAGTAGGTTAAGATACCATTATCAGAATGTTTTTTTTCCGGATAAATAGGAACTGCCATAATAGTTAATGTCAATTATTCCCTTATGGAATATGGACCAGGTGTCATATAATCTACTCCCTAGTTTCTTTGCTACAATTATCATGAACGTTACTGATGGTTTGCTATGCTAATCTAGGCACTTGTTGTTCGCATGAATGATTCCTCTAATTTCAACCCACCATACCAGACATCAAATAATCCTATAAATTAATTAAAGTAGTTTGACAATCTCAGAGTGGAGCTCTTTAAGTACCCAGGAATGAATACCATCTGGTCCTGGACCTTTGTTTGCTTTCATATATTCTAGTCTCTTTTGAGACTTCTATTATTAGAACTTGGTCTGTTATAAAGGAAACCTTGATTCCTGAATTGTGTAGACAGGTGATAGCAGTTTGCAATTTCTGCTTTTTCCCTGCTCTCATTTACCAACTGACTATCTGATAATTAGGGTATGACTTCTTCTTTAGAACAACCGACAGGTCGCATACATTTTGTCGCATAGCGACGTGTCGGCTCCTCTCGCATTGTAAAGTCCTACCCTAAGGGTCCCATCCCTTCTTGCTTCATTTATTTATATTGCTGCTATTCCCTTTTCCATCTCTTTTTTAGCTTGTCTTGTCTGTTTTTTGCATACTTTATTGGCCTCCTGATAAGTGATGAACAAAATGTTTTGCCAGGTTTAGCGACAAAAAAGACGTCCATAGACTTCAATGGGTGATACAAATCTTGGCTGTCAAAAAAAATTGTCCCCCATAGACTTTAATGCATTCTGCAAATTTTTGTCATTTTGCGAATTTTCGGTGAAGCAAAAGGGTCAGATTCACAACCTAATTAAAGATTCATCTGTCTAGAATGCCTGAAATCCATGTATTTTTTTTAATGCCTGAAAAGCATGTTTTTTTCTTACCTACGGAAGAGCACTGGGGCCAGAAAAAAAAATGATGGTGAATTATGACTTTTAAAAGTCATAATTATGACTTTAAATCTCATAATTATGACTTTAAAAAGTCGAAATTATGACTTTTAATCTCATAATTATGACTTTAAATCTCATAATTATGACTTTTAAATCTCATAATTATAACTTTAAAAAGTCGAAATTATGACTTTTAATCTTATAATTATGACTTTTAAACTCATAATTATGACTTTAAAAAGTCAAAATTATGATTTTAAATCTCATAATTATGACTTTAAAAAGTCGAAATTATGATTTTAAATCTCATAATTATGACTTTAAAAAGTCAAAATTATGACGTTAAATCTCATAATTATGACTTTTAACAGTATAACTACGGAAGAGTCATAATTATGAGATTTAAAGTCATAATTTCGACTTTTTAAAGTCATAATTATGAGATTTAAAGTCATAATTATGAGATTAAAAGTCATAATTTTGACTTTTTAAAGTCATAATTATGAGAATAAAAGTCATAATTATGAGATTAAAGGTCATAATTTTGACTTTTTAAAGTCATAATTATGAGTTTAAAAGTCATAATTTCGATTTTTTAAAGTCATAATTATGAGTTTAAAAGTCATAATTCACCATAATTTTTTTTTTTTTGCTGGCCCCAGTGCTCTTCCGTACTTACCAACATTTCTATCAAACCATAAAGGTTTTGCTTTGTAATATCTTTCCTTGTTTACAAGGGGAATATACTGACATGTATATTTATTAACTTTGTAACTATGGATATCCTTGTGCCATAAAAAATAGAGTACTCCAGCACACGTAATCTGCTCAAGGGTTATTACCCGTGTTTAATGTCAAGCCAAACAGGTTACAAAGTTTCGGGGGCGTACCCCTTCGTCAGGGTACCCCTTCGTCAGGACCTGACGAAGGGGTACGCCCCCGAAACGTTGTAACCTGTTTGGCTTAACATTTAACACGGGTAATAACCCTTTAGCAGATAACGTGTGCTGGAGTATTCTATTTTGTATCACTTGCTGGAGGTGCCGTCCTCCTATGCCCCATGCACCGTGTACGTTGAAGAGGGACCAGATGTGCATCTGAACTTCATTGGCTGAATTACGTTATCCTTGTGCCATCACATGCCATACTTATTAAATGTGAAGCATCCCTTTTGAAATTGCTTCTGTATAGCTGCTTTAACACAGCCAACTTGTAAAAACCTATAAAAACTCAATACAATTGCAACAGCACTAGTGTTTGATCAGAAATGGTTTAAACAACATATAGATTAGTGGAATAACTTTAATCGAGACAACACCACAACTGTGTAGGTAGGCCCTCAAAGAGAAGGGGGTCCCAGTAAGAACCCACAGTCTCCCTTTGCTTTCTCCGACCTTTGCAAATGCACCTCTGTATACTGTATGTGGTCATATCACCTTACTCTCCTGTTTGAAACACTTAAGTAACAGAGTTCTTCTCCACCAAAGCACACCCCTACAGTACATTCAAGGACCTGAATTTAGTATTGTTCTTGGTATCTTCAAACAATGTGCACATTTACAAGTAGAAATTATTTTAGGAATGTACTATGCATCTGCAATTCATACATACTGTATAAGTGACTAAAAAGTACTCTCTCTCAGATATAACTGAAATATATTTGCACTTAATTGATATAAAGCAGGAAATTGTAATAGATTGGTGTTAGCATTATATTTGTTTGCAAGTTTAAATAATGTTATATAGATTCATTGCAATAATAGGGAATAAAGGATATGAGGCTAAATCTGGATTATTATACATAATGAAAAACACCAATTTTTCTCAAAATTATATTAATATGATGTTTATCTATTTTTTTGTGTTATGGTTATAAGAAGGAATAATGGACAAAACGCTCAAGAAAAAGAAGAGAAAAAATGGGAAAACCCCCCAAATTCTTACGTTATTTTGAGTGTTTTGAAATATTAAAAGCAGTTTGTGAGCCAGCAGGGGGAGCATTTGACACATCACCAGTGGTGGTTCATCAGAGTCACAGCATACAGGTTGCTCAACATGTAGCTATCACAGTGTTATGTGAATGTTGGTCCACAGACACACTGAGGAAGATTCATTTTTGAGCTGGCAGGATGGACCACATTAAGAAATTGGACTGGGACTCTTTAAGCAGGGGGGTCCACAGTTTTCCTTTCAACCACACTTTTTATTTTTTGCCTAAACATGTTATGTGATGTCATTCCTAGAAGCAAATGGAGGATACACTTATCACTCTCACATTAAAGATGACTATATCTATATTTACTCCATCTGTAGGGACATGACCAAGGCATAGATAGGAAATTCAAAGTTAAATTAATGGTCTGTTGATGATGTAGTCTTGGGAAAGTAGCCACAGAATTGAAGCTGGTCTTTGGAAAGGAGAAAGTGGCCACATAATTGAAGCTGGTCATTGGAAAAGGTGGTCACAGAGGTAAAGCTGGTATTTGGGAAAGAAGAAAGTGCCAACAGAAGTGAAGCTGGTCTTTGGAAAAGGAAATGGTAAAGGCAGAATCGATATTGGTCTTTGGAAACGGAGAAAGGGTCCACAGAAATTAAGCTTTTCATTTGCTTGTTTGCTCCATGAGAAATACAAGAATGTATTCCTTACTCTGGTATAAGTAGCAAATGTATGAAATTATATATATTATATACTTATATTTTATGGGTTATTAAGAGAAGAACGTTTCAGCTTATTATAGCTGTTAAGGAAAAGTACAGTATGTACAAAGTTAGACGGAGGTTGCAGCACAATTATACAGATATTGTACAAGGTTGAAGTCGTAGGTCATCTTTGAGTTAACGTTTAGTATGTTATAGAATGGTCAATTCTAAGCAACTTCTAAGCAATTCAATTTTATCTTCATTATTTATTTTTTATAGTTTTATAATTATTTGCCTTTTTCTTCTGACTCATTCCAGCTTTCAAATGCTACTTTTTATTATTCATCTTTATAGTAAGATCCTCGCCTAGTCATATTGCAGTCTCCTATTCAAATCAGTGAATGGTTGCTAAATAAATTTGTCCTCTAGCAACCAGATTACTTAAAATGTAAATTGAAGAGCTGCTGAATAAAAAGCTAAATAGCACAAAAACCTTAAATAATAAAAAAATGACAACCAATTGCAAATTGTCTCAGAATATCAGTGTCTATATCATCCTAACAGTTAATGCAAAGGTGAACAACCCCTTTAATGAGTCAAATACATATACTGTACATTACTTTTGTCTAATGCCACAGGTATTATTATTAAACATTTACCAAAAGGAGTTCCTTGTGTAGCAGTGCTAGTTGCTATGGGGCCAGAGGGCTGACTTGTACCTTCAGGAGCGACTCTAACATCATCCTTTGGTGGACTGTTCAGTAGCAGACAATGCACATTATTGCAGGCTACACTTCCCCACACCCAGGAGCTACCTCCCAATTCACTGGTAAAACTAGGCAACCAAAATGGCAGTAGCTACAGTTTTATTGAAAGAGGGCTCAATAGAACTTCTACGGAATAAGAGGCAAAGGAAGGTATAAACCCGGGAGAGCATGCCGATTCCACTGATGGCATTTCTGGTCTAGCTATCACCATCTTAGAATTGGATATTAAGAGGGATTTAGCTGGAAGATTATCATTTTACTTTTATATAAAGTTAATTAAAAAAAATGTTCTGGGCCACATCAGTGAGCTTATGTGTTTCTCCCCCCTTGATTTTAAAACCTGTCCAACTGATGTGACGTCTTTCTGATTTTCTGGCAGGCATTGGTTGGATAGGCCCATACACAGGCACATAAGTTGCCAACTCGGTCCGTCAACTGTAGCAAACCAGCCAGCTGTACCAGTGCAGTGCAATCTGTATATTATATTTTCATTACTTTAATACACTTTAATTTTTTGGTGTTACTGTTCCTTTAAGTCAGCTAGGAAATAAAAACCCCGAAGGGATATTGTACAAGTAATAGTATAAAGCACAGTGAAATGTAAGCTGCTGGGGAAAGTTTAGTATCCATAGACATTGCAGAGCCAGGTACTGCCATGTTGTTAAACTAAATTTCATATACTGTGGCACCTTCCTTTTTCTTTAAGTTTAAAATCAGCGACCGCAAATGCAGAGTGAGCGCAGCAGAGCTCACGGGCGCCATCTTCGATAGACTTCGGGTCTTACCATCACTTCCGGCGCATGCGCAGTTGTAATGAAATGGAAAACTGTTCCAACTGTGCATGTGCTGATACGCTGCTCACTTTACGAGGATTACCCGTGAGCTCCGCTACAGTCAGTATTTCGACAGGGGACACAATTCTAGGGTAACACTTAGCAGGGGGGAGTCAGGGAGGGGGGCCAGTGGGGACTTATCACCGTGGGGGGTTTAGTTCTCCTTTAATATCAGGCAATGAGTAGAAAGAGAGAAGGCTTACCAGCCAGGGGGTATAAGCTTGAGCCGGAAGTCATCCAGGCTGTGTGGATCAGTGGTGGGAGCAGCATCCCACTCACCCTCCTTTGGGATTCCTGCCAGGTATTGGTAAGTTGTTAAGTATGCTGTGTTGGGCAGCTGGGAGGTGGAGGAATGCTTGCCAGAGTTGGGCAATGGGGCAGTGTTCACCTATCTGTGGAGTGTGCTGGGGCCTCTCCAGATAAGGGCTCTGGCAGTCCATTCGCTCCTACTTGCCCATCCAGGTGCAGAGCTCTTTGGATGGCTGGCATGCAGTGGCCTGTTCATTCAGTAGAGCAATTGGTCAGGCAAACATTTCCAGTGGGGTTGATGATATACTCCAGTTATATGTTGATGATCTGCAGTTTATATGACATGGTTAATAAAGCTGTGGCCTTTTAAACCCCATCCTGGGCTCCAAGTGTCATTATTGCAACTACAGTAGTATACATGGGGGTTAAATGCAAGAGGTACATACAGGCGGCCTTAACGCTACCCAGGTCAAAAGTATTTGTGTGTGTAAAAAGTTTTTAAGTATTATTGAGTTATATTAGAAGCACACACAATAGGAACGAGCACACTTTAGAAGACTGCAGAATCTTTAACTTTACTTTCAGAAAATATAATTTCATATGAAATGCCTTATAGCTTGACAAATATTAGCATAATTATTACGTGGTTGGCAACCAGATACAGTAAAAAAAGTGCTTGATATGTGGCACAGTCACACATAAAAAAGCAATTCTTTGATTGCGTGGAAATTATACAAATCCATATATACTCTAGATGAAATAGATTATTAAACATGCAGTAACATTAGAAAACAAGTCAGAACTCTGAATTATAAAACATACTTGTGAACAGTACAAAAAAAGATGTTTCCTGTCTCATCGTCGTTTTAAAGATCAAAGAATATGTCTTTAAACTTATGTAGTTTCACAGCCAAAGTTCAGGCAGTCTTACGGGTTGGAAAGACAGAACGTGGTATGATTATGTTTAATCTGTAATAGCTTACTAAGCATGCAAACTGAGACAGGTGCAGTGACGCTGTTGAAAGATGATCTGTCCTTGGATCTGCCTTCTTCATCTTGTTTTTTACCATTCTGCATAAAACAAAACATGGAAACATTACTACATAGTTTTAGTTTATGAATGATTGATTGCCGTTATTTGTTTTAAACAATACAGCTATGGGATTCATTATTCAAAAACCCATTATCCAATAAGCTTGAAATTGTGGAAAGGCAATCTCAGAGACTCAATTTTAAGTATATAATTCAAATTTTTTTTTAAATTAATTCTTTTTCACAGTAATAATCCCAGTTCACAAGCATTCTGCATTATATATCATATACCTCTACTTTTGAAGAGTTTCTGTAACCATTAAACCAATTAAATAATAATTTTAGAAACTCCCAACTCGAAATTTGACCCTTGATAAATCTGCCCCTAAATCTACTAAAAAATCATGTAAACATAAAGTAAACACAACAGGCTGGTTTTTCTTCCAATGAAGATTAAAGGGGTGGTTCACCTTTAAGATCACTTTTAGTATGTTATAGAATGGCCAGTTCTTAGCACCTTTTCAATTGGTCTTCATTATTTATTTTTATACTTTTTGAATTATTTGCCTTTTTCATATGACTCTTTCCAGCTTTAAAATGGGGGAAACTGACCCCAACAAATGCTCTGTAAGGCTACAAATTATTATTGCTACTTTTTATTACTCATCTTTCTATTTAGGCCCTCCCATTCATATTCCAGACTCTTATTCAAATTAATGCATGGTTGCTAGGGTAATTTGGACCCTAGCAACCAGATTGCTGAAATTGCCAACTGGAGAGCTGCTGAATAAAAAGCTAAATAACTCAAAAAACACAAATAATAAAAAATGAAAACCAATTGCAAATTGTCTCAAAATATAACTCTCTACATCATACTAAATGTTAAATTAAAGGCGAACTACCCCTTTAATTATATCTTAGTTTGGATCAAGTGCAAGGTACTATTTATTACAACAGAGAAAAAGGAAATTATTTTTAAATATTTGGATTATTTGGATAAAATGAAGTCTATGGGAGACAGCCTTTCTGTAATCGGGAGCTTTTTGAATAATGGGTTTCTGGATAACGGATCCTATACATGTATTACCATTGCAATCAAATAAACCCAGTGCATATACATTCATTATAGATCTGTTAAATTAATCATTCATTGTGGACATATTGTTTTTTTACTTCTGAATGAGGTAAAGAGTAAAAAATACCATCATTTATAAATGACATTACTAAGTGGATGGAGCACAGCATGTGGTTATTAAATAAACCATATAATAGTTACATATCAATTAGTATTAATAAAAAGGTCATCGGCTCTTAGTTGTCTGTAATAAAAGCAAGGTAGTTAAACTGTAGTGTGTTTGAGTATATATATAAATATGTAGAATTGTAACTGTGTGTGTGTATATAAAGATATGAACTCATTTTCTGTTCCTTTCCAGCCTTAATTTTTATTTTTCAAGGGTTGATCAAATGATCAATTAGCCATGTAACAAGATGCGCACAGGCTGTTATGCATAGCTACTTTTCCGTTTCATTTTTAATCTATAACTACAAGAGTATAAAAACCATTTAAATGATCTTTTTTTATCTATTACTGCACTTATCTGGACAAGTTATAAATTATATTTTCTCACAATATGCTTTGCTCTGTCATTTAAAAATATTTAAGATGTTTTAGTGATTTTCCTATTTACCAAAAAATATCTTTTCTTTTCAATAAAAATATTATTGAATAATTATTATTGAATGCAAACAAAATGAATTCAGACATCTAATATACAGAACCCTATATGCTTCTTTTTCCTCTGTAGTAATAAAACAGTAGCTTGTATTTGATGAAAGCTAAACTGTATTAATCCATATTTTGGTGGTAAAACAATTTTTTAATATATATGGGGCACATTTATCAAGGGTCGAATATTGAGGGTTAATAAACCCTCAAATTCGACCCTCGAATTTAAATCCTTCTAATTCAAATATCGAATTCGAAGGAATTAGCGCAAATCCTTTGATCGATCGATCGAAGTAAAAATCGTTCAAACGAACGATAAAATCCTTCAAATCGAACGATTCGACGATTTTAAGCGAAGGAAGGATTTTTCTACGATCAAAAAAAAGGTTAGAAAAGTGCTGGGGAAGGTCCCCATAGGCTAATATTGTACCTCGGTAGGTTTAAACTGGCGAAGTATGTAGTCAACGTATGTTTTAAAGAGACAGTACTTCGATTTTTAGTTCGAATCATTCGAATCGAAGTCGAAAGTCGTAGTAGCCTGTTCGATGGTCGAAGTACCCAAAAAAATACTTTGAAATTCGAAGTTTTTTTCATTTGAATCCTTCACTCGAGCTTAGTAAATGTGCCCCTAAATGTTAACAGTATTTTTGAGAACATTGTAGTCTAAATTACAGATGGACCCTTTATCCAGAAACCCCCATGACCCAAGCATATCAGATGTTTTTTATCAACTGGATTTATTTGCAATACCATTTATGTCCCTCTGTTTTTTATTTTAGCCTACAAGAAGTAGATCAGGCTTTATTGTAAACAAATCAAAATATTTGGAAATTGTACACTTTTTTAATATAAGTGCACCTATATTGAAATTATGGGTGGACTTCTTGCTATTTTTCATGCAGTTTAACATTCAAACATTTACGAAAAACTCTATTATATTTTTGCTTATTTCATTATCATGATATTCTTCCTTTTATTCCTTAATATGTATCATTATTAAAAATATGTAAGTATTCTTGTACTCTAGTAAGTCTATTTGTTGGAATTGCTATAGAACAATGAATATTAATATTATGATTATGATTATTATTATTATTATTGTATTTTATTGATTAGATGATAAATTGTTCACTAATAATTTAATTACTGTCATTCTCTCTGTCTAATAAGTCAGTGATGTCTGCAGAGGTCACCAGCACTGTGGTTTCTTCCTTGTAAACCAATATTTAACTTCTGTAAATTTGATTGAGGAATAAATCACTTATAGCTTTGAAGCATTTAAAGAATGCACCTAATTAAAATATATTATCTATAGATTTCTTTTGATGCTTAGGAAATCTCTGTTTAATAACACCGTAAGAATTTCTTTGGTATATCTATACCTCTACTAAAAAATCATAAAGCACATTTTATCTACTTGCTAGGAGAACCCTAAAAATTAGGGACAAAAATTGACATTATTTTAATGGTGAATTATTTCACAGCTGTTAAAAAATTTAACATAGCAGAAATGAAAAAGAAACGACTAAAACTACTTCTGTACCACAAATGCCACATCTTTAAATACTCATGCTCAACATTTCTTATTGTTTTATGCCAATTTTATTACTATTAAACTATTTTATTTAGGACACTATCCTAGCTATATTATACAACTAAGTGACTGTATATGAAATTAAAATTGCATATTTTCTTTATTGTAGATCTTTATTTGACTTTTTACTGCAATTGATTAGTAATAAGAGTCTTATGCTCTGCACTTTTATTATAGTATGTGTGACTAATGGATACTCATGTATGGATAGAGGTTGAACAGAAAAATAAGTTCACTGAGGCAGAGACAATGTTACGTAAAAGCATCATGGGAAAAATGTTAGATTTAGATCTTTTATCAATTTTTATTTTGAGCAACAAGTGATTTTCTGTTGTCATTGATTTGAAACATGCTGAAATTCAATTCTATTTTATAAATCTCCATAGATGAGTAATTAAAGCACTTACAGAATCATTAGTGTGTTGTAGTCAAGTTCTGTACTCTAACACCCTATTGGAGAGCATCTAATTCTACTGCTCAAAACAGTCATATCATTTCTAACAATTTGAATAATTTTAAAAACCCAGAAAGTCTTTGATCAATGTGCCAATTCATAAAAGCAATTTTCTAGCTGGCAGGTAATATGACTAAAAGGGTTTGAAATTTATCAGGAATGCCCAATACAAATTTTAGTAAATCTGACCCAAATTACACATTTTAGGTAAGAAAAAAACAAGAAAAAGAAACGTCTGAAATTGTTCAGTATATAAATGCATGGTGCTGCATAGGGTTTTTGAAACGTATCATATCCTGTCTACTCTATGTTTGTTTCTTGTTAGAAAATCTTGCACGGATTACATAAAAATCCAGTGTTATTTTTAAAACTGTAAAACTGCAGCATTACAAGGGTAAAATACACAAAATATGCTAGAAAACAATAAATATACATTTTAAAAACAGCCTTAATAACAAGCCTTAAAGGTAAAACCTAAAGGGCATTCACGTCTCCTAATCCTTTGTGTTTTGACTGCTTCATTTGGTAGCATTTGTGCGGCACTGCTTTGCTCCTGATCAGCAAGTAGGGTTTCTTATTCTGTGCTGTCTATGATATCTATATATATATATTGAAATAGAGATAAATCATCAATTCTTTATTAAAACACCTTATTTCTGAGGCCAGTTATAGTGGCTGATTTACTCCCAGGATGTGCAGGCACTTTACAATAAACGGAATGCTGTGTATTTCAATAAAACATGGGTGTCTCCTAATGAAAGCAGTTCACCAGGATTTGAACACAACTGGTAAAGTTGAAACATATATATACATATACATATACACTATAAAATCTATAGTATTGTTTCAATTAAGAGCAAAGCAGCTTACTGGTATTCAGGCAGCACAGCACCTGCTGCCATCATGAAAAAAAGAACAGAAGTTTATAATTCACAAGAATGATCCTAATCATACAAACGCTACTGTGAAACAGGAGGCAAGGTTCTTGAGTCTCCTAAATCATATTTGTACCTTAATGATCCTGATTATTGCTGTGCATTACAATGTACTTTTAGAACCTACAAGGTTTTATAAATAACAACTTGTTAAACATCAACAGACTATGGGGCCAATATACTAACAATTTAATTTCTATTTGTTTCAAGAATCTCTATGAAGTTGTGTTTTTTTCTGTTTCTTAAAAGCTCTAAAAATGTGAGATTTATTTAGGGGTTATTTACTAAACTCTGAATGCAAAAATCACAAAAAAATCGTGATATGTTTTTATAAAATCAGACTTTTAAAAAATCACAATTTTTTCTGAATTTATTAAACCTAGAGGATGGAAAAGTCCGAATCTGAAAATCCGGCATCTCAGACCTTTCAAGGTTGCATATAAGTCAATGGGAGAAGTCACAATGATTTTTTTGATGTACGCTGGGGTTTGTGCAATACCCCGAAGTTTTCTGCGTTTTCGGGTGAAAATCATGAAAAAAAATCTTGAAAATCGGATAAAAAAATCTGAAAAATTGGGGAAAATGTAATGGACCTTTTTCAATCAATTCAGACTTTTACAGATTTTATTATTTTTTTTGCTATGAATTGTCTGAAAAATGCCAATTTTAGAGGTTTTAGAGGTATTTGTATTTTTTTAATAAAAATCGTGGTTTTAGAGAAAGTGAGTCAATTCAGAACTCTATCTTGTTTAATTTCAATCAATCTACATCTACACACAAATTAAGTAGTTAATGGGCCATACCATGGAAAAAAATACACGTTTTTTTGCCGTGGTAGAAGTCTTTAAAGTGCTACACACACAGGTTTTCAGTTGACAGTTGTGGGTCAGGGCTTAAATGAAGAGCCTCCCTTTCCCATCAATGGGCAGCAAGGCACAGTGATTCTTGCCATTCTGATTGTTGCACTAAATAGCAGCGATCAAATTACTGAGAGTGCCATAGCCCTCTCCATTGTTTCATGACAAGTGGACTCTCTGGCATTCTTACATTCATGATCATTTTGTCCACTGGATGGCACTGTTTCACTAGACTCTTTGGCTGGACTTTCATTGATCACTCAGATTATTGCTTTAATAAATGTGAATCATACCTACCAATTGGACAATTTTGCAAAAATGCAACATTTATATATATATCATCTATATGAATGATATTCATAAGATCGAAATTGCACAAGAAAAATATGGACTCTGAACATACAATGCACAGGGCTTTCTCTACTTCTAGATAGGTTACTTGTCTTCCACAGCTGCATTGGTATGGGTGGTAGGAAGTGTCAAACACATTCCAGAGACACAGAGGGCCAATAGGGGAACAGTATTGTAACAGTTCAGTATCCTATAATTCTTTAATAAACAACCTCTCAAAGTCAAAGATGTGTTACATAACGACATTGCAAAATATGTTTTGTATGCACATCCAGTATTTTTCAGTTCATGGCCTTCCCCAAAATATAAATAAATATTTTTTTTATGTTTTTTATAAGAATTAAGGATCAATGGCTTCTGGCATTATATAATAGTAATATGTTCCTTTTCTCTGTTTTCGTAGTTGCATTGCACCAGTAATCAAAACAAAATGTGTCCCTTTGCCCTAACATGATACAGGGTGAAGATTTGGTTAAGCATTGTTTACCAGAACATCTTTAATTTTCGATATTTAATCTAAATAGAATTATTAGAACAGGCCAAATGAACAAAATGATCTGATAACAGGGTAAAGTCTATGACATTCATCATTGAAGACACACAACATGACCGGGTTTTGTCACAGAGCAAAAATATGTGCTCATGTATTGATCAGAGAGAAAAAAATACCAAAAAGTCCAAAAAAATAAACAAGATTTAAGAAAAACCGAAACAAGGAAGTGGCAATGCTTTAACAGGCCCGTTGACTTGGAAATCTAAAAATAATGTAACTGTTTTGATGCGGTAGTGGTGGGTTTTTTTGCTTGTTGTTTGTCAGTGGTTCTTGGAAACAAACTGAGGGGTTATCTGGTTATTTTTTAATAATTAATAATCACCCTCTAGTTACCTAAAGGCTTTGTGTGTCAGAGTCGGTTTTCGAAAGACAGTTTATATACAGTATATCATCTAGGCAAAGATAGCACACATGAGTGATGTATTAGGCTAAACTCTCTAAAGTCTTTGGGACAATGCCTTCATATAGAGGGACAGATTGTTGCGAGGGATAACACTGGCTATTTTCATTGATGGATAGATATATAGATACAGTAGATAGATAGATAGATAGATAGATAGAGAGAGAGAGAGAGAGAGAGAGAGAGAGAGAGAGAGAGAGAGAGAGAGAGATTAGATAGATAGATAGATAGATAGATAGATAGATAGATAGATAGATAGATAGATAGATAGATAGATAGATAGATAGAATCCATGAAGATAGAAAATTGCTATGGCTTTTCTATCAACCACTTTTATTTCACAGGTCTGCAGTATTCTCAAGGATATGGAAAAAAGAGACACAGAATGACCATATCATAATGTTGCAATATGCTGTTTCTGATCAGTTAGTGAAAATAAATGCTAAGTATTCCTTCCAGTGCACACAGATATTAAAATAAAAGACCATACATAATCTGTTTATGGATAATTGTACTGTTAAATATTGCTATTTTAACATCAACCTCTGAATTTTTTTAAATTTTAACAATTGTGGCCATGATTTGAGTTCTAATAAAAGATTTGATGATCATGCAAAAAAATTATAATTAAAAACCAAAGCAACACACAATATAAATTCATATACTATCAGTGTAATGCTTTTCTGTGGTTTGTTTTTCCAAGCCTAGAAAAAGATAGAGTCAAAAAGTGTCTTTTGACTACTTTACAATTGGGGATAACTAATAAGATAAAAATCTGAACCTTATGGGGATTGTTTAGATGCAAAGTTTGAGGGTTTTATGTATTCTGTTAAAGCTCATATAACAACCCCCAAAATCAAACTCAAATTGTTTTTCTTTTTTCCCTCCCCACTGGTCTAGAAACTATAATGCTCTCAAAACAGCAAGTGAGGGATCGAATATGTAAGAATAAAGATAACAGAGTGTTAGCAGGAGGCTGCAGGCAATTTTCAAGATCAATAGAACGTATTATTTTAGGGATTATATTTCACGCAATTGCTACTAAACTTTCTTTTCAGAAATGTATGTCTTCTGATGTATTGGGGAAAATACAACACTGGGAAGGAATCAAATCTAGACCAGGTATTTATAGAGCTACAGGACCCTAGTCTTAATCATTTTTTTAATATAGCTTTATAAGGCTTGCTCCAATTATTTGTATTATGATCAATGGCATCCATTTTTTTTTATAGTTGGACATTGTTGACCTTAATTATGTATGTAACCAAATTACCTGTTACCAGTATTCAACAGATAACAACACATGATAAAAAAAAGTTTAAAAAGGATTATTAGGGTAAGCAATGCCATCCTTGTATTTTCTTGTATCACTGCTAGAACATTAGCAACATAACAGCTGCATAGAAATAATGTTATTATTCCTAAAACAAACGTCACTGAATATTTTAATTATCTAAACAGTAGCAAATAAAGTAATAAAATGAATTTGCTTCATCTTCTTGCCTGGTAAGCCCATAAACTTCTCTTATCCTTGTAAATGATTGTATTTCAGTAATGCATGCTATTTTAGTATATTAATTAACAACTTGTCCCTGTTTTATCTGCTCCTATATGGTTCATGACACGTAAAGCAATATACATACATTTCTTTGTAAATGTTTTGAGTTATTACAACTTTTCTAGGAAATGTAGTTTAGTTACCCAGTCACAAAAGAGAAGACCATTTTTCCATTGACATGCAGAAACTTGTACCACTTAAAAACCTATAATTATTATGTTTAGATCGGTGAAAAAGATTTTTTTAAAAATTGCCATATTTTTGCCAATATCTGTATTTTAAAGACAAAGTACACAAAACACAAGCAATAAACTAGTAACTGTTTGGAAAGAGCAGTATGCAGCATTATCCTCCTCTAATTCACAGTCCTAAAAGTGATAGCAAAAATGCATCAAAACATGCTGCAGTGTGATATATAAAAGCACAGCAGGATGATGTGCTTTCAGGAAGGAGACACAGTGATTGGATAGGGGTTGACTTGATTGACAAGAGCTTAGTTTAGTGGAAAGGAGACACGCAAGCTTCACAGCTTGATTTCTTTTCTAAAATATATCATTCTACCTTTGAAAAGTGCCGCATGCTACATGAAAATAATGTTTCATGGCTTGTTTTAATCGTTTGGAGATGCTCACTAAATACTGGCAAAATAAAGTAATTTTTCTTGTATTTAATTATTAAGCAAAATATTTCAACGGTGTTGTTAGAAAGATATTTTTAGAAGTATAGCTCAAAATGTCTGTATCTACAGTGATTTTAAATAGATTTTTGGTTTCAAAATATATTTAGTAGCTATAATAACTTAGAAAAGATTTCTGTGGCATATGACATTTTTAGAATCTGTTTTCAATAGATAAGATAAGATAATAGATCTGACACTTTAATGAAATATAAACATCTCTTTATGGCCATCAAGATGGGTGAAATACTTTCAACGTTAAAAAATATTTAAGACTATTAAATATGATACATGCATCTTTTTATACCCAAAAACCTGTATTTACTCAGAATATGAATAAATAAATGATCTTATTGTAAAAAAAAAAAAGGTAAGGCACTTATCCACATGGTATCAGAAAATAAAGACAAGTCCAATATGTTGCCCTATCTCTTTAAAGAGGTCAGTGGGTCAAGACGAAGGTCAGAGTATCTTAGGTGTTGAAAGGAAATAGGTTTTATGATCTGGCTACATTTAAACAACATAATAACAGAGCTAACAGGATTAAAGTCAGGCAAATACTAATTGACCGATGTTGTCATTGTGACCTATAACTAAGGCCTTTTTACTGTAAAGGTTGCTGTTTGTTAAGAAATATAAAAGAATGCAGAATGAACATCAACAAATACATGCACAATACTTCAATGATAATGAAGTATCTCCTCAAGATAACAGTACCGTTTGTATTTCACTTGATATTTTACTTTGCTTTATTTTATGTGCTGTAATATACATTAACAGTAAAAGTAGATATACTGTTTTAGCTTTCAGTCATGAAAATAAGATTGCCTCTGTTTTTTGGTGAAAGTGTAGGCCCATAATAAAATGTGGAATTATTAAAAGTAATAGTTAAACATTACATTTACAGACTTTATTAAGTGCTTATCAGAACATCCAATTGGTCAGTTCTTTTTTTTTTTGTGTTCACCAAGAGCAAAAAGAAGTGTTAATGTATAGCTGACCAAAATATGGTTTTCGGGGGAGGGGCAAACTTTTTTTTTTCTCAGAAGATACTTTTCTGGGTGGGGCGATCTTTGAATTTTCATTTTATTGCTAGTGGATTTTTATAAATTTAAAATGATGTACCAGTGTATGATTTTACTGTTATATTTGCATATTAAAAATTATATGATATATATGTCTGTTAATTTTAATGTCTCTCTCTCTCTCTCTCTCTCTCTCTCTCTCTCTCTCTCTCTCTCTCTCTATCTCTCTCTCTCTCTATCTCTCTCTCTCTCTCTTTCTCTCTCTTTATATATATATATATATATTGCACTTTGAAAAAGGCTGGTGTTCCAGTTTTTTTTTGTGCCCATATTAAAGATTTTTATAATTTTCCGTTAGACCTGTGAGTGCTATTTCCACGGACTATACATATATATTTATATACAGACTGATTTAGCTATGCATGCACAGTGTTTCCTGTCTATTTCAATTTACAAATTATACTGTACTATCTTTCTTTTTCTTACAATGAAATATGCAGGCTAAAGGATTATTTTAACTATATAATTCACACTCAAAGTGTAATTCTTTCTATACACATTCATTCACTCAGTCTCTCACATCCAATTAGCATAATGTTCTACTTTTATGGCTTGCTTTTAAAGCAGAATCAAAATTTATGACACAGCAATACTGATTGCATAATTACTGTGTTGTGATACAAAATTCTAGGTTAATTGAATTTCTTAACTCTATTTAGATTTCAATTGTAAACAATTTTTAAGAAGGCTGCACTTGCTTTGCTCCTATATCTGTATGTTGGTATTTATATTAAAATAACTAATTAGTATATATTTGGGGAATGCAACCCGAGCAGATTTGATCGGAGTTTGTAGCAGAAAATATTGAGATAAGTTCGGACTTTGATAAATAACCCCCTAATTGTGTAATTGTTGGGGAAGGTGTAAGATTATTTTATAGCTAAAAAAGTTTCAAAAATGAATAACTTACATAAAGAAAGCGAATGAATTCTTGAACTTAAAAAAAGGAAAACAAGTTGCCCCCCCTTTTTACTATGACAATGGATCCAGGGGATTTCTGCCCCAGTGAAAGAACTCTGATGGTTTTATTAGCAATGAGCCAAAACTTGAGCACAAGTCCTCTGCTTCTCATGATGGAGTGGCTATTTAGTCTGCCTGCAGTGGGATTTAACTATTCAGGTACGCAATCAAGGAGTTTTCACATGGAAAAGTTGACTGAGTTGTTCATGGGACCCCTAAGATAGCCCTGGATATGACTAACCAATACAAATGCATATAGAATGGAAAGCTGCAAAGCATTATACTATCTGTCAAATGCAAAGTATAAATAAGTATTTGTCTGCATCTAAGGATGCTTAGGAAGGATAAAGAGGATTGGTAACAAGAAATACAGGGAAGTTCTGAGAATAATCATAATATTTACATGAATGATGGAGTGTGCTTTAGTGCAAAAAGAGAGGAGAAAGTATGGTGAAGTTGGTTTTTTTGGGGGGGAGCTCTAGTTCCGTTTGTAATTAAAAAAAAAAGAAACCATTGTTGTGATGGCTGATTCAGTTAATGTCTTTAAGAATGGCTTGGATGATTTTTTGGACAGACATAATATCAAAGGCTATTGTGATACTAAACTCTATAGTTAGTATAGATATGGGTATATATAATTTATGTGAAAGTAGGGAGGGGTGTGTGTATGGATGCTGGGTTTTCATTTGGAGGGGTTGGACTTGATGGACTTTGTCTTTTTTCAACCTGATTTAACTATGTAACTATGTAACTATGTAACTATTATTTTATGTTCCACTGTGATGCAAACGTATTTACACTTTGGTTTATCTAAAAAGACAAAGGCACACCTTTTCAAAGTCAGTTACCTCACACAACATCTGTTTATGTTAATGCAAGGAGGAAATGGAATTGGTGAAAGTAAACAGCAGCAGCCACACCTGATTACAATACTTTTGAATCACTAACAAAAGGAATTTGGTTTAGATCACCTTGAATATTGAGTAAAACTTGCTTTTCAAGTTAAATCAACATTTGAAATTAGCTTAAACATGAATACACTCCTTTTGAGGATAATTGATACATACAGCTCTCTCTCTCTCTCTCTCTCTCTCTCTACATAAATATAAATATATGTGCATATTTTTTTCTGTAACTACCTAGATACTCTTCTTACAGGCATTTGTTGTGAGGAGTAAATAAAACAATGTCAAATATGTAGAATTTAACTTTTATTTATTTTTTTGTAGCAAGATTGCACATTATTTTGATTGTATATAATAAGTATTTAGCAAATTAATGGGTAGTGTAAATGTGTGCGCGTTTGTGTATTTATTACAGTAATTTCAAAAGTTTACTCTTGATTATTGTGTCTTTTAAAGGAGGAAAATACGGAAGCCTAGTTTATAGATGGATTTACTTGTAAAGGCTTTGGAGAATTTTTAGGAGACCAGCTTTTAACACTTATGAAATATACTTGGGGGCAGATTTATCAAGGGTCGAAGTGAATTCGAGGGAATTTTAGAAGTAAAAAAATTTGAAATTCGAAGTAATTTTTTGGATACTTGGACCATCGAATAGGATACTACCACTTAGAATTTACTTTGATTCGATAAAATCGTTCGAATCATTCGGAATACGATCGTACGATGTATAAAATCCTCCGACTTCGAATGCCGGAGAATTCTATTCAATGGTCGTATTTCGAAGTTTGTTCTACTTCGAAATTCGACCCTTGATAAATCTGGCCCTTGGTGTTATTAAAAAAATGATGTGTATGTGCCCACTTATACTATTCAATACTGCTGAGATACTTTCCAACAATGGCATCTACAACAACTATACATTTCTATAAGTCAATATATGCACACATTATTTATGTAGTGTGGTTATGTATGAAAAATAACATGTGTTAAGCAGTTAACTGGTGTCAGTTGTTGCGATACATTTGTCAACTGCAATAGCTATCTTAAAAGCAGGAGATCCTGGTGCTGGGCCTTTGTAATTCCAGCTAGTTAGAGGGTTCTTTATTGCTTAAATAGGCAGAGGAAATGTAAAAAGTAAAATAAAACTTGGTACCCGAGGGGTGTGCCAAGAATTCTCAGCTGATAGTGTAGGTATAAAGGGATGGGATATTCAGACTCTCATGTCTTCGAGTAGCTTGGTGCTTGCGGATCCCCCCAGGGCACAGTCACGCTGAAAGGGTCAATAAACTGTGTTTCCCCGTAAAAGAAGCAGTACAATAAAACCACCCTCCAGGTCACAGGTCACCTCATCACTGATTGAGATATTCTCAACTTTCTTTTACTCTGCAGCTAAAGTTACTGCACACACAAGAAACATCTAAACGGCAAAAAAAGGGGAACAGCTTTCCATTTTGCTGTTTACTGCAGCATATGTGTCATCTCAGGCCCTGCTCCACTGGACAGCAATCATCAGACTCTGAAGAAGCATATATTTTATTGGCTTTGTGTTTCTCATAAAAAGCTAAACTATATTTGTTTTTGCACAGATAAACCTACTGTATATGACTTGAATTGTCTTTTTAAAAACACAAAACATTATTAGTTGGCTTTTTTGTTTAATACAATGATTTGTAAACGTGAAACCTAAAATACTAACGAATCTATTATCAAGTGTCACGTCATTTTCTAAAATAGTCTTTTGTCAAGTTAAGCAAAGAAACATTGGCCACATTTGTACTGATAGATTGACAATATTTCAATTTCAGTATTTAAAAAAATATTATAAACCAGGTAATTTATCCGTTCTGCTGATATTCCGCTACAAATATATTTTAATCTCTGCAAATAATTGTCCACCTCTGTTGTCAAATGACAATTCAGCAAAATAGCTACTTCAGATATACATCTAGGTAAGATAGATATTATTTTTTGTGAATTTAATTCAGGATCTCAATCATGCACACGTTAAAAGTAATTACAGATATCGTTTGGTAATGTTCATTTGTTCATTTTCAGAGAACAGTTTTGTTCTAAGTTTAATTATTATCAAAAATGGGGCGCACATCCATATATATCTAAATCTATATAGATTAGATTAGCGGGTACCCAGGTAGATACCCTAGTAAACAGTGTGCACCTTCAGGACTGTAAATATATATATATATATATATATATATATATATATATATATATATATATATATATATATATATTATAGATATGTATTTATATATTTATCATTGTCTACTATGTTGCTTGAGAGATAATTCTGCAATTACAAAAAGCTAATGTATCTGCTGATTAATATTGTTTCTTTCCCCAAACATAGCATTTTGTAATGAAAGCAAATGACTGCTAACAAGAGTGAGTATCTACTTGCTTGGAGGAAATCCGTGATGTGTTTGTGAGAATTCGTTTCTTTAACTAGATGCCAGTACAGCCCCTTTTTATTTCCTTGCCAGGCCTGTGTTTACTTCAGTAGATACCTCAGAAGTTCAAGTGTACATGTGATTAAACTCCCGTGATTGACAACGGCAATGAAAATCTCTCATTTGTTTGTGGCCTCCCTTTAGTTGCTCCACAAAAGCACAGTCAATAAAAATCAGTTTATCATAAATAAAGGTTAACTCCTTGAAAGCGAAAAATTTAATTTGATATATAATAATACAATGATATACAAAGGTACTTTAGTAGCAGTTCAGACAAAGACTGGTAATACAAATAAAATGGATTCAAATAATTTTCAATTGATATCATGCTAATATACATTAGCATATTAGCATCAAGGGTGGAAAAGATATGTGCAATATACATTATAATGCTACTTATTCCTCAGTAACAAGGGATGTTAAGATTTTTTCAGTTATGTCCCATTTTTTAGAATAGAATAAAGCTAAACTACCATTGAACACCATCTCTAAAAATATATTTTTCTATATATATAGCAACATTTACAAATACAAAGAATTGATTGTAATTATCAAATGCCATCATCATGTTTTAATATATCTATGTGTAAATATGTCAATATATAAAGTTGGATTAAAATATAGATCAAATATAAGCCAATGTTATTAACTCTTTGTCATTTTTCTTTTAAATTTGAAATAAAGTTATGCGAAAGTCTCCTTTGGTTAGCTGGATTTATACTTTCTTGAAATATAGCCCTAAGAAAATATTTCTCAGTATCTATAATTGCTTGAAGTATATCTATCTCTTTTTTTCTATTACTTGTCATTCATTTTCTCTGGGAAATATTTCCCGAATAGTAAGTGTGTTTTTTTTTAAGATAGATTGCCATTACAATTCTTTGACTGCAATTCTTGACTCTTTTTGGATGCACTGAAAGGCTCCCATACAGTTTAGAGCTTTGCCAAAAGGTTACAGTGGGAAGTTTGCGTTTTCTTTTCAAGGGATTGTTTATTTTTCTTTACACATCTGGATGGCTTTACACACACAAAGAAAGACAACATGGCTTAAAAACCTAAATCGTGAAACACAGTCTTCTTTAGCCACATTTTTTTTTTTCTTTGCTTCTTTGGAAGTGGAATGTTTTATTATAATGTATGAAATGAAGGGAAGAAAATACAGAGGCGGACTGCTGCTGTGGCCTCTGAAAAAGCTAATGGTCATTTATCCTTACTGGTTTCAGGTCGGCAACTTCACAGACAATTCACAATGTATTCTCAGTTGATGGTCTAATTAAATTATGCCTTTTTTGTCACAGAAACAAGGGAACATATGCCGGAGCTAATTAATTATCTTATTGGAACCATATAGTGTGTGTACGCAGTCACATAAACAGGTAACCCAGCTAGGTTATTTGCTTAAAATAAGTCAATAAACCACTGAAAGGGGATAGGTTTGAAGAAAAACTTTGCTGACACCTATAAAAGAACAAGTGAATGACTAGAAATCTTAGCAGATTTCTATAGGAGGCTCTGTGACGAGGAGGGCATTTGAAATGTATTGCATTCACCAAAGAAACATCAAAGACTACTACATACTGCATTGAGATAAGCTTTGCATCTATCAAAAAAAAATACAAGTTCCCAGGCATACTAGTTAGAAATGCAAGCCTTCTTGCACCATGATACCCAGGTTAAGTGATCTCTAGCAATTTTTTTTTACACTTTGTAGGTATGCTTTCTTAAACCATCCACTATAACAGATTTCAGTTGGACTAGTCTAAAGCTGCAAAATACAAGCTGCAGTAATTTAAGACAAGAGACACTCACCTTTAACTTTTAGTGTGTTCTTGGTAGATATGTAGCATGAATTTTGATGGAAGATGGTTTTACTACTGAAGCTGATTTTTATAGGGGTGGAGTTTTTTTTTTTAAGCAAAACTCTAAAATAAAGAATGTGAAGTCTTTCCTTGGGCTGATTGGGGGAAGGTTGTGAAAAGACTGCAGTTATAAAGCACTGCTTGAAGCAGTCTCCCAATGCGTCTCTGAACTTGATCAGATTTTATGTTTCCTGCAGAGAGACAGCGACAATCCTGTGAAAGTGGCTCAATAGACAGACTTTTGGGCTCAGCAAATCTCAGGATATTACAATTACAGCCATCTTTCTCTTTGCCTTTTATTCCGAATCTTACTCCCTATAGTTCTTTGCAAATGCTTTCCCCTAAAGAAAAGGATTGAATTTATAGAGCTGTCTCAAGCAGATAATCATTGTTAGACAAATGCATTATTTCCAAAAATCCTTTTCTCTGTGTATTAGTGGGAGCGATCTATGCATGTCTATATGATGAAGGTTTTATGTATTGAGTTCATACATTTTTTTTTCCATAGTATGATTTTTCTGTGAAGTTCTAACAGAGAAAACAAACAGGGCATCTACAGTACATTTTGCATTTAAGTCTACCAGCCAGTTTAATCATATGCTTGTCTCTCCCCTTCTGTAAAAGAAAAAGGGCAATGCTTTGATAATTGGGAGTCAAATACAGTTATGCTGCACGGAAAGGCTCACTTACGAACTATATATGATGATATATATGATATATAAAAAAAATAAAATAAATAAGGTAAACAACATGCTTTGGCATTCATACAAAAAATTTAGTACCTCCAGTTTTATATAACCCATGCTTAAACCTTGCTTGTGATTTAATAATAAATTTAAACCAACCCCAAATAGAAAGGAGCCACTTAAGATTTCAGTGAACTAGTGTTTCTTTCAAGAAACAATGGCATTATGGCAGCAATACTGTTTACCTTATGCAGTACACTCATAAGTTTTCTGCAGATGTGGAGAAAAAAGCAGTTAAAAGGAAAGCTAGTGCTTTAAATCAGAGGCAGAACTGCTCATTCAGTAACTCATGAACTGCAAAGCTGTTCTGTTGCTTTTGTTCTCAAAGCTCTTGGAGTTTTTATAGAGAATTGCTGAGACATAACGGTTTAGTTCTTAAAAGAATAGTCATAGGTTTACAATGTTTATGAAGATGCTGCAAGGCATTCTCAGATTATAGAATGTGTGGGAAAATATTTGTTCATTCAAGTATCTGTTAACTCTTGAAGTCCTGGAAGATGATGCCAAACATCTTTCCACAATCCATCCTGGGCACTTGCAGCAACTAAAGGGTTAAACTTACCTGCAAACACTCAACAGCAGTAGACCAATCAAGGCTGTGATATTAGTGGCTCTGCCATATTCAGTGCTAAACTCTGTCAATCAAGAGTTCATAGGCAAATGGGTGCCTGGGGTTGGGTTCTTTTGACACTCCCCCAGCTGAGTTTCTATTGGTGCAATTCAGACTGCCTCCTGAGTTGGTTTATGTGTGAGCAGTGAGTGATTGACTTTATCAGTCCAAGGACATTACTCAGTTGGAGAGGGTGAACTGTTTCCAGGATTTTCGGAAGCAAAAGGAATTAAAAGATAACTTTTTCCCCCCGAACATTCCACATGAACTGTATCCAGTGCTGACCACAGATCAGCTTGTACTGCTCAGCTCATTCATGACAATGCTATTAGATGGAGGACCGCAGTTTCCCACCCTGGGAGTTGGTGGGTTTGGGACAGCTCGCCATCATGAGATGTCCAACCGAGATGCTGGCATGGGGCTTAATCCATTCACTGAGCCTTCTCATGCTGCGGCTTTTAAGCTCAGTCCAGCAAGTCATGATCTTTCTTCAAGCCAGAGCTCAGCTTTTACCCCACAGGCTTCTGGATATGCCAGTTCACTTGGACATCATGCTGGGCAGGTGCCATCTTACGGTGGTGCAGCCTTTAACTCAACACGCGATTTCCTTTTCCGAAATCGTAACTCTGGAATTGCAGACTCATCTTCTGCAGGCAGTCAACATGGACTTTTTGCCAACCATGGGCCCCCAGGAATTGGTGAGCCCCCAGGACACCTGATCTTCCCCGGACTTCATGAGCAAAGTTCCAGCCATACATCATCCAATGGACATGTGGTCAATGGTCAAATGCATTTAGGACTCAGAGGAGATATTTTCGGACGTCCAGATCCTTATAGGGCAGTGCCCAGCCCGAGGACAGATCATTATGCTGCTGCCCAATTCCATAATTATAATCACATGAATATGAGCATGAATGTAGCTGCTCACCATGGCCAAGGGGCTTTCTTTAGATACATGAGGCAACCCATCAAACAAGAGTTATCGTGTAAATGGCTTGAGGAATCAACAATGAACCATCCTCAGAAAACCTGTGACAGGACATTTAGCAGCATGCATGAACTGGTTACACATATGACAATGGAACATGTTGGGGGTCCAGAACAAAATAATCACATATGCTACTGGGAGGAATGTCCCAGGGGAGGTAAATCTTTTAAAGCAAAGTATAAACTAGTGAATCATATCAGGGTGCATACCGGAGAAAAACCCTTTCCATGCCCCTTCCCTGGATGTGGGAAAATCTTTGCACGTTCAGAAAATCTCAAGATCCACAAAAGAACTCATACAGGTAAGGCATTATTTTTTCTTTTACTCGAATAAAAAATATTATAGAAACCACAAATATTTTGTTTTCGTTTAGGCTTATCGATTTGAGATTATTGTTTTGGTTTGCAAACTGCAAGTACATTTATGAGAAATGTATAGCTACATATCCATTCATTTTATCAATTCTTTTTCTTAGCATTTTAATTCAATGCTACATTCTATCAAAAAATACAAGTAAAACAATGTTTATACTGCAAAGATTCTGTGGGGAAAAAATAACAACAGAATTTTAACATTTTCTGAGATGCTAAGAATAAAATAAGATTTTTTAAGAACTAGTGTTCTCGGAGTTCAGTCCCCCTGATTACTGAAAAGTAAACCATACAAATGCTAATTAAATCTAATTTTCACTTGCTTCCGTTCTTTTTTTACCCTTGATTGGCACATCTTCTAAACAGTGATACTTTTGTCAAAGTATTTTTATTAGGAATTCTTTGATTAAAGTATTAAACTGCTTAAGAATAAAATGAATCTGATATATGCAAAAAAATCCTTCCTCATGATGTAAACTACACTTATTTTAACCCTTTTAAATACATAACTTGGAACTTGATGCTGCTTTGCTACTAAGCATCCAAGGCTATACTTTTTTACACTTCTTTAAGCTGCATCATTGTATTTACTGGCCACAAATTTAAAGCTGATTGAATTTAGTTATAACACAAGAGACAGCAGATTGCTTGACCTGTTTTATAGGATTTGTATGGGTGTGTTTTTGTATTTTATGAAGTGTAAATTTGTCTTGTTAAAATTTTCACTGTAAACAGCTGATATCGTATGGGAGTGTTTAGGAAAGAGATCAGTCTCAGGCAACAATGTGAATTTCATTAAGTAAAATCAGACGAGTAAATTATAGAACATAGTCGTACCACAAAAATGTGAAAAAATATCTTACAGATTTCAGTTTTATTAAATATCTTTTGTATTTTCCCTAGGTGAGAAGCCATTCAAGTGTGAGTTTGAAGGCTGCGATAGAAGGTTTGCAAACAGCAGCGACAGGAAAAAACATATGCATGTGCACACGTCAGATAAGCCATATATCTGCAAAGTGTGTGATAAATCCTACACTCACCCCAGCTCCCTAAGAAAGCACATGAAGGTAAGTTTTATTGTTCTGAATTAACATGCTTAAATGTTGTAAAGAAATATTTGTACATATAAATAGGTATGAAATAAAAAATAAAAATGAGGAATTCCACAGTTTCTGTTTACTCTCAAATTCCTCTGTCACAACCGGTGAACTATACCTTCACCACAAACCTAAACTTCACCCGAGAATGCCTTATAATATTTATATTTTTAATGATCATAAACAATTTCATATTTTTATACTTTATTGGCATATATCAATTGTGTTTCTTCTATAGTTATCTACTCAATTCAGGATGCGTTTACGGCCTTACAAATTACGTTCATTATGAACATTTCATTGCATAACAGTTTTATCTAATTTTATACTCTGCTTTTAGGTTCATGAATCACAAGGGTCTGATTCTTCCCCTGCTGCCAGCTCAGGGTACGAATCTGCTACCCCACCAGCAATGGTTTCTGCCAACAGTGAGGAACCTTCCAAAAATTCATCAGCAACACATCAGACTAACAACAATTCTCATAACACAGGACTACTTCCACCTAATTTTAACGAATGGTATGTCTGAGCAAAATGTAGAGAGGCCTAGTCATGCTCAACAAAAGGACCATGTGCAAAAAAACAGAATCCAATTTTTTTTATGTTGAACCAAGGCGGAAATGGAATTTACCACACAAGCAACAGTATAGGGCTTCATCTTGTTAAAATAATTTACCAACATTTTCTAAAGATGGCTACAGACTAACAAAGCCCTTTTCTCAGGATCTGAACACATTTTTTGGTGTTTGTATTTCCTCTGATTTTATGCCCTTTTCATTTTAACAACTTCACTCCTTTTTTTTTTTTTTAAAGAAATTAAGAGGTCTTTAGCTAATGTACTTAAAATTCTCTTCACCTTTGTGGTGAATGTTAAACTCTCACATTCTTAAACAGTGCCAAAGTCTTGTTATTTCTTGAACCTAACTCAAAGCATTACACTTGTGAATGTATTCCTTGTCTTATAGGGTCAAAGCTGTTGTGTGGCATATTTTCAGAAATGGGAATGTGATGTTCATACACAGATTGTGACCATTTAGTACAGTTGCCTTTTGTAAGAACTTTTGTAAATACTTATCCACGATGCCATATATTTATCATTTGTAATTTAATTATTGATACAAGTGCCGGGAACTGAACAATATTTATGAGAAAAAAAGTTTTTCTAACAAAACTCTGTATAGCTTTTGGTTATAACTGCTTTAGCATTAAAAATGATTGTTTTGAAGAATTCCCATTTAAGCTGTCTAACAAATGTTTGTTTACGTCATGCAATGCTGAAACTAATGACAATATTCTGATTCTGCTGTATTAATTGGTCATCAAAAACTATAATTTTTCAGCTTGTTTGAGCAATACTTGTAGATATATAAAATATTTAAGATAAAATCCTATTTATTTTGAAGAATAAAGTATAACTGAAGTACTTGTTGACATTTGGCAGGTAACTCAAATATTTCTAATCAATTCAACTTGGTACATTGACATCTCTAATATCTCATCTGAGCTTCAAATCACAATATCTGGGCTCTCTGCTCCTCATCTTCAAAATGCAAAGCTTTTGATGGGTTCAGTTTTATCATGTTCTCAAAAGGAGTAAGGTTCATGTGCTACACGTTCAGTAATGCCCTTGTTAATTTACATAGCTACATTTTTGGCAGTTAGATTAGTTAGTAAACCCTCCCTTGTCCTCTGTAGGCCCAATATAAAATTCAAATATAAATTGCAATACTTTAGCCTCAGCGGGTTTGGCTATGTTTTAAACTGCAAGGAAAGTGGCCAAAACATGTATAATGTTATCACAGAAAATATTCTCGCATATTTTGTGTCTGCTTTGGGATTTTTGCAGTGGACTATACTATTTATACACAAATATCATACACCTTTATAAATGAAACTGGAATTGGTCCAATTCCTAGGATGAATCATTCTTTATTTCCAGTATTATTTATTTATCATAGCCCCAGTATCTTACTTGCATTTACTTAATTTTACTTATAGATTTAATGAATCAATACAAAATCTACATTATTGTAATTTTTGCAAATAACTGGATATACTATCAGAGCCTTTTAATTACTGGAACACTTATTAATGTTTTGATGATTAATCATTATTTATTTTTTCATCACAATGAATCACTATGTCCAGTATTCCAGACTTTTTCAAAACATTAGAAGCACACTATAAGGATTCTAATAAGAGTTTCCAGAAATATTATTTAGTTGTCAGATCAGATCTATAAAACCACCCTGCATTTAAGTACAATCAAAATGTCATTATTATCAAGGTGTTACAGACTTTTAGCATTTAGGTTTTTACAGCAAAAAACAAGTACAGCAAAAAGGATTGCTTAAGAAAATGAATGCAGTTGCAAAACAATTTAATGGAATATATAGGAAGGCACTGAAAAGATAATTGTGAAACAAAGCATATGCTCTTTTTTCAACAAAGGGAATGCATTTGCATTCTGGGACTTTTTATATAATGTATGTTGTTTTGATCCAATTTAACTAAATTCCTGCCTTCATACATATGCTGGAAAGATTTTAAAATGGGGCTTTGATTGGGAATTAGGACATTGTAATGCAGATTTAAAAAAACATTGGGTAAAGGAACAAACAGATCTTTCATGTAAATGAGCTTAGCAATACAATGAAACTGTGAAACATGTTAAAGAAAAAAGAAGTGCAGTTTGATTTCTGCAAGTACATGAGTGGGGGGCATGTACCACTAGGATAAATTATTTTTTGTAAATTCAGATATGTCAGTCTCTTCTTAATTCAGCATTGTGATAAAGAGTTCATTGGTTTTTTCATTAAAGTTTGTTTTCAGACCAGCATCTGGGTGTAAAACATCTAGTTAAGCCCATGCTATGCAACATTAGTTTGCAACAGCTATGTGTGTATCAACAATGAAACCTACCCCATTTCAGAGTATGGTATATTCTGGCATATCTTTACAAATACCTGAGCTAAACACAAATAAAAAAATATTTATCAGTGCAGAGGAAATGTTCCTACACTCAACAATATTAACAAAAAAAAAGATGCATTCAGCATTTGAATATGTTGATTATTTACATTTTGTCAAATTGATGATTTGATATTTTGATGAAACACATTCCATGACAAAACTATGAGTATATGTTCATATGAAACCTATTCTGTACTGGTGTCTGTTTAAGGCATAGCAAAGGACTTATAGGATAGAAGTATATGATTATACTTGTTTAATAGCCAAATACATTTTTACAAAATATCCTATCCTAAGAATCATGAACTGCACTATACTTCCTCTGTCATATACAATCTGTACCTTTAGATTTTATTTCTGGGTGCTTGTGCCTCTATATTTTAGAGAAAACACCATGGTATCTTCTTGTTAGACATCATTTCAAGCAAGAAGCTTTAAAATGTCTTGAAAGATTCACGAGGGAAGGTTGTTGATGTTTAGGCCGCAAAGCCTACCTCTAGTCTAAATCATATCATCAGCTTACTCGATGTGCCTATGAAGTGAGTGACCCAATTGATGTTAATAGAAATAAAAACAGATGGAAGTGGTGGAAGTTGAAATAGTGGTATAGACACAAGAAAAAGAAAAAAATATATATTTTTTTTACTATCTGAAATATTTGCAGTAATATTATTTTGGTGTGCATCAGTCTGTAATACACGTTGGATAACATTCACAGCTTCCAGAAATACACATATTGCCAGGTTGGAAAATGAATTGTTCTCATTTGTTAAAATAAAAATAATTTTTCTACAGAGCATAACATTTTTGTTTGATGATTGTTTGTCAAGATAATAATTCCTTTTTCCATGTTTGTAATATAATTTTGCAATTTAGAATTTGAAGGCTTTAATACAGATTTGTTTTATCTGAGACAAAATGTCTGCTTATGGCAGCTGTCATTCACTAGATTTACTCACGCCCTGTTGCTGCATTTTGTGATGATTCATATGAGTTCTGTGCCTTTCTTTCCTCCCAGGTCCTGAATATGCTTAACTTATATAGGATGCTTTCATCTCAAGAAGACTGGAAGGAGAAGACAATTGGCTTTTTTACACAGTTTATAAACATCTCAGCATGGTCTGTGCGATTGCAATTTTACTATATCTTTTAAAATGAGTCTGAAGCAGCTTTTAACCAGCTGACAGTACAGAAAAAAATTGCATAGGTTTAGTATGAATCTTGTATGGGCCTCCTAATTATGTGGATATTTGTATTGGCCACCTTTAACACTACAGTTACGGTAGTCTATTGTATTTGTGATTGTGATACATCCTGTGTGCTTTGTTTATAGTATGTGTATTTCATATTTTAATTAAATTGCTATCAAGGGTCTTAGTAATAAAACTAGTCAAACAAGATTTGTGTGCACTGACATAGCCCTAGCGCACCACTATATTTCATAGGAAGATTCTTCCTTACTGCAAATAAATAGCAATAATCACACTCACTCTCACTGTGTTGAATAGTGCAATCATCCTACTACATTTTGGGGGCTATGTAATAAAATGCACTAGGTTTGCCCAGGGGCAGTAACCCATAGCAACCAATCAGCAGGTAGCACTTACTGGTCTCCTGTTTAAATGCAAACATCTTATTGGTTGCTATGGGTTACTGCTCCTGGGCAAACTTAGCACCTTCTATTACATATGGGGGTAAATGTTTATCTTTTCTTTTATTAAGTTAAAATAATAAACAAAGGATTATCTGTACTAGTAAAACACAACTTTACTGAGTTTTAAAATATACTTGTATAAAATATTGTTTCTGTTTTCTGCTTCTCATTTCATTTATTTTTAAATATAGGCATCTGATCCATAGATAACTATTTTACATTTAGTTTGAGTTTTTTTGTCTTCTTTTTGATGCAGACACACCTCCTACTGTGAGGATTTATCTCTGGCTCAGGGTAAGGGTAAGGACAGAATGTATCGCTTCCTGTTGAAACAGTTACCACTAAGTGAGTCACAAGCTCATTTTTAAAAACAAAACAAGCAAAATTGCCTATAGAAATAGGACCAAGCTGCTAAATATATATCTCTGTCTTTTTCTTCTGTCGTTCTGGATGTTTTATTATTTAGTAGAGAAGTGTAATTGTACTATACTTTAAGGGGCACATTTACTAATGTTTGAATTTCGAAGTGGTAAAACTTTGAAATTTGACCATCGAATTGTCAATTTTTTTTAAATCAATTTAGCTGTTTTTCAATCAAATTCAAATAGTTCGATCGAACGTAGAAATTGTGCGAATCGAACAATTCGACTGATTTAATCGATCAAACTATTTTCCAAAAAAACTTCGACTTCTAAAAACATAGCCAAATACTGGCTATTGGTTCTAGGAGGTCCCCATAGGCTTGCATAGCAATTCGGCAGGTTAAGGGTGGAGAAGTGTCGAAGTCGAAGTTTTTTAAATAGACAGTACTTAGATTTTCGAATGGTCCAATATTCTACGTTTTTTCAATTCAAATTAAATTTTGACCTATTCAATGGTTGATGTACCCAAAAATTACTTTGAAGTTCAAAGTTTTTGAACTCAAAAATTCACTTCGAATTCACTTCGACCCTTAGTAAATGTGCCCCTTCATCTTTTGTGTGTTCTTTTGTGCTTTTTTCTTCAAACCTTATTCTAAACTTGATAGACCACAGCAAACATATCCAAACATCCAACATCCATATGTGCTTAGGCTTTTAAGTTTGGTAAAGGGCAAAGGCAACAAATAATTAAACATAAAATTTAATTAAACAAATAAAATGTTATTCTCATACAGTATGATATGTGTTTATTCCAAGACGTTCATCAGTAAGGCATAACACAAACATTGACAGGGAACTCTCAGTTGGGGCCACATAACTGATGTTTCTCTCTTTTGCAATATATAAAACCACAATAAATTGCTACCATTACAGGGGTCTTGGATTGATTCCAACCAGTGCACTCACATGTTCTTATTGTCAATACAAGGGTTTTCTATTAATAGTCCTGTTTACTCCCACAGTTCAAAAACATACCAAGAGTTTACTAGACATCTGATTGCTCTAGTGTGTGGAAAATGGCTCTAGTGTGAGCCTACTTTAGTGAAGCTCCACTTGGGCATGCCCTAATGAAATGATTAAAACTTCTAGATTTTAATGTGGTGACTCTGTATAAATAATGATAATATGACCCCCATAAATAGCCAGGTCACACAGATCGCATAAATAGGCACAAACCACCATGTTTTGGCTCAGGCATCAGTGCTCCAAAGAGAATCATGGGGGACAGAAAGAGAGGAATATATGGCACCGCTCACACACCCTGGCCTTCTTAGATTAACGCCTGGTGCACAGTGATGGCGGGATCTGCACCCTCCCAGACAGACAATTCTAAAGGATTCACTGGCACTCAAGGTTATTTCAAATAGGGACAAACCTTTGCATATTTATTTGCAGTTGTGCAACATTTCGGGGTTGTACCCCTTTGTCAGACACTGCAAGGGTTTGTCCCTGCTTGAACTAGCCTTGAGTGCCAGTGAATCCTTTTGGATGGAAAGAGAGGCACATATACAGTAAGGGGGTTATTTAATAGACCTGCCGTGGTTGCATATAAACCAATGGGAGAAGTCCCAAAGATTTTTTGATATGCCCTGGGTTTCATGCAATAATCCGAAGTTTCGGGCAAAAATCCGAAAAAAATCTGAGTTTTCGGGAGGAAATTCTGAAAAATTTGTATTTTTCACGATTTTTCCCGCAAACAAAATTTTCTGGAAAGTGTATTAATAAATAAGCCGTAAACCTTGTGCGGATTTGGTCAGAGGTTTTTTTTATATAAAATGTTGAAATAAATTCGGACTTATGATAAATAACCCCCTAAGTGCAGGGTTGCATTGTGCCTGTTCTGATGGTTTTAAGTGCAGAGTGTAAATATTCCCTTGCCACAAATGCTTTGAGAATGAGCACTAAGCTGCAATTTTGCAATGGGGCTTCTGCACTTGCCACAGGGTATAGGTAAACAGAGTTTTTTACACTAGTCTATTTCAGTCAAAATCTATTTTTTTTGTCTGCAAATGCACAATTTTGAGGCCAAGAGCTGCCCTTACCAACAGTGTCTGTTGGAAGGTAATACTGTGTTTTTCAGTGCTTCTCTGTTGGCTGCAATACACTGGCATCCCAGGTGCCATTAAAATCATTAGTAATTCTAGCAACACAAAGGCAGGTTTCTATCAAGGGACTTACCTGAGAATTCTTGAGATAGGTTAGTACATTTATTCAATATGACCCTAAGCTTTTGAAACTTGATATGAATTTTCTCGCGTAAAAATCAATTGAGATTATTTAAATAGACATGGACAATGTGAGGGCAAGTGTTAAAAGATGAGAAAAGATGAGAAAATTTGTCTGATTTTGATAACTCTCCCTTTTGTGGGCAATAGACACCATCTTATCGTGGCTAGCTGCAGATTTTGTTATTACATCACTTTTTCTTAGTAATTTTTAACTTGCAAAAGGCTAAATACAATTTTGGATAAATTATCATAAGGATAAACTTTCCAGAAATAATTACACATATGGCAAAATGCTCTACACACGTAACTGTAGGATGCTATAGAAGCACATGGGCACATGAGTCAACAGACATCACTATTACTATTTCTTAATATGAATCTTTACATTTTGTCCATGACACAAATCTATTGGGTTTTAAGGACATACTGGTTATTCCTGATTCTCTCAAGAAAATTACTGAAGCATTCATACTGAGTTGAACCACTAGAAGCAACTGCTTGTTATTTCTTGCCAAAGCTATCATTTACACAGAAAACTGTTTATATTCTATATACTTGACACAAACTCCAAAGAGAGAGGACTCACATTAAAGGTGACATTAAACTGACCTGAATAGTTTTCCACATTTGTCCTGATAGTAAGTAAGGGTGACACTATAAGCAGGAAGTATAAAAAGGGAGCAAAGAAGTAGTTCCAAGTATTGTAATCTAGTGGAATTTCTAGTGGGACAATCATAAAACATGGGAAGGGTACAGATGGGTCCAAGGTGAACCTTTTGCACTATTAGGTGCTTAGTGGCACATGCAAATATAAAATGCAGCTTGATAAAGATTCATATGCATTTTGTAAGCATGTTCATCATAGTTCTTCGAGTTTAAAGGTTTTCTGTTTAAACAGGAATTTTAAAAGGTTGACTAATTCTTTTAAAAGTAACAGCACTGCATTGTCTGTTTCATTCCACAATAGGATTGCCGATTCCTTGTGGCACAGAGCTGTATTTGCGTTTTTGTCATAAATGTACATTTCAACTGCAAGTTTATTGTTTCAGACTAGAAAAGTCATTGAACTTGCCATAAAAACAGAAGAGTAAGTTGGCTCGTAACATTCTTCAGAGAGGGAACCTGAAACCTGATCTCATGCAGCTATCTAGTATTGTGATGCAACCCCCTCACCCGCTTTGAATTTCAAACAACTTAACTGCTGCCCCTAAGTGATTAGCATTTGTGGTAATTGCATTGCAATTACAACCAACTGTTTAAAAGGATCAGAGGCAATACTGTAATTTACAGCAATAGAAATACATCCTTGCAAAAAATTAAAAGAACTGTTATCTCAAATACAGACAGAGTTTAAAAGTGACTGTGATGGAACAGTAAAAAAATGTCTGTTTTCCAATATGTTTTACAATACCCTCATTATAGCTTACTTTTATGCTATTGATTCAAATATTGCTTCCAGTTTAAATATACTGTGATTGTCTGGCACTCTTTCCTTTGAATTTGGGTAGTCATTGCTTTGAAAGCGAGATTAACAGCACTCCTGTGACCAAAAAAAAATCTCACTGAATTTGTCCCCAGAGCTTGAGTTCCTTGTGAGCACTTCTTCTGGCACATAACAATGTGGCCTTAAATACCATGTAGAAATATGTTGATACATTAAGGGACATATTCATCAAGGGTCGAATATCGAGGGTTAATTAACCCTCGATATTCGGCTGGGAATGAAAATCCTTCAACTTCGAATATCGAACGATTCAAAGGATTTTAATCCAACGATCGAAGGATTATCCTTCGACCAAAAAAACTTAGCCAAGCCTATTTAGCTTTTAGGTGGCGAACTAGGGGGTCGAAGTTTTTTCTTAAAGAGACAGTACTTCGACTATCGAATGGTCGAACGATTTTTAGTTCGAATCCTTCGATTCGAAGTCGAAGTCGTAGTCAAAGGTTGAAGTAGCCCATTCGATGGTCGAAGTAGCCAAAAAAACACTTCGAAATTCGAAGTATTTTTTCTTCTATTCCTTCATTCAAAGTTAATGAATTGGCCCCTAAATGTTGATATTCCAGTTGTAAATGTGTTTGGAAGAAGCTGCCCTTAAAACTGGCTTATGGGCCCTGAATGGAAATGCACATGTGCAGTTCCTGTAACCGCTGTTGTAGAGATGTGCTAGGACTAGCGGTAATTTAATGTTTTTGCCAGGCATAGATTGTGCATTGCACCATTGGCAAATATTTTGTGAAACTGCAAATTTATTTCCAAAAATTGTTGACCCGAATGTATTTTGAAGAAATAAAGTTGATGCAAAAAAACATCCATTGACTTCAACATATTTTGTATGGAAAAAGTCACTGCAAACAAACACCCCTTGACACCAATGTATTTTATGCAGAAAAAGTTACAGCAAAAAATCATCCATTGCCTTTTTTTCCGAAAATGATTGCTGTTGCACTAATTTTTCAGCAAATATAAAGGGGACAGGTTCACTCATCACTAGTTAGGACATTATCAATAGTATAGAAATAGAAGAAAAAAAGATCTAGGATCCTGCAGTCCACTTCATCTGCCGGTGCCCAATATCCGTTCACCTTCGGATGCAACAATCAGAGTCAATCTCTCCTTTTTGTCTACCCTCAGGCTGTCTCTGAGCGCCAGTCCACTTATTTAATATTGTCTGATTTTGTCTGACTTGTTTGCTATATATGCTCCAAAACATATAAATGTCTTTGGATTTACTATGATGTGGGTTTCTTTCAAAGCATGTATAGCTGTAAACATATGTATGTATAGCTTGTACCAATTAGCCAGCATCAACAAGATAAGCTTTGGATCTGCTTTGCAATGGAGTTATGGTAAGGAGCTGCCGGCATGGTTTTCATTCTGTTGTTATGTGTCTTTAACATTATAAGGAGATAAAAGAGTATGGAAACCCATAAAATATGTTGACTTTAATATAAATATTTACACTTCTGTTTGACAAATAGGCTATGGCTTCCCAAAAGTCAAGGAACCTTTTCCAGGACCCCTATGCAAAAAATATTTTCAGTTCCCCTTAATGATCTTTCTGCATGCGGACCCTCCTCCTGAAGACTCACCAACTGCATGGGTTTGTGTGCAAGAACGAGATGGGGGCACAGGAGGTGGGGGAGCTGTCATCTGCAGGCATCTACCTTTGGCCCAACACAATTTTAATATGTGCTGGAAGTCACATAAGAACAAACGCATACACATTTTACACTGTTTTTTACACTGCAAATCATGGCGATGTTTGGTAGATTATCCTGACACAGCATTATACATATGTCCCTTGGTGTGGTGACTTAATTTTTTCATTTATTTTGGCACTTTGCACTGCTTATCTTTGCTGTTTGCTAAAACATGTGATGTTGCATAAGGAAGTCAAAACTGCAACTTGCCCTGCGGCATTGTTACTGAACTGCATTCTACCAGGTGGATCATATGAGACAGTGCCTCAAAAAGAAGGGTTTTGTTGGCTGTGATCAATGATGGGCGAATCTGTCCTGTTTAGCTTTGTGAATAATTTGCAAAACGACGGAAAAATTTGCGAAACGACGAAAATTTGCGAAACACATTGACATCAATCGGCGTCAAAATAATTTTGACACAGAAAATTTTTTGAGGTGAGTGACAATTTTTAAAGCGCGAATATTTTGTCCACATGCATTAAAGTCAATGGGCGTCCGAATAATTTTGACATGCATCAATTTTTATGCGCAAGCCAATTTTGACGCGCAACAATTGTTTTTTGTCAAGGCGGAAATTTCCGCAGTCATCTCCATGTAACCTAAAATGAGGAACAAAATGACCCATCTGGCTAAACAGAATAGAGCAAACTCTCTATTACAATCCTATTACAGTCCTTCTTGAAGATACAATTCCCACAATACCTTCAGCTGAGGAAAAGGAAAACTTCAGTCCACATTCATAGGTCAGTTGAATGCATTAGGGAAGTCCAATGCAATTGTTACAAATCCTGTGGGTTTTTATTAATTCACAAATGGTGCAACCTACCTCAAGTACCTGCCATAGAAGAAAAAAAACACTCCCATGTAACTGTTTTTTGCTAAGACACTAGTTTCAGCCTGTACCAATTTTACCAATGTGCTTCCAATGTTGTCCTCACTGTGTGGGAAACCTCATCTGTCACCTCACTGATAATTTGATTAACTCACTTTCTGGGTGTGATACAGCTTTGCTGGTGGCTGTTCCATCCCTCTAGTAATGGTTGTAGCTCCATGTCTCTCCTTCTGGTTGAGCACAGCTATTCAAGATGGCCATTGCTGAGGTTATTTTTGTAGGCACACTCTTTTGACTGACGTGCCAAAACAGAGCTCCTCCTGGATTCCAGCAATCTCTGGGTCTTCCTTGCAGGCCAGTCCCTAGCCATTAAACAAAATGACTTGTTCTATTTAGAAAAAAACAATTAAAACAAAAAATATTATAGCAACACAGTTATCATTATTTGGGTATATCTAATGCTGTCTATATAAATGTAATTATCATTATTTTCAAAGCTATACAGTCTGAAATGGAATGAATTTAAAAAAAACTGCACTACAATGATTTTACGGAGTAAAGTACTATGCTTTTATGATAATGTTCCTTAACATTTGGCCTGTTTGTTTATTTAGGTAAAGAAAACAAGCCCTGTGGTCTCCTTTCCAACTTTATTATACAGGAATTTACTGTGTTCCTTCTTAGCCAACAAATCTTGTCACATTGTATAAGGCAGGGTCATAACATCAGATCTTTCCCAAATGGAAAACAAAATGGGGAAAACAAATGGATGCTATACAATTGGCCTTGACTTTATGGCCATGTAGGATGTTTAGACCTTTCATAAAATTAGGTGGTAAAACACATCATTCTGCGGTAAGTTTAGATATATCAAGTAGCTGCAATTTAACCCCTTGGTGACAGCCTACCTCAACCTGGAACCTGGTGAGTTCCAGTGCCCCACTGATTTATGTGCTAGCAGAAAGGTAGATATAGGGCCCAATTTATAAAATGTATAGAACTATATTGTTACTACTGTAATGCAACCGTTTCCATCAGTGTTGCAAAGCTTCAAAACATTCCTGGAGAGTTGCTGATGCATTTGTTGAAGTATGAATGTCACCGGAATACCACTATTTCAGCAGCATTTCAACAACCTGTATGAAATCATGGGATTTTAGGTGAAAAACTTATTTTAATAATATTTTGCACAACGAAGATGTCAAAGTTCCTTTTAAATAACGGCAAGGCGAGGAAAGAAATGTTGAAGTAAAATATTCAAGCAAGTGAAGTGAAGCTTTTTAAATAGGCCTAAATAGTCACAGATGTATAAATATTTTTAATTTCTACAATCAGTCCAACAATACTCCTTTTAAATAGTGATAGCTGTGTTTCTATCACAGCAAAGTTACAAAGAACTGCTAAAGCAAACCCTTTGAAATTATGGTCTCACTTCTTAACATGCCTGCTCTAGACAATACATTTTCCATACCGCTTTGATCATTGCCTCCTGCTGTACATGATGCAATATGCCCCTAAGTAGTGATGGGCGAATTTATTCGCCAGGCGCGAATTTGCGCGATTCGCCGCCAGCGAATAAATTCGCGAAACGCCCGCGGAAAAAAAAAATTTCGGCGTCAAAAACAGGTGCCGGCGTCAAAAATGGGTGCCGGCATCAAAAACGAGACACCGGCGCCGTTTCGCGAAGTTTTTGTCGTTTCACGAATTTTCCGGCGAAGCGAAACGTCGCAAATTCGCCCATCACTACCCCTAAGTTGCCGTATAAACTCTGCCCTTAAAAGAACACTCTCTGCTCACCACCCCTGCTTTAATGTGCTTTCTTCTGAACTTTGGTCTGATATCTGAACTTTTGCTGCCTGCCCTGACTTGGACCTGCTTGACTTCAATTCTGATTCACTCTTTTTTTTAACTTTTGGATCGGTAGGTAATAGGTAGGTAATCTCTGCTGCCGTGCATCTAGTTCTCTTACATAACTTGACCAAACAGTACAACAGTAAAGACATTTGTATGCATAATTTGCAAATAAAAGAGATCAAGGAAATCATACAGATTGAGGTCATTTTATTAACCACAAAGTCACAATATGAAACCAGCAGGAGGAAGCTCAGCATTAGCTGTGTTACAATACATTATTGCAAGAGTGGTAGATGCCACTTTTTCTAGCTGTTGTGGAAAAAGAAATGCAATAAAGAGGTGTAAACTTGAAGCATGAAATATTGTTTAAGATTGGATGATTTGATTGATTTTTGCCATCTATTTTGTACTCTTTATTTCCACATAAGCTAGAATAAAAAAAAAAAAAAATTTACTGCATCTAGGATTTACTTTACTAAATTAACTGTATCTAGCATAGTAAAAAAATGTTTATTAATATTTCATGCTGTGTGTACACTAGCTACACCAGGAATCTAAATATGTACTATATAATTCATATCATGATGGCGGAGCACACAATTACATGCCATGTCTGCTGCATTTATTAAGAAAAAATCCCTAGGGTTAGTATGAAGGACTATCTGCTTCTAAAGCTAGACAAAGCAAAACTTTTCTATAGTAAATGTTCAAGTTCAGAGCACATAACCTTGTATTCATACTAGCTTCTGTAATGAATGTGCTGTAATGTAGAAATATACATGTTTGTGTGCTAGCCAATATAGTAAAGATGCTGCTTATAGCTGTATTGGGAACACATATGTCGCTTCCTTTTCTTGTTGTGCCACATGCTTTCTCCTGGGACTCTGGGACAAAAATGTTGCCATGTTTCTTTCCTCTTAGATTTGTATAAGACAGTATAAGACTGATAGGGGAAAATTTACTTATGGTCAAATATCGAGGGTTAATTAACCCTCGCTATTCGACTGCCGAATTGAAATCCTTCGACTTCGAATTTCGAAGTCGAAGGATTTACCGCAATTCATTTGATTGAACAATCGAACGAAAAATCTTCGGTAGGTTTTAGGTGGGAATTAGGGGGTCGAAGTTTTTTTTTAAAGAGACAGTACTTAGACTATCGAATGGTCGAATAGTCAAACGATTTTTAGTACGAATCGTTCGATTCAAAGTCAAAGTCGTAGTCGAAGGTCGAAGTAGCCCATTCGATGGTCGAAGTAGCCAAAAAAAAAATTCGAAATCCGAAGTATTTTTTTTTCTATTCCTTCACTCAAACTAAGTAAATGGGCCCCATAGTGTCTATGCCTTATTTACAGTAGTACTAGGTTTTGGACTCTTGCCATTCTCTAGATTATGAAAGACCGTGTCCATTTGATTTGAATGATGTGGGCAGAAAAGCAGAATAAATGATGCTTTTTATATACAAGGTAAACACAAATCATCATGATTATGTCAATAATATCCTTTTTATGAATAATAAGCATTTATAAAAATCTAACATATGCTATAGCACTGTCCAATAGAAGGATTCATACACCAAGCATACAGCTTACATTCAAATACTTACCAATACAAGCGGTAAAGATGGTCCTACATATTAGAGCTTACAATCAGTACATATCACAACATGACATATCAAATTATTATGAAGTTCTTATGAAATATATATCTTATTGAATCTGTAAAAAAGAAAAACTGTAAGCAACTGTAAAATAAAATGGTGATATAGATTTTGAAAAGAGTAATACAAATAAATAACTTGAAATATTCAGCATGTTACTGATGTGTTTGTTTTATATATGTGTTTATAAAGATTTCTGTATCTGTTTTTTTATAAGAAAGCAAACACTCCATATGAATATTTTTTTACAATATTGATATGGCATGTAATGAATAATGTCCATTAACTTAAAACATTTCCCTAACCTAACTAATATACACTACAGTACACACTAAGACAGAGAAAAACAGTGACAACTGGATCACCCCCTTGGGTGCCAGACATGAAGACCTCTTTTCACCCAAAAAGGTTAAAGGACAAGAAAAAGAAATACTAGCAGACACTGAAATGTATTTTCATCATCTTTTTCAAAGGAACGAGAAAGCAGACACTCTACCTTCAAACACCATAGGGAGACAATGGGCAAACCATGAAAAATGGTGGAATATTAGCACAGACAGATGGATGCTGCTAATAATTAGAGACTGGTTTTACAAAGGATGTCATTCTGCTTTCAATCAAGCAAGCTATGTCAGAGATTGGAAAAAAAAAAGAATGTCTAGAAACTCTAAGTGTTCAAATCATTTCTTAAAAGATAACATACATTTTCACTTGCTCAAAGGCATTTAAGAAAGAAATATAACTTTAAAAAGTGGAATATATATGTATGCATATTTATTCGTATTTATATTGCACTACTGACAACATAGTCCTTTTTATTTGTACAATAGGGTGATAGAATAAATAGGGGGACAACACTGCAATAACAGTATACACATAGTAATAGAATGAAATATACAATTTAAGAGGCTCATGTTAAGAGACACAGAAACAAGGTAAACTGCTAGCACAAACAATTTTTCAGGCAGTTTAAAACCTTGCTATTCCCATATTTTATTTCTGATAAAGTAACTGATTTCATAATAACTTCATAATAATTTGATATTTCATGTTGTTTGCTCCAGTTCCACTAGCCCATAGCAACCAATCAGCAGGTAGCATGTACCAGTCTGCTGTTTGTAAGCAAATGTCTGATTGGTTGTTCTTGGTAACAAAATGAAAAGAAACCTTCAAAGAAAGCTGGTGCATAACTGCAAGAATGTTGATACAGAGACTGCTGTCCATGGTGCTGGACATAAAATACCTGCTAGTTATTATATATATATATATATATATATATATATATATATATATATATATATATATATATATATATATATATATATATAAATACATGGAGGAGCACACCCTAAACTTGTTTAGTAACTTGCCTGGGTGCTGGTAAATAAGATAAATAAAGTGACATAGTACCGCACTCAATGGGAATACTTGTGAAAAAATCAAGATTAATTGAAAAAAAGAGCACACAGTTGGACGCACATTTACTTTGCTTGAGTGAAGGAATAGAATAAAAAAAACTTCGAATTTCTAATGTTTTTTTTGGCTACTTCGACCATCGAATTGGCTACTTCGACCTTCGACTACGACTTTGAATCGAACGTTTCGAACTAAAAATCGTTCGAATATTCGACCATTCGATAGTCGATGTACTGTCTCTTTAAAAAAAAACTTCGACCCCCTACTTCGCCACCTAAAACCTACCGAACCTCAATGTTAGCCTATGGGGAAGGTCCCCATAGGCTTTCTAAGGTTTTTTTGGTCGTAGAAAAATCGTTCAATCGATTGATTAAAATCCTTCAAATCGTTCGTTTATAAGGATTTAATCGTTTGATCGAAACGATTTTTTGTTCGATCAAACTAATTGCGGTAAATCCTTCGACTTCGATATTCAAAGTCGAAGGATTCACCTTCGGCAGTCGAATATCGAGGGTTAATTAACCCTCAATATTCGGCCATATATAAATCTGCCCCTTGGTGTTCGATACGTCTGATTTTTTTTCAACAAATCTTGATTTTTTTCACAGGTAGTCCCGTTGAGTGCAGTATATATTAAAAAAAGTTATATTAAAAACTCAATTATGTATTTATTTTTACTTTGTGTTTTGTGATTTTCTATGAGGGCATCCAACCCTTCCTTGACATTATTTACTGTTCTACAAGCATGATCTCATTAAAAACTGTGTTTCTTAACTTAACCTCTATGAATATAAAAGGTCCTTTCTGCAGCTGAATATAAAATAAGACATAGGTGTTAGGATTTTAATATAATACTGCGGTGAACCCTGTATTTAAGCAGCAAGAATCGTATATACCTGGGGACTGAAAGAGTCTTTGATCCTCAGGTACTCGTAGAGGAAGATTTGTTGGGGAAAGGCTGTTCCACACGCTGAAAGAAGACTGTCAGGAGCTTCCAGGAAAGTATCTTAATGGTCTTAATGATGACCTCTTCCTTCAGGTACTCGAGGGAATGGACTCTGCGCAGGGTGACCCTCCTTAGGGGAATCGATGGTGTAACTCCTCACAGCTAGGCAGAAAAGATAAGTCTCACTGAGATAAGTAATCCTGGAGGGTTGCAATTTAGGTACGAATTCCGTCCTAGAATTAGGAGCCAGTTACTGGTACAAGTCCCCCACTAGGTAGATTAGCATACAGTCAATCCAGAATCATGCAATATAAGCCAAGTAACATAGGTAAGAAGGAGTTAATCAGCAAAGTCTTTAGCAGGGTATCGATGCTTGGCAAGAAAACTTAAGCAGAGCCCAGCTGACAAGGGTTAACTCCACTGTCTTGATTAAGCTGGGAAGGGCTGGCAAACAGTTAATCACAATCTTTAATAAGGAAAAGTACGCTTTGTTTCAGCTTGAAAGGGTTATCCAATGCTTAGAATATATGTCGGACAACATTTAAGTCCAGGCACAAAATAATACAGCATTGAGTAACTTTTAACTCACTTAGGAGCAGGAGGAGGGAGTGTAGGTCTGTTGCTAGGGAGCACCCTCTGGGAGACAGAGCCAACAGGGAATTAGAATTTCCAGTGCCAGAGCGTGCTGGGTGAAGCCTTGAAAATCTGTCCAAATGAGCTGGGGAACTTTGGAGGAGAACTAAAGTCAAGATCAGAAGTACTTTGGCAAGAATCCAACACTGGAGACTGGAACACGGAGACGACAAACTTACTTCCATGTTGATGTAAGTATAACTGCATAGCGTCACTGCGTCACAACAGTAGCTTGTACTTGATGGTAACTAACCTGCATAAATTCATTGTGATTGGGGCAAAACAATCCTTTTGGGTTTAATCATGTTTTATCATTTAAATTTTGTTTGTAGTCTTCAGGCATGGTGCTCCAGATTACTTAGAGGACCCTTTTCCAGAAAACCCGGGGTGCCAGGCATGTCAGATAACAGATTCCATAAATGGATTATTATCAATAATTATGCAAGGTAAAAGACATATATTATTCCTCATGTTGCTTTTTTGAGGTACTACTAACACATTTCCCAGTATGTACTGACATATGCATACAGTTAAAACTCTGTTCTTTAAATGTATTTAATAAGACATATGTTTCTTCTTATATCTCTGAGACCATAGTGTTGCATATCTCTGTATGGAGGATTACAGCACATTGAGAAAAGTACAGTGTTTAACTGAGAGCCTTCACACTGTTGAGAAAGGACACACTCTTGTCTTATAAACAGTGGAATACATCGAAAATATTTGTGCTTAAATAATGTTAAAGGGGTGGTTCTTTGTTAAAATAACTTTTAGAATGCAATAGAATAATAATAATTCTATTAGCCTTCATTTTTTCTTTTCTAATGTATTTTTGAATTATTTGCTCTTTTCTTTCAAATGGGAGTCACTGATCCTATCTACAAAACAAATGCTCTTTAAGGCTACAAATGTATTGTTATTGCTACTTTGTATTACTCATTTATCTATTGAGGCCTCTCTTATTCATATTTTAATTTTATTTACATCTATGTAACATCTATGTCTATGTATTGTTATTGCTACTTTGTATTACTCATTTATCTATTGAGGCCTCTCTTATTCATATTTTAATTTTATTTACATCCATGTTTGCTAGGGTATGCTTGACCCTAGCAACCAGCTGAACTTGTGAGCTGGAGCGTTTTCTGAACAAAAAGCTAAATAACCACAGATAACAAAAATGTCAAACCAATTGTCAATTGCATGTCATATGATTTGAACTTCCATATAAATAGCACAGTAAGGCTTTCTAAATGCATAATGGGGTGCCTACAGGTCTACAGGCCTACAGGACTAAGTAGCCAAATTGCAGCCAAAATGTTCATTTGTTTCAATGCTAAGTTTTATTTGGAGGGGTTGAGCTTGATGGACTTTTGGCTTTTTCAGCCCATCTTAAATATGGGAATTAACTTGACTGAACAGCAGCCTATCAGACAATATACTGAACATTTTGCAATAATTTTTACTGGCAGGAACTAAGTGCCTCCATATTAAGAGTTGTGGCCTACTATTCAGCCAGTATGTACATGAGAGTGCCTGCTATATTGAATAGTAGTATGTTTTAGAATTGTTGACCACAGTAGCAGGCACACCTTTTATGGCTACTTGGGTGCAATGAATTCTGCAATTGACAAAAAAAAAAACAATTTCTACACAAAACAAAGAAATGAATTGCCAATATTTGGTCAACCCACACTATAACATTGACCAGATGCTAGAAGTATACATATAGCAGTGTTTGTTCTAACCTACACTCTGTAATTAATGAACTGCTAATAAAAGGGCCTTGAAGAGGCATGAGTAAAACTAAACACTTATGTTGTCCTGGATCTTACTAGAGGAAATACTATTGATCTCTGCAAGAATAATGCAACAGAGGGTTGGTGTCTTCCTGCTCCAGTCAGACACACTAGCCCCTTAGAATAGGAAAGAGCTGTCTTTTAAAATGACTTTGACATTTTATTAAATAGGACAGCATGGTGGCAATTTTCAAAAACAAACTACCCTTTAATCAATTTTGGGTACAAATACAAAAAGTACTTATTTTTTATGAGAACATGCATTTATTACTACATTTTATTGTAGGGTTTTCATTGAAAGTGATTCCCAGGACTAGCAAATGCATTATTAGGGAAACATAATTAACTAGCTGTTCTATGGAATAATCTATTACCTGCATCCAGAATCTCTCTTACAGAGAAAAAGAATGGGTAGTGGCAGCAATGAGGCAGATTATATGAATGATGTATAATCCCTTCAAAGTGCGCCAAAGTGCATCAAATAAGTCTATACTAAACACATAATAATAATAATAATAATAATAATAATCTTATTTAGCAAATAGATAATTGGGCTGCACCCATACTAACATTGTGCCATGTTTTCAATAATCATGTCAGGTAAGATACAGTGGAAAATAACAATAATGCAAACCATACAGCAGAATATTAGCATATGGAGCTGATTAAAATATGTATCAAAAGCATGTCACAGCCTGCTTCTCCTAAACTCCTATATGAGCCATAAAAGCAGAAATAGCCTTTAAATGTAAATTTAGTCTTTCATGGACATGTGCTTTACTAAATTCTGAAGTTTAATATTCACAGCCGTTTCAAGAGATTAGTTTCCCCAAATAGCATCAGAGAGAGAAAAGGCATGTACACACAAAAGCTATGGAATGGACAATAATGGCAACTAACCACATACACTAAAGGCTAGTAGTGGAATGATGGGCTGCAGCAAGTACTTTTTTTTTATAATGGTGCTTTTTTTTTACCAGGTGAGTTAAATTACTAGATGACATTGATGACACACCAAATAAAACATGTTTGATGTTAAACTGGCATGGAAAAAATTTAATCTCAGAATACATAACCAAAGACTTGAAACATAATTACTGGGCTTGAGTTAGCTACAAATTTTAAAAATAATGCAAAATTCTGCAAAACAGACCCCAGATTGAACCAAGACTCTGCTGCAAATGGAAAAAGATCTCTCAATCAAGGGTTTTCCACTGGCTTTCATTCTATATTGAGATGTGCTTTCAGTAAAATGGAATAGAGATTGACTATTCTGCATCCCTGGTGGTCTTTTGTTCCACAGGCTGTGTAGTCTTACTGGCTCATCCAGTTTTTCTGCATGTAGATAGTAGTCTAACTGGTATTTCCAGTTCTTCTTAGAATATACAATTGAAGCTATATTTCTTAGCCTCAAATAGAAACAATTACCAGAAGCCTTTATACATACTCAGTGTGTATGTGCTCATTAGAATTTAGATACAATTGAAATGAACTAGGATATACTGTCTAGAGTGGAGGATATTAGGAAATAATAAATGTTTTTGAGTTTTGCCCCTTTTGTAGTAAAACAGTTATCCAGGTTGATAAGACATCATACAGTTACAGATAAATAGTATGAATACACTGCTGTTTAAGTCACATTGGTAACGTTTGCAGATTTCTTATATAATAGTTCTATACATGTTGGGTTTAAGATTAATTAAGATTGTGTGTCCCATCCATTGCTATGAGCTGTCATTAGGGCCTGCCCCACAGTTTGGGGACCATTAACTTTAACAAAATGAGAGCACACTATGGAAGCTGCTTCCAGGTTATAGGAATATTGAAATATTTTAGAGCTCATATATGAAAGCAGAAGCATAGAATGGGTGAAAAACTTAGCATGCAATGATGTTTTTCAATATACAGTATATATTCAAAGACCGATTTCCACAAAGACTGAAGACTTTACAAGAAACTTTGCAGATTTCTTATATAATAGTTCTATACATGTTGGGTTTAAGATTAATTAAGATTGTGTGTCCCATCCACTGCTATGAGCTGTCATTAGGGCCTGCCCCACAGTTTGGGGACCATTAACTTTAACAAAATGAGAGCACACTATGGAAGCTGCTTCCAGGTTATAGGAATATTGAAATATTTTAGAGCTCATATATGAAAGCAGAAGCATAGAATGGGTGAAAAACTTAGCATGCAATGATGTTTTTCAATATACAGTATATATTCAAAGACCGATTTCCACAAAGACTGAAGACTTTACAAGAAACAACTGCTTGTTCTGTTATGATCTACAAGTTTAAATAACAATTAAATCCCCAGTGGGTTTGCACTGTGACAAGCACAATTTTTGGATGAAATTAATCCAACACAGTCTATTAATTCTTGCACTTAGATCATTACTCAGATGTTAGCTATCATGACTCAGATCTAAGCTATGTTAATGATGTAATCATCTACAGAAAGTTAATTAAGATTATTGAACACATTTGTTCATATAAAATGTGCTCCTCTGTATAATGTCTTAACCATATTAAGATCAAGAAATTAAATGTGATGCAACGAGAAAAACATCTGTATTATTTTTGTATGGATTTTTGTGAGATCTGTTATAAAGAGTTGCTCTGAAGGAAACCATGCTAGCAAACAGACACAATACAGAATTATGGAACAGTAAGTTTACAGTACCTCATATGGCCAGTAAATAAAATATACAGAGGGACTTTATCTTGTCCAAAGTCACCAGTTTTTGCTGTCAAACTATTTCTGACTGTGATCTTATTTAGACCTCTATAATCAATACATGGCCTTAAACCACGTCTTTTTTTCTCTACAAAAAAGAAGCCAGCACCTGTAGGAGAGGAGGAAGGCCTTATTAACCCAAATTTCAGAATTTTCTTAATATACTACTCCATGAACTTAGATTCAGGAAGAGAAAGAGGGTATGTCCTACCCTTAGGGGGAGAGGAACCTGGAATTAAATCAATAGCACAGTCATAAGGCCTGTGCAGAGGAAGGGTCTTGTGAGCTTTTTTTAGAGAAGACATCTGCAAATGAGGAATCATATGAAGGTAACCCTTCTACGGCTATAGCAGCTAGAACATGAAAATGTTTTAGACAAGAATTCCCACACAATTAATGACACAATTAATGATGAATAAGAATATTTTTCTTGACTACCCATGGACATGATGAGATTATCAGACTTGGTAGACACTAACCCACATCCTAAAGAGCTTCCATTAATGGCCAATAATTGACAGATGAGACAATGGTTTGAGTGGGAATGAAAAAAAATTGGAGTCTAAAAAATTTCCCACTGCCCCGGAATCTAAAAAGCCAGTACTATGTGCAACCCTTCTCTCATTTTAAGAGTACTGGAATGAGAAAATTATTGGGGAATTGAAACCGCATTACCTAAACTGAACTCCCCAACCCTACTGTCGTTTTTATCCACTGCCCTTGCCATCAACTCAATAAGCTGCTCCAAGCCAGTACTGTAAAAATAATGTTTATTATAAAAAAAAGTATAGTATAGCTTGATTTGGACTCATTTCCTAGGCTTGGATGAAACTCTACACTAACATAGGCAGTGACAGTGGACTAGTTTATAATGGAGCACTAGAAAATATATATTCCAGTTTTGCTAGAAAAGGTATAGCAGGTGTGCATACAAAGTCAATCTGGATCAGTAGACTTTTAGCTGGTGATGAGTAGATCTCAAGACACTGTCAACAAACAGCTTGACTAAATCACCCTCTTGTTTCAGTCTTTTCATTGTTATTAATTACAGTTTATTTATTAAAGTTACATAATAAATAGCTATTTAAACATAGCAATATATATTTGCTCATAAATCAATATAATATTTAAGTAATGTTTTCAATGGAAGAGAATGTTAACAATGTTTTCATGGATGTAGATTACAATAGGACAGCATCACTAAAGGCAAACCCCTCATTATATGTATGGGCACTCCTACAGTAGAGGAAATAACTGGAGAAAATAATATGTCTGCTATACTATAACACTGTTCATACAGTATATAACAGATAAATACATTTCCAGCTCAAGCCCTATACTAGGATAGTAATATTTTTTGCATGGCTACCAAAGGCTGAACAGGAATAAATAAAAAAATCAAACAGGGACCACACCCCTTTACAAAAACAAGGAAAGATTGGGGTGCATTTAGAGGGGAGAGTCAAAGGTGCACAAACCATTTAGGTCTACCTCAGCTTAAACAAACACCTTACAGCCCAAACAATTCCCAGTTGGCCCTACAGCCAAGGCCCATTCACCTTCTCTTACTATAAGTATGGCACTGGTCAGACCTTCCTAAATGGAACTCAAACTATTTTTTTTCATATATCACAAATAATGTTTATAATACCCTTAACACTGAGATGTTATTTTTCATCTTTTTGCTGTCTGTCAATTAAGAAACGGAAAACGGAAAATTTGAATCTTCATACCTTAAGTCTAGAAAATCATTTAAACATTAAATAAACCCAATGGGGCTGTTTTGTTCCAATAAGGATTAATTATATCTTAGTTTTTAAAAATTTGAATTATTTGATTAAAATGGGAGTGTGTGTTTGTGTGTGTGTTTGACATTTCCATACTATGATGATCGTTAGAATGTATGAAATGCTACTGAACAGTGAGCAGGCAGAAGCAATTTTCTTGAGCTTTTCTCCCAACAGGGGATTTGTAATCTAAAACACAGCAAGATATAGTTACTGCGCATAGATGCATTTTCCCCAAGAATACTAACAGCATACTCCTTTTTTTTTTTTTTTAAATTTGAATTTTTTATTGATTTTCAGAAAAATATTAAAACGGTCCAGCGAAGACTGGGGAAAAGGAAAAGAGAGAGAGAAGAGCGATGAAGACAGAGAGGTAAGTAACAGTGGGAGGGGGGGAGGGGGGAGGGGGATTTTGGGAGGGGGGGGGTTTGATGTGCATCCTGCAGTGAGGGGTTCAGAAGTAGTCCAGCACTAATGACCAAGCTGTGCTCTGGCCTTTAGAGGTTGGGAAGTCCATACCATCAGGGGTATTCTGGTATAAGACAATGCTGTTTCCATTTTGTCCACAGCTCGTGTGCCTTCAGATTTTTGGCGATTTGCACAGGGGTTGTAGCAGCGTACTTTTCATATAAGAGATTGGTGTCTATTAGGCGGATTGTAGTGTCTCTATCGGGTATTTCCGTAGATTTCCAGTGCCTTGGTATCAAGAGGCGAGCTGCAGTGAGTACATGGAAGGTCAGTTTCCTTGTTTCAGGAACAAGATCTTGTAGTCCCAGGTTTAAGAGTGCTAAGGCTGGTGATAGGCGTATCGGTACCTTGAGTATGTCTGAGAGCAAGTCATTAATCATTTGCCAGAAGGGCACTATTTTGTGGCACGACCACCAAATATGTAGCATGGTGCCTTTCGCAGTATTGCATCTCCAACATTGGTCTGACACAGTGGGGAACATTTGATGTAGTGTTGAGGGTGTCCTGTACCACCTGAAGAGTATTTTTTTTTGATTTTCGATATGATTGGTGCACTTGGTATATTTAGCGGCAATATTGGCTAATTGGGACCATTTGGGTAGCGGCAGCATTATGTCTAGGTCTTGTTCCCATTTTTGGATATGTATCGGTTTTGTGGGCCCAATATCCGGCATGATGGCCCGATAAACGTTAGATAGTCCTTTCTTTTTTCCAACACTATTGAAGCATATGCGCTCAAAGGGTGTTTGAGGTCTGGATAGGCGATTTATATATGGCCCTAGGAAGTGTCGGATACGTAAGTATTTATAGAAATCCTGTTTAGGGAGGTTGAACTCAGTTTGAAGTGTCTCATAGAGTTTTAAGTCATTATTGGAAAATAGCTGTGCTATGTTTGTGAGTCCTAGTGCTTCCCAATTAGCTAGGGAGAGGTCAGGAATTTCCATCTCTAATATCTTGATAGTAGAGTTTTTTGAGGGGAATATATGAATGTATTCGTGTTTCTTCAACAAATTCCAGATTTTCAGAGCTGTCAGTGTAGTGTGGAATAAAGAGGCTTGGTCAATCTTGAGCGAGGGAGACTTGGACCACATTAGTTGCTGTAGCGTGAGTGGATGAGCCTGGTCTTGTTCTATCTCCAGCCATTGCTTGTTGTCGCTTGGTAGGTTCCATAGGGTAAGTTGCTCTAGTATTGTAGCTTTGTAGTAATAGTCAATACTGGGTACCCCAAACCCTCCTGATTTTTGGTGGAGTTGCATTATACTGCGTTTGAGTCTGGGCTTCTTGCCACCCCAGATGAACAAGTCTATAATTTTTTGCGATTGTATAAGAAAAGTTCGTGGTACAGTGATTGGGAGGGTCCGGAATAGGTATAGGAATTTGGGCAATAACATCATCTTGATTGCTGCTATTCGTCCCAGCCAAGAGATATAAGAGGAACTCCATTTTTCCAGTTGGGTTTGGGAATCTCTCAATAGTTTTGGAAAGTTGCTGCTGTAGGTCTTCGCTACTGTATTACCTAGTTCTATACCTAGATACGAAATAGTGTCTTTTCTCCATTGAAACGGGTAAAGATGTTGTAGTTCAGTCTTAATATCTGTTGCGGTATTTAGTAGGAGGGCTTGTGTTTTACTGACGTTGAGCTTGTAGTAGGACACCTGGCTGTAAGATTTTAGCACCTGGGTAAGTTTTGATAGGGATAAAGTCGGGTTCGTAAGGGTTAGCATAATATCGTCCGCAAAAAGCGCTACTTTATGTTCTGACTGAGAAGAGGATATACCCGTGATGTCGGTCTCGTCCCTTATCGTTTTCGCCAATGGCTCCAGAATTAGGTTAAAAATGAGTGGGGAGAGTGGGCAACCTTGTCTCGTGCCGTTAGTGATGTGGAAGGGTTGAGAGAGAAATCCCATGTTGGTGACTCGTGCTGTCGGTGTGGAGTACAATGCTAGAATTGATTGTAGGATCTGACCACGAAAACCAAAGGCCTGCAGGGTATTTTCCATATATCTCCAGTGGACTCTATCAAACGCCTTTTCGGCATCCAGGGCTAGTAAAAGTGCCGGAGTTTTTTGGCTTGTAGTTTTTTCAACTAAGGAAACAAGTTTTCTAGTATTGTCCGCCCCATGTCTCCCCACAGTGAAGCCAGATTGGTCTTTATGAATGATGCTCGGCAGAATTTCTCTAAGTCTATTCGCCAACACTTTCGCATACAGTTTGATATCCCCATTCAACAATGATATTGGTCGGAAATTAGGGCAATGATTCGGAGTCTTGCCCGGTTTGGGGATAGTCGTTATTGTAGCCTGTATCATTTCATCTGGTATGTTACCATGCTGACAGAAGTGGTTAAAGAGTTGCGTTAGTTGAGGGATTAGGATGTGACTGAAGGTTTTATAGTAGATAGCAGATAGGCCGTCCGGGCCTGGGGCTTTCCCTGTTGGGGTGGTCTCGATCGCCACCTGGATTTCCTTGGGCAGGATAGGGGCATTCAATACGGCTAATTGCGGTGGTGATACTTGTGGGAGGTTGGCTCGGTCCAGAAAATCAGTAATAGCTTGTTGTACTGGTTGTGGAGTTGACACGTCATGGCGTAGATTATATAGAGATGCATAATATTCTGCAAACGTATCTGCTATCTTCTTGGGATTGGTGATTTTTCCACCACCTTTGTCTATCAGATGATCTATGGCTTGTTGCCTCTGTTTCTGTTTGAGAAGGTTCGCAAGCAATTTGGAGGCTTTATTGCCTTTTGTGTAATGGGTGAGGCGTAACCTTTGAAGGTGGTAATGCATTTTAGTCAAATCGATCTCACACAATTGTGCCCTAACCGCCCTGAGTTGTTGAGTGGTTTGCTTGTTGGGTTGCGCCTTATTTTGTGTTTCCAGATCCAGTAGCAATTTCGTTAGTTCTTGCTTTTTCTGTTCCCTCTGTTTTTTAATGATTGAACCAAATTTTATGAGATGTCCTCTAAGAACTGGTTTATGTGCACACCAAACTATAGGCGTCGGGACCTCACCAGTGGCATTGAGGGCAAAGTATTCCTGTAGTGTGCGAGAACAGTGTTGAGTGATATCTGTGTTGAGCAGCAGTGATTCATTTAATCTCCAGTGCGTAGTGAATGGTATGGCTTCATTGAAGTTACTGGTCATAGTTACAGGTGCGTGGTCAGTCCACGATATCAGCCCAATTCGTATATCAGTAACAGCTTGAAGGGTGTCTTTGTCTGTAAATATGTAATCTAATCTAGCATATCTTGCATGTGAATGAGAATAATGGGTATAGTCTCTGTCTGTTGGATGCGAAGATCTCCAGACATCAAATAGATTATGTTTATGTAAGAGATTCTTTAAATTTAGGGCATGGGCGAGCATTTCCCTTCTAGGCTGGTGGATGTTTGCCGAGTTGGTGTCCATGGCATGAGCTAAAGGAATATTGAAGTCGCCCCCTATTACGACTCTGCCTTGTTTCAATCTATTCAGGGTTCGAAAGAAGGTACGGTAAAAGTAGGACTGTTTTGTATTCGGGGCATAGGCCGATGCTACTGTATAGATTTGATCATGTAGTTCGATCACTGCGATGATGTATCTACCCTGTGGATCTGCTTGTTGTTTGAGTATTCGGGGTGCGACAGAGGAATGAAACCAGATCGCAACTCCTCTCTTCTTCACGGGGCTGTTTGCATAAAATTGTAGTGGGTAGTCCTTGCAACTTAATCTGTTAGGTTGGTTTCTAGCGATGTGGGTTTCTTGGAGGCACAGTATGGATGGTTTTGTTTGTTTAGCCCAGAGTAGTAAGTGGGATCTTTTGTTCGGGCTATTTAGCCCATTAACATTTAATGTGGTAACAGTAACTGCCATTGTGGTGTTGAATGTGTGCAGTGTCGGTTGATGGTACTCACTGTTAGGCGGTTGGTGAAGCAGGGCTCTTGTGGCCAGCAGCAGGGTATGTGGTTTTCCGCAGTAGGGCTGCTTGTAGTGATCTGTAGCACACTCCAAGTGGGGGTCATCAAACCTCGGGTAGGGTTGGGAGAGGTAGGGGAGGAAAGAGCAGAAAAGTTAGGAAAAGAGAAGAGCATCAGTAACAGTAATTGAAAAGCATCAATACAAACAAACTTAAGTACAGCAATACTATAAATAGTATCAAAGAGGGTGGCTTCTAGGCGGTGGTCCGTGCCACAAGATGATGTTCGTGTCGCCAGGGTGGAAACGTGCAATGTCGTGCACTTTGAAGCCATAGTCGGGGGGGGAGATCCAGTTAACAGTGGGAGTTCCTGTGTACGGGGAAACCAAAAAAGGAAAAAATAACAATAGAGTCATGTTTAACTGAGCGTTGTCAGGCGTGGAGCATGTTGCCTCACTCGGGGTCTTGATAATGTCTAAATTGGCATATATCTTCAGGTATTATCAGTGCCATCCACTTGATCCTGGCTGGGGGTTTCCTGGCAGGGTGATGGTCTGTGGTGTGCCCTACTGGGTACTTGCCAGTCCTGCGGGATCTTAGGTTGTTTAGTGGTTGGTCGTGACATCTTGTCTTGAGTCGGCAGAAGATTCCATTGCTGCAATAGTCGGGCCCCATGTTGTGGCGTGTCCATAATATAAGGAGTGTCATTGTAAACGACCCTGATCTTCACCGGGAACAGCCATCTGTAGGGCAGCTGTGCCTCTCTCAGCACTGTGGTGATTGGAAGAAATTCTTTACGTTTTTTCATCGTGTGGGCTGAGAGGTCTGGATAGCATTGAAGCATGTTGTATTTCTCAGGTATTCCCTGCTTGTCCCTAAAGGCCTTTAGAGTGAGTTCTTTAACGTGGAAAAAATGCAGTCGCAAAATCACCTCTCTGGGTGCATTAGGGGGAGCATTTTTGTTTTTAGGGAGTCGGTGAGCTCTGTCTATTAGTAGGAGCTCGGGACTCATGTCTGGAAACAGTTCTTGGAACATGCTGTTGAGATATAAATGCAGGTCAGCCATCAGTACCTGTTCAGAGACTCCCCTCAGTCTGATGTTGTTCCTCCTGTTTCCGTCCTCCAAATCAGCGACTTTGTTGTGCAGCTGGGAGAGTTCCCGCTCGAGCACTGCATTGGAATCTATCAGTTCATTGTGGGAGCTCACTAACTCCGCCATTTTCCCTTCCAGATGGTCAGTCCGGTCCCCTATCTGCACCACCTCCTTATGGAGCTCTGCAATGGCGCCCTTGAAGTCTGCCTGGAGATCTGACCTTAGCGAGGTAAGTAGACCCTTTAGTATAGGCAGGGTTATGGCTTGTGGGGGATAGCGTGTCTGCGTGTGCTTGTGATACTGCACTTGCCTCTGGAGCTGCGCGTGTGGGGCTGTTACTGCCAGAGTCGGCGCCATCTTGGAGGGAGTGACACGCATCGGGTTGCGGTCCGGATTTCGGGTAAAAGGCCGTCATTTTTTGCGGTGACGGGCGCTTTCTTAACTTCCCCATGTTGTCCGGTAGCTTATGGACGGGTCAGCATACTCCTTTTTATATTGAATTGTATTTTAGTGTTATTGGGAGAAAGGCATCAACTGAAAAAAGCAGGCCCCAACTCGGACACCAACCGATAATAAGTAATAAGCCTTGTGACACAGGAATTTCACGGACATTGTCTCATAGTAATCACCAATCACTGAGGTTATGCTACAATACAGTGATTTGTATCTCAAAATACTAAAAGAAGCACAGTGTGCGATTACTCTGATATAAAAATATATATGAAAAAAATGATATCAATGACAATAAAAATTTACCAAAATAAAAACAAATCTATAATGTAAATTTATACAGGCCAACACATGACTAGTGAATTGTAGCAGACAAGTCAGTACATTGTTTAATTTACAATAATCCTCACTTCTTGGTTTTAAAATATACAGTATTATTTAAAATATATCATGGTGCATTCATAATAAGAAGTAGAATGTGATTTCCATGATAGGGTTAGCACTAAGGTCAATATTTATGAAGCAGTTGAATTTATTCAGAACACAATCATGCATTCACATGTTTCATTATGACCAAATTCTCTAATGGAGACTATATATTTTATTTTCAAATGTACAAGATTTGTTTATGAGTTTCATTGACTTGATCAGTTTTGTTTCATGAAATATGTGGATTTTTCTCAATAAAAATTAGTTTGTGAACAACATATGAATATATACAGTACATATTTTTTACAGAACAATAAAAATATGTTTCTATTTTCTTTCTATCTCTAACTTTTGGATTGTTTTCCTTTTGTTTTGCCTATCTCTCTTCCCACTTTCTGTTTCTCGCCTTTAACTTCTCTCTCATCAAAATAATTTGATCATCATCAAATTTTTGGGAAAAATAATCAAAATTCAATTACTAAATAGGCAGCAGATAACTGAGTGTCGTGTAAATTGTTTACTACATATTAAACAGCCTTCATGTTACAAACATCTTAACAAACAAAGAATTGAACATCATCAATATTGTCCATTATTTAAAATAGTGAGAGTTAGTTACACAGTGCTTTACAGCAAACAGGGGTCTTATAATTATTAGCAAATAAAGGGTTATTAAATAAAACAGTAATGGGGGAATGTAATAAAAGCTAGTAATTAAAAAATATTGCAATGTGAAAAGTTTTGCCTTTGTGTGAACAAATTTTCCTTTGTGCGAATTTAATATAGCTTTGCGAACCCGGAAACCTTTAAGCGACCTCTTCCAACATTGGAAGAAGGTTTGCAAATTTTATAGTTGAATATAGCGACTTTAATAAAACTTCTTACTGAAAAAGTTGTATGTTTGCTCCAAAACATTATGACACCTTCAATCACTTCTTAAAAGTATTAATTACATTGTGAAATGCAAATTTGTATTCTTAATTGTGCAAATTGTTTTTCTCTTTACAATTTTTATTACATTCCCCCATAAGAGCTTAACTACTAATCTAAAAACAATTTGGAATCTAGAACATACACTCTAAAAGAATAGCAAGTGACAAATAAGGTTGTTTTGATGAGTCATGATGGCATGTTGAGTTTTAGAGATCGGTTAATTTAATAACCATCTTAAAACCAAACTAGTTTGTGAACAAGATATGAATATATACATAAATATTTTTTAACATAATTTTTAAACAAACAACTGATCCTCTGCACTCACTGGTAGCAATGAAGGAGCCTTAAGATAGTTTAAGGGGCTGATTCACTATGGGTCGAATATCGAGGGTTAATTAACCCTCGATATTCGACTAGGAATTGAAATCCTTTGACTTCGAATATTGAAGTCGAAGGATTTAGCGCAGAAAATTCGATCAAACGATCAAAGGATTATTCCTTCAATCATCATTCGATTCGAAGGCTTTTAATCCAACGATCGAAGGAATATCCTTCGATCAAAAAACTTAGGCAAGCCTATGGGGACCTTCCCCATAGGCTAACATTGACTTTGGTAGCTTTTATCTGCCGAACTAGGGGGTCGAAGTTTTTTTTAAAGAGACAGTACTTCGACTATCGAATGGTCGAATAGTCTAACAATTTTTACTTCAAATCGTTCGATTCGAAGTCGTAGTCGAAGGTCGAAGTAGCCCATTCGATGGTCGAAGTAGCCCAAAAAAACCTTCGAAATTCGACGTTTTTTTTACTTCGAATCCTTCACTCGAATTTAGTGAATCAGCCCCTAAATGTTCTTAAAGACAAGTAACAAAGTTAATCTAAGTCTACCAGGTCACAATATGCTAACTAGTGTTTCTGGGAGACCATTTTAAAGTAGTTAATTCTATATATCATAAATGTTCTCACAAAGATCTCTAGAAGAAAGTGCAGTGGGTCAGTTGCCAACTTAAAATGTGTGAATGTTCAAACTGCACTGATGTAAGACTGACCACTAACACTACAAACGTCTGGGCACATACTAGTTTGGACTAGACATTCTATTCCAGACTGATGAAATCTAGTGCAAGCACATGCACCAATGATAATACCATTGGTTTTGAAATAGGAAATAGTATGATCACATTGATGTAGAAGAGACTGCACTTAGTACAACTAAGCTGGTCAAAACAAAATTTTAATGGACTTGTATCGGTTACTGAACATTTGCCCAATAGGGATCTGGCTCTCGCACACCCTTGTAGAAGATAAATACAATGCTGTCTGGTGCACAATGGTAGAGGTCTGGCAACCCTAAATCCAGTCTAGAAGTCAAACAATCCAGAAGCACACAGAGCTGATGCAAGCAAGGAACACCTTGCACGTTTATTGTGGAAGTGCAGTGCAACTTAATAAACAAGGTGTTCCTTACTTGCATCAGCTCTGTGTGCCTCTGGATTGTTTGACTTACTGAATATTTGCACTTATGTTATTAAAAACCATCACTTTGTGACTGTTGCTCGTACCATTATTGTGAGAATTATTGTGACAAAAGAGCTTTGCTTTATTCTCTATTTTTAATATCAGTGAGAAAATTGCTCTCATCAAGTTAAATTGTACATGATGGATATCTGTTTTTATTGAAATGCTTTCCTTTCTCTTCATTGTGTTTCCATCTGTATATATTGGTTATGTAAGTATATTTAAATATACATTGTAGAAATATTTTTATGCATCCACCCACACAACACAATTTTTTTGGCCAAGATCGTTTTTTTATTTTTCTGTTTCAGGTTTTCTGTGGTTGACTTATCATCGGGTGAACTGAATATCCTCTTCATTAAAATGTAAATATGTTCAACACCGTAAAAGTAACTTCAGAGAAAAGATTAGTTTTAAAGTTTGCCAGTTTACACAACATCCCTGATGTCAGCAGGTTCTATTCCTTTTGGCCAAATGACTTCAAATATTAATATAATGAGATTTTTAAAAGACAAAAGCCTTATAATGAATTCCACTACAATATATGTTATTAATGCAATTCTGATTTTTTTTTTCTTTAAACATCTGCTGGCAAGGCCAATGCTGAACACTGAACATAATGAAATATTTAAAACAACAATGTGCATCATAGAAAAAACAACTTGCTTGACTTTGCTGACTATGGGAAAAAAATCACCATTTTCACAAGATGGGACATGTGCAACACAGCATTTATGTCAAAAAAGCCCAGTGTCAAAATCAATATTAATATAGGTTTGTCAGCAATGTGGGTGTGGTCCTTTATCTTTAAATTGCTTTAATGTTTTCTATATTCATCTATGTAAATAAGATACTGTGGTCATGTATGACGTAACTGAGTAATGGAAGCTACCCTAACATATAGGGGCAAATTCACTAAGCGCCGAAGCGCCTAACGCTAGCGTGAATTCGCTAGCATTGGGCATTTTCGTTACTTTGCAAATTCACTAACGGACGCTGGCGTAACTTCTCTAGTGTAACTTCGCACCCTTACGCCTGGCGAATTTGCGCAACGGACTTAACTACGCAAATTCACTAACGCGCGCATTGTTCTGAACGCTACCTTTTACACCAGACTTCCTTCGCCACCTCAGACCAGGCGAAGCGCAATAGAGTAGATAGGGATTGCTTCAAAAAAAGTTAAACATTTTTTTGGGGCTCCCCTCCTTCCCCCCTACATTTCCTAACTCATGGCAACTTAACTATACAGTGGGCACATGTGTAGGGCAAAATAAAAATTTTATTTGATGTTATGAAGGTTTCCCAGGCTTGTGTAGTGCTGCTACGAATACTTCCATTGAAATTTGAATATGGCGCCATATGCAAATTAACCATCGCTAGCGTAACTTTGCTTTGCGAATCAACGCTAGCGCAACTTCACAACCTTGCAACCTTGCGCTACCCCTGAGCACAACTTCGGATTTTAGTGAATTTGCGGAGCGCTGGCGAAAATACGCCTGGCGAAGTGCGGTGAAGAGCGGCGAAGCAGATACGATTCTTAGTGAATGTCCCATATAATCTCTGAGTTTTAATATACTGGGTATTGTGCCCATAGCTTTAGGTTTCTTTGTCTAATGTTCTGGCCATGAATCACCAAGAAGATATATTGAGGGTGTCAATTCCCAGCAGTGTCAGAAAAAAAATAGCCAGTAATGTGTGACTACTGTATACATTTGGATGCTGTGTGATTCATGAGTTGTCACTTAGTCACTTCACTCCTGTGACAAATAACTGAAATCTGTCATGAGTGTATAGATGACACAGGAGTGTAGCTTAGGATCAGTTCCACTATGAATCAGAGCTCTCTCTCTAAAGCTGTGCTTGACTAGTGATAGCCAAACAATAGTAAAAAAAAAACAGTGGTAAACACTAAAGATCTATTTATCTACCTTACATTTCTATTTTATTTCATTTTTATTTTGATTATTTAATGAAATTGGAATAGAAAACTCAAAAATATTTGCAGTGAAAATGGACTGATATTGATTCAGTTAAATATTTGTCAACCTTTTTAAGCGTAGAGGAAAAAACTAAAGTTACTACCATTTAAGTATTATTATTTTAGTTAAATCTAATTATTTGGGAACCTCGAGCCAACATTTTGTACATGGATCTGTCTATTTACTTGATTTGGTTTTTACTGCTACTACGCATTTTTTTTTTAGGTTTTTGATAAATGTCTATTGAAACATCACATCTGAAACCCATAAAAAATGTGCATTTGACATACTGAAGAACATGATATTAATATATAATAAATTATCTTTTTGGTCCACCAAAATAGCAGGAATAATGTGAAAATATGGCAATAAACTTGCATATTAATAAAGTGTATGTTTGCACAGATAAACATATTTTGGGTTTGGGCTTGCTTGTAAGCTACTAAAGAGAAACATGAACATTCAAATTCAAAAATGAATTCATAAAGATTTCTTGCTGAAATTTCTCATGCACACCAAAATGCAGCATCTTATATTAACTGAGATATTTACATTTTCCATATGTCATATTATGGATATATAAAAAAAAAAGAGACAGAGATATATGATAGATAGATAGATAGATAGATAGATAGATAGATAGATAGATAGATAGATAGATAGATAGATAGATGATAGATAGATAGATGATAGATAGATAGATAGATAGATAGATAGATAGATAGATAGATAGATAGATAGATAGATAGATAGATAGATCAATAAAGACAGATAGATAAATGAGGAACTCAGGCAACATTTTTCTATGAAAGGAAACATTTTCAGGTGCATTTCAGACTAGGATTGATTAATATATGCAAAATATTCACACACATTTGGTCCCTGTTTAGAGGCCCCTCTGAGAAATCAATATGATTGTGTTCATTTGACCCACATTTATTTCCCACATTTATTTAGATTTCTGCATTGCAAAACAACTGAGTGATTACACATTTAAATCAGCCAGACTTATTATGAGTGTGGTTTCTCATATATTGTATCTGTGCTATACCCATGCTTCATTTAATAATTAACTAAAAATAATAAAACAGAACAGTGTTTATAGTACTGTAGAGTTTAACAATGAGCTGCAGACTGCACTTACTGTTTGTAACTAAAAAAAAAAAGTATTTTGCAGGTACAGGTATGGCATGTCTTATCTGGGAACCAGATATCCAAAAATGTCTTTAGTACATATATAGTGCTTATTTTAAATAAATAAGGCAAATTTTAAAAAGTCTCAGTAATAATAAAACAATACCTTATACTTGCAAACTATGAAAGAAACAATCCTATTGGGTTTATTTAATGTTTTTAATAGACTTGAAGCTATGGCAATCCAAATTGCAGAAAAAAATCCCTCAATTGGAAAACAGATGCCAAGAATGTTGGATACTATATCCATGATATATATATATATATATATATATATATATATATATATATATATATATATATATATATATATATATATATATATATATATAGAAACCTGTTAAATATGTATAGTAGTCTTAAGGTTTGTCCCTTCATATTACATAAAGATCCTTTGAAATGGATAATATACTGCGTGTAGCCCATTTTAGCTACACACACAATATGCCTTATTGGCCAATAGATGGAGTGATTTAGATGGTGCCAACAGGACCAGATCAGGAGCTACAGAGATTCTATACCTGCCAATACAAGCACTGGTCAACTGATTTTACAAATACACAGATGTCAGTAGTTTTGATTAGAACTTGTCTATAATCATCTGCTTGTGTTTATCAAAATTTTAGGTTAGAATACATTTTATATTACTGATGTGTATTATTATTATTATTCATTTATATAGCAGGGAGATATTCACTAATCACATATTGACATATAGCAGCTTACAATCTATATATCTATAAATTAACCTGACTGTATGTTTTTAGAGTGTGGGAGGAAACTAGAGTACCTCGAAGCAACCCACTCAGACACAGGGGGGGACTATACAAATGCTGTCCAGATTGCTTATCAAAACTAGTGATGAGTGAATTTATTCACCAGGCATGGATTTGCGGTGAAATTCCATACTACGAATCTTTTTGCAAAACTGCAGCAAAAATGTTGTGCACGTAAAAATTGTTGCTCGTACAAACTTTGACGCCCATTGACTTTAATGCACTTGGACAAAGAAGTCACAGAGACAAAAAAGTTGCAATAAGAAAAAATACCTACTGACTTTAATGCTTTTCAAGTGAGAAAAAATTGTTGTGTGCATAAAAAAAAAATTGCCGACCATTGACTTCAATGGATTTCATAAATTTTTCGCGATTTGTTACGGAGTTTTGTGAATTCTTTGGTGAAGCGAAACTGGATTATCACTAATCAAAACTAGGATCCCAGTTCTGTTTGGTTCAGCTTTCACATGAGAACATATTCATTTTTGAATATCAGATATGCATTCATATGTACAGAAATGTATTTACCAGTTACTAATGAGCTCTGTTTCTCCAACCCTTTTGACTACTAAGGCGATTGCTATTAAATCTTACCCTAAGGGGCAGATTTATCAAGGGTCGAAATTTCGAAGTACAAAAAACTTCAAAATTCGACCATGGAATTGAAAAATTTCGAATTCAAATATCGAATTCGAGGTTTTTTCACCGAATTTGGCAATCCTACTATCGAATAAAAATCGTTCGATCAAACGATGAAATCGTTCGAAACGAACGATTTAAATGATTTTAGCGTACGATCGAAAGATTTTTATTCGATGTGTAAAGACTTAGAAAAAGTTTCGAATTTTTTTCAGTAAATCTGCCACTTAGGGTTTAAAAGTAAGTTTTTTTAGCTAACGCTTCTTGAACTCCCTTTAATTACTGGCAAATATAATCGTGTTTCGCATCATTATGAACTTTACCCTGGACTTTTAAGACTGTGTGTAGGGGGGGGGGGACTTCTTGTCAGCTAACAAAAATCACTTTAAATTTGCATTCCTTAACCAAGGGAATAAACGAGTACATTTTGCAACTGAAAGGACACTTTACACCTTTTGTTGCTGTGGCCCATAGAAATCCTATTATGCATCATGCATAGCCTCAAGGAATGTGCAAACAAGTATTATTAGATCAACAAGAACTCTTCCTCCTCACCACTTTTATCTGTAGTACTTTAAACTCAATATGCAATGATTGCTTTATATCTGAGATATTTATCTACAATGTCACATTTGTTCCAGTGTTTACTGGCATGTCCGCTGCTTCCTCTTAGCTACAATCCAGTACAATATATATAAATAAATATATGTATATAAACATGCAATAAGGTGGATTTAATTTTTCTTAAAAGAATGAGCAGTAATGCTTACTTGTTTTGATTTCATTTCTCATTTGTCATTTGAAAAAAGAACATTAACATTTCAAGTTGTGATGTATTGAACTTTTGCAATTAGAACTAAAATCAGCCTAGAATTATCAGCCTATAACATTAATAAACAGAAACATAAATGAGAAGTCTTTACATTTTAAAAAGACTGTCTTTTTTAAAACCTACTAAAAGGTGGTAGAATTTTGCACAAATAATAATGACTTTTTTTAGTTTACATGCACACTGGTGGATGGGTTGCTAAAATACTTTTGTAGATTCATATTGCCCATATTTCTTCTGTTAACAAACTTTATTATTTCCCCCCATTAGTTATTGTAGAGCTATGCTGTAGATATTTGGTTAATGTAGACTTTTGATTAGTGAAGGCCAGAAAGAAAAGCATAACATAATTCTCTTTAAGCAGTTTTGTATTGCATAATTTACCTAATATGCCAGAATAAAACTTTAAATAAAAGTTTTTGAATTATTTGCCTTCCTTTTCCAGCTTTCAAATTTCAAATTGGGTCACTGAACAAAAAACAACTAGTCCGGCTACAACTTTAATTTTATTGATATTTGTTCTTACTTAGCTTTCCAATCAGGTACTTCCCCAATTAATTTTTATATTGGTACACTAAGGGGGTTATTTATCAAAGTTCCATTTTTTATGGTTAGACTTTTAAAGGAGAAAACCACCATTTTTTTCATAGAAAAAAAATCTAAAATTTTTCGTGATTTATAAAAAACCCCAATGGTGTTAAAAGTCAGAATAAAAAAGTACTCCAACTCAGACCTGCCGAGTTCATGTAAAGGTTAATGGCAGATATCCCAGAGATATCCTGATTTGCGCTGGATTTCTGAAAAAATTGCTGTATTCAGGCATCAAATCTGAAAACGTTGCGGTATTCGGGGCGTCAAATCTGAGAAATGCAGATTCAGATTTTTTTTTTTTAAATCATTTTATCGGGACTTTTCCCGCACAATAATATTTAGGGAAAATGTTTTTATAAATAGGGGGGAAAAGTCTGTGCGGATTTGGTTGGAGTGGCTTTCCATAAATAGTGAGATAAATTCAGATTTTGATCAATGACCCCCTAAATCTTGCCTTAAGGAAGCACCCACATTGTCAGGCAGTTGCATAGAATGGCAGAGTATTTGCAACAGCTTTGTCACTAAAGGAGATCTTCCTGGATTTATAAAGTAGTGATCTGATGACTGGATCCCTATGTAGAAACAGTTGTGAATATATGTGTAGGAACAAATACAATACAATACCAATTACAAAAAGAAAAACATTTATCAAAGCATTCCCAAATGATTTCCTTTTTTAAATTACCTGATGACTTCAATATTTCATATTTTTAAAATGAAAACTGGGAACACCACAAATGATGGGGACATCAAATATATATAAATAAATAAAATATATATATTGAATTATAATATAACATAAATATTTCCCTACTATAAAATATCCTCTTTTTTTCTAGTTGTTTTGCTGCTACTTTTGTTCTTGTCACAGTCCAAATGTTCACAGCATTGTCTTTAGAATATCCAGATATCCAGTCAATGGAAATTGTAGCACTACCATAAACACTACGTATATTTATATGTTAATATCTTTGTCATTAGGTACTTCATTTCAATACATTTCAGTGTATCTTATTGTTGGGCCTCAGTTTTGTCAGTTAAATGTTTTCCCTCCCGTATGTTACACTTTGCATGCTGGATGCCCCCCCCCCATCATCAATCTCCTTAACTGATCCTGGCCTGATTATCCATCTTCTCTGTTTTACTGTTTTATATCCCTCTGAGTTTAATGTCCATTCATCTCTATTCCATCCCATCATTCCAATTCACTGTAATTTCAATCCACCCTCCTATACACAAACACACGTACACAAACTTATCCTCCCCTTCAAGTTATTTAGTCACCTCTCATTTTATTTCACCCTCATCTCAAACTGAATTGGCATACTAACATCCTTTACCTGAAACTTACTGCTCATTTTTCCTTCAATTGTCAACCAAGACTTATTCCAAAATTTCTTCTGAGCTTCACATGCCCTTCCCAATTTTCCTATCATAGCAAAGTATTTACCCAACTGGTGCAGGTTCAGGCTAATAAAGCCAAAATGTGTGGTCATAAAAATGCTGGGGTTCCCTTCATTATTAACATTATTCACAGTCCAAAAATGCAGTGCAGGCTCTACTAGACCTGACCTCCAGAGAGGGAAAACATTTTCCTATGATAGGTGTCCTTTAAAAATGTTAGAGGGACACACATGGGCACAGAACTGGGCTCAAGAAAAAGGAGCCTTGGTGTTAGGAACTTCAGACAAGTTTCAGTTGATGGTTGGGCAAGACGTGGTTTGATGGGAGAAGGATGAGGCACTGCATAAAGTGAGGTCAGGATTGAAAAAGATATTAGGACTGTGAGAGGAACCATAGGCCTCTTAACCTGTATGTTAATCAGTGGAAATTATCCTACACACCCTCCCTTAAAGTGAGTGTTCAAGAAGGTTGGGTTGCTCGTCACCGCTTGTGTAGGAATGCTTGCCAGGTTGTGCCAGTGTTTGGGTTCATTGTTTAATGAGGACTGAATTTTTGCATTCTGAATTGAGTCCTGTCTGTCACCACTTGAGTCTGCCACAGGCAGAGCATTTTTCATTTTGAGCATAAAGCAATGACATGTTGGGAAAGGCATTTGAACATTGTGGCTATCCCTGCTTGCACTGCTGTGGTATCTAATGACTAATTTAGGTTGGAAATGGTCTGGTGTATAAAAACATGCATATAAAACAGTATAAATATCTTAATATATACTTTTTAACATAACGTGTCTATTTTATTTCATGAATTAGGATATTTACTTGATATGCAGAAAAAATAAGTTTACCAGTTTCCAAAAATGAAAAGAACTTTAAAGTTTAATTCACTCAATTGTCTGAAGGGCTTTTAATTAATCAGTTGACATGGTAAATTGCTTGTTTTGTCCATGTAACATTCCCCAACTTTTCAAGTTTAAACAATGGCATTCTACTCACAAATCAATCATATCCACACGAGCTTTGTGCTACAAATGGCATTCCTGATTATTTTTCTTCAGTAATTTAAATGAGACATGCCTTTGTTCTTAAAATATGCACTAAGTTCTTATTTATCCTCCTGATGGACATCCATTTCTACTGCCTTATTTTATGTTAATATTTAACAAAAGAATGCAGTTAGCCTCCTGCTAGCAAAAACCCAGCCTCCTTTGTTTTTTCTGACTCTCAGTCTGGACTTTACACAACATTGCATTTCCTGTTTCCCATTCTCTAGTCAAGAAGTAGATTTTGCATAAGTTAAAAAAAAATCCTTGGAGATGCTTTAAACCCCCTACGTGGGGAAGGTGGGACGTAGCTGTCAAATGGCTTTTGTTATTTACTCACATGGAATTATGAAATGTTTGTTTCTGTGTTGAACAAAGTAAATTTATGCCAAGAGCATTTAAATGTGCTAGGTGCACCCAGGTGATTTAAAGTGCCCTTGCTGTTAGATTTCCTAGGTGAGTAATTAAGTTTAATTGTTGCATTACCCCTTCTAATGAGTTCATAGTAATCCACAATTATAAAATGTCTGATTTGTGTATCCCTACTAACACTTAATATGGAATGTACATGCATTTTTATTTTGTCTGTCTTTATATTGCAGTATTTAATAGTAAAATCAAGCTAGCATTTCAAAATACAATACAGCTAAGCTGTTTGAGTGAAATGTATGTTTTATTCCCAAAATGCATTGTTAGATATATTCAATCCCTTACTGGTATGGCTAGGTAGCAATAAGTGCTAATTCCTGCCAGTTTTGTTATAATACTTAACGGTCCGGTAAACTGCAAAAGACCCTTTATATCATCTCTTGGAATGTGCAGAATTATACCAGCAAATTGAATTACATTTTAGGGGGCACATTTACTAAGGGTCGCAGTGAATTTTCAAATTTAAAAACTTCGAATTTCTAACTAATTTTCGGGTACTTCGACCATCAAATAGGCCTAAATTCGACTTAGATTCGAAGTAAAAAAGTTTGACTTCGAAGTACTGTCTCTTTAAAAAAGTTCGACTTTGACACTTTGCCATCTTAAACCTGCCGAATTGCTATATTAGCCTATTGGGACCTCCTAGAACCTATAGGCAACATTTGGCTAAGTTTTTAGAAGTCGAAATAAAATCGTATGATCGATCGATTAAATCACTCGAATCATTTGATTTGAAGGATTTCATCGTACGGTCGAACGATTTTACTTTGACCGAATATGGCCAAATTCGATTAGAAAAAACTTTGACTTCGAATATCGAAGTAATGCAATTCGATGGTTGAATTTCGAAGTTTTTTACACTTCGAAATTCGACCCTTGATAAATCTGCCCCTTAGTGTGCATTTGTCCACAGATAGAGGAAAACACGTTTACTTTCCGTTCCTGGTTCTTCTTGTTTGGCACTGAAAGTGTTACATTTCCCCCCTTTTAGCACCATGCAACTAAGTGACTGTGTTTTAGTCCAGGCATGTAAAACCCGTATAATAGCCAAATTAAAGTGAAACATAATGAGGGCCACTTTATTTCTTCAGAGAGCTGCATTCATACTAGAGGATAAAGCGGTTCATATTAAATTAAATTAAATTTATATTTGAAAATAACCTGCATGCAGCAATGTATATTTTTAGTGCATCTTTGCATATCCCTCCAATTATATATAGTGCTTAATTTATAGTAATGGGCGAATTTCTCCCGTTTCTCTTCACCGGAAAATTCACGATCCAGCGAAAGTCGTGAAAAGGCAAGAAAAATTGAGAAACGCGCATTCTGACTCCGGCGACAATTCCGATGCCCATTAAACTCAATGGGTGCCTAGAATTTTCGCCAGCATCGGAATTGTCGCCGGTATAAAATATATTTTGATGCTAATTTATTTGTCGGCTGCGGAATGCGGATATTTGCCACGAATTCGCACCTGGCGAATAAATTCGCCCATCACTATTCATTTAGACAATTAAGGTGCAAATTGCTATACCTTAACTTAAAGGAATTCCAATGTTTCATGAGAGCAATGAGTTTCGCCGGTTATTGTATGCGGATCTATAGGACCAGACACCTAACATTACCTGCTGATTCATGAATCTGACAGGCAGCTTCCCAGCAATAGTTACAAGTTAAAGTATATTTAGCTTTAAGTCAATGTTTATACTGTTCATGTGGACCCCTATTTTAATGAATAAATAAAATAACTAACTAACTAACTAACTAACTAACTAACTAAATAAATATACATACAGTATATACATATCCTAAAAAACTCAAGGAGCTAAGTTCTTGACAACTGCTTATGTCTACATTTAAATAATGCACAGTGTTTGCTTGTTTCTTTTATTTTATTATCTCAAGCACCTCTGTAAGCAGAATTTCCTGTAGTAGGGACATAATGACCAACAAATCAACTGTTTTATGACTGCTATAGTGATTAGCCTGGCATTGTATAGCCCTGCACCTTCAAATAAGATACTATAGTCCGGAGGAAACTAGGGAGAGTTACATGGTAAAGTAAACTAGGTAGCTCCACCTCAGGGGTCTATATTAAGATGTTATTATATATTATATTATTATTATAAGAGCACAAAAAGGCAGGTATTTGTACAAAATTATTATAAATTTAACATGTACCATACATATACCAGTTGGAAGACCCTGCCTTGTAGGAATGAGATTGAGAGAAATTTTGGATATGATTCTGGAGGATTCAATATACATTAATAATTAAACCAATGATTGTTTTACAAAAGAGTATTATGCAGAAATGTATTTTTATAATATATATTTTTCAATGCAGTGTTCCTGCTAAAATTAAATATTAACTAGTTTTCTTATGGAGACTTAGATGCCTTTAATCTCAATTTGGGAACTAGCCTTTAAAGAAGTAAGAATGCACTCAATGTGGTTGCTATAAAAGTCTGATCTGCAATGCATAGCTTATGTACACTTGAGACCTTTGCATAAACCTAATATGTTCTCATGTGAGTCCAGTTTGTTATTAGGCACTGCAGATGTGGTTCTAAAGGCTAGACATTAGCATTAGCATTTGGTACCATGCTAATTAATTTATACTATCTTGTAGACTTAGTCAGCTCAGACTGCGGAATGCAGAAGGCATCCACACTTTAGTGTGAAGTACAGGTCCAAGTTAAATGTGTGAAATTAGCCACTTTATCTATGTTAAAAGGCCTTAAAACAGCTGGAAAATAAATAGATTATGCAAAATACCTTACTCACGATTCCATGTGTCTCACATAAATAAACCATGACTGGCTACATTGTCCTCACCTATGCAGCTTTACTGAATACCCTGCCAATTGAAGTTCTATTTATTCTGGAAACATAAACACTATTTGTATTATGTTGTTTCTTGCTTTTACTGTGAGGTTACAGCCTGCAGCATTGCTCTGCCTAAATCAAACCTAGGTAGGATTCATTTAGACACAAAGAAGCATGATATAACAAACTGTATCTTAAACTGAGAGCCAAAAAAGAAAAATATTCTGAAGTCTTCATACTATTTCTATGAATAGCTTTCCATGCATTTTAATTGTATTGATGAGCCATGAGAATATAAAGCTCTTTAAAGAGTAATAACCACAATGATTCAAGGATGGGGACTCAGTATACAGTAGTGCCTAGATCTAAGCCAGAAAGCACTATTTTAAAGCCATTTCCTCATAGAAGCCATCTAAAAAGCCAGAAAGCATGAAGCAAAGATGGCTCGCTCTGCCATGGTGGGAAGATGACATGAGAATGACCTACCGCCGAGGAAAGGTAAAAAGGGGGCACCACTGACAATTAATCTTAGCCGAAAAAATACAAAGGGGTACATTTACTAAGTGGCTTTCTCTTTCGCTAGCGAAGTTACACCTGCGCCCGCTAGTAAATCGGCGTACCTGAAAGCAGTTAGTCATCTTTAGTCACTTCGCTCTTTAGTAAATCTGCCCCAAAGTGAGTTAGGAATACTACATATTCCATATTAGTGATATAAGCTAAGTTAAGTGGGTCCCTTTATGCTAATAGGCCTCCAAGTAGGCTTACTGTCCCTATTATAATTCCATTCTTGCCTCAGCTTTTCCACTCATACTCCTGTGACCAGAATGTAAACTAATGATATCCATTTAAAATGCTGGCTTTCTCATTGTAGCATTGTCTTGGCTAGAATTTATTGAATGAAAAAAAAATTGGGGCCGCAGAAAATATATTTTTTAAAAACTTTGGCGCCAAGGCCCCTCCTTACAAGTTAAAAAAAAATTGGGGCCCCATAAAATATTTTTTTTTAAAAATTACCAGGGGCCTATAGAGTATTAAAATAAAACATTGGTGGCCAGGGGATTAAAAAAAACCCACATCGCTGTTAGTAGAATTGAACTCGTGGCTTCAGGACTTCAATTATAGCTGTTTTCGTGACATCTGGTCTTTTTGCTTCTTCAGGACTTTAGTGTCGGCTCCTTTCATGACTTCGGGTCTTTCCGTGGCTTCAGGACTTCGTCTGTTCGGCGCTTTCGCATTCGGCTGTTCGGGACTTCGATCAAGCGGCCCTGCGTCGGAGCTGTCAAGGGGGGCCCGGATCTTCAAAAAAGTGCAGCCCTGCCCGGGACACTTGTCCCCCCTGTCCCCCCCTGATGGCGGCCCTGGCCACAGTATGAGTTAGCACTTCCTGTCTCCCATCTCTCGTTACTTCAGACTGTTCAGCGAGTCAAGCTTTGGATTTCCTGCTGTGCTGTGACTGCAGCGAGAAAAGCTAAATGTTGCGTGCCTTACCCATTTATTCATTTCTACCAAGTGATTGCTTTTCAGTTGTTTTGTGCTGTGAAATCTCGTATTTTCAAATGAAGAATGTCACAGATATGTGAGTTACAATCTGTGTGGAAACATGTATCCCATTAATTCAGAGACGTCTATCTATCGTCACCCTTCCTCTTTCTGTCTATCCTAATCCTTTAAATGTCTGTTAAATGTCTGTTTCTAGGTGTCTGCTTCACAAAAATGATGAACAGATGTTCCATTGATACATTTTAGCCAAACAAATAATAAAGGGTAGCTCGGTTGGGACCACATTTAGCCCATATAACTGCACACAGTTCATTTGTATTCATATATAACTTCATTGAATAGTGCTACTAGACTAGTATATACAGAGAAGATATACAACCTGGACATGTAATATAAAAAACACAGATGTGGCAGTGTGGTACATCATGGTCCACAATGCAAGGTGATATGGTCATGGCACCATGGGAGGGCACCCACTGCAGCTCATATTCCTTGCAGATATGAAGAATCCTACTAGAATACTCTTGTCAGTTTTATGTGGCCTCTGCAATGGTGTACCAATATGAAGTTTCTATAGATGGTTTCCCTATTTATTGAAAGTCCTTGTCACAGGGCACAAATATTTCTATAGTAATGCCTTTCTCATAAGTAGTGATGGGCGAATTTGTCCTGTTTCGATTCACAGAAAAATTTGTGAATTTCCTGTGCAATTCACGAAACGGCGATAGATGTGTGAAACGCGAATTTTGATGCCGTGTCAATTTTTACAATGGCATTAAAGTCAATGGGTGTCCGAATAATGTTGAAATGCGACGGTTTTGACGGGACTGCCTTTTCCGACGCGCATCCAATATTTTGTGACACTGGTGAATTATCGCGGCAGTTTGCTTCAAAAGGGGAAACCTTTTTTCATGACTCCAAGATGGCAGTTGGACAAGTGCCTCGATCAACTTTGTTCTTAAAACTAATTTCAGTAGCCCTGTATTTTCCTTTGCTATAAAACCAGTCAACACCTTCCTTGCAGCTATCTTATTTATCACACAATTTCACAGCTCTCACTGTAAAATACCCTTTCTGAATATCAAGATGGAATAGGCCTTCTTATAATATCAGTGGATGCCCTTATGTCTTCTGGAAAGGTCTACTGGTAAACAAAGTATCAGAGACCTTATTATTTATTGTATATATATATATATATATATATATATATATATATATATATATATATATATATATATATATATATATATATATATATATATATATATATATATATATATATATATATATATATATAAATATATATATATAAATATATATATATATATATATATATACACATAGTTATCATATCTCCCCTTATCTCTTCTCCAGTGTTAACTGTAGCAACCTGTAGTAAGGCCATTCCTGCTGTTTTGCCATTGCCTTATGATTCATATTCCTGTTCCTGTTTCCCCCTTCCTGTCTAAACTGAGGCAAATTATGGAGCAGGCCAATCTTGCCTGCCATGTTCTAATAAATGTACCAGAAGTTTCTGTGGTTGTCTGAATACACCACCTGAACTAACACAGCAGAATCATTTAACTCACCTAAACAATGCAAATTCTAAATTATATAGAAAATAGTGCATGTGCAAATGGACAAAAGACTGAAATGTGAAATTTACCCATTTCCATTGTATAGAACACATGGTAACTTGTGATGGCATCTCATACTGGATATTCCCTGCATTTAATTCCCTCTTATAAGATTTAGTTGAAAAAGACTGGACACATCTTCTATTAGCACATAACTGTTGACAAAAGGCTGTAGCAATTGATGTTCAAATCTCTTAGTTTTTGCAGTTGAAAAATGTTAAAACCTTAAGAAATCAACCTTTCTCTGTAGTACAAATCTTCAAAGACATTTTGTAGGAGACCTTAATGCTCTTACTTGCTTCTACAAAAGATTTCAAGCAGCAAAGGTACAACCATTCCACTTACCAGAGTCAACTTTCCGCAATGCATAAGGAAGGATGAGTTTTAACCCTCTGGTTCCCAACGCAATGAAAATCATGAAAATGGGCTGCCATATTGGGACAAGACAGTTTTCAGCAAGACAAGGCAAAAACATTACAGGAATAAGGTATTGCTTATTTATACCTTTAATGTATAATATAAATAATTGTGTATATAAAGGATACACCATGCCTGCTAGTGAGGGGCACACTACTGATCATAGGCAACAGAGGATGGACTACTTGTAAGTTCTCAAACATAAATTGAGAGAGAGAGAGAGAGAGAGAGAGAGAGAGAGAGACTGATGCGATACACAAGATAATCCCAGCCCTGCAACCTATACGTCTAATAACAGGTATTAGTCAGTGATTAAGTCACAAAGCAGCCCCTGATTCTTAGTGATGACTCTTGTATCAAATCCAAGTTGCCTTGGGATGCCATTACTTCCCTGAGCCCCACACAGCAAACCTTTAAAAAACACTGCAAGGATGAATTTCTCTGTACAGAGCATTGAATAATTAGTAGTTCTATGGTTATGGGATACAATATCTGGAAATCCGTTATCCAGAAACTCCGAATTACAGGAAGGACATCCCCCATAGACTACATTTTAATTAAATAATTACAGTTTTGAAAAATATTTGTTACCTGTAAAAATCAAACAGTGCCTTCTACTTGATCCAAACTAAGATATAATTAATACTTATTGGAGGCAAAACACTCCTATTGGGTTGAATTTATGTTTAAATTATGTAATAGGTATAAGGTATGGACATCCAAATTTACTGGGGAATGTAATAATGGTCGCTAATGCAAAAAATAAAATGTAAATAAATGTTTGCAAAGTGAAAAATTTTGCCTTTGGAAACACTTTGCTCCTCACGTGACAGTAGGATAAGGTTTGCAAATTTGAATGTTTGCGATAGTGTGCAGTGTATGTAATAAAACTTCTTAATTAAAAAGTTGTTACGTTTGCTCGAAAAGTTTACGCTACCTTCAATGAAGAATATTACATTGTGACATGCACATTTTTATTTGCAAATATGTTCTCTTTGTGAATTGTATTACATTCCCCCCCTTTATCCAGAAAGTTCCAGGTTCTGAGCATTCAGCATAACAGGTCCCATACCTTTATAAAAGTAAATGTTTCATAATGGTAAACCTGCTGGTAAACTAAATCACACAAGCAATAAAGACACATTTTAAGCTGCAATGGATGGATGCAATTGCAATGGATACAATGATGTGGGATCTGTGGCATTTCTGATCAGTTGATATATGTATACAAAACACATTGACTGGCTTTCTCAATTCAGAATAGTCTGAAAGTGTGTGGATTATGTCAACTATACAAATGAATAATAATAATGGTAGAGTATATAACTAGCTTTCCTGAAGTATTTTGTCCAAGCATTCAATCCATAACAAAGTTTCAATTCATATGGATGATAGAGAATGTGCTATATATTGGAACTGTCCATCCCTGGGCCATGTATATGTGTGTCTGTTTATGAGTGTACTTATGCACTTTTTAAAATAAAAGTATTTCCCCCCCCCATGATTTACATTGATAGACATCTCCATGTATTGCATTAGTATGCATATGTACATTAGATAACATCAGATTTATTGGTCCTTGGTGACAGTTGGTGACTTGTGGCATCTGTGTGTGGATGTAAGGTCAGAATCCTGCTAGAAATCTGATTAGAGAATGCATTTCAGATTAGGGAAAAGTCCTCTTTCCTTGAAATGCATACCATTTGTATAAGATAACTAACCTCAAAGTAAAGCTTTCGTTTACATGTTGATAACACTATCACTTTAAACTGAAAGCAGTAAATCATTTTTATCCTGAGCACCATGATTTTGGGGGCTTTATGTAGAGGTTTCTGTCCAACTGTGATCATGAAACTGAGGGCTCATACATTTACTGTATATCTGTAGTGCAGAAAAAAAGAGACAAAAAGATGTTACTGTATGTTGGTTCTTTGTAAAGTTACAAAATGCTCTATTTCTCTGTGTCCCAGGTTTCTCTGTGACCATAATGGAGGCCCAGAACCTCTTAATAAATATATTAGCTGTATTAACATTGGAGATAAACATCACCATTCATGTCACCGATAGCAACCAATCAGCAATTAGATTTGAACATTCACCTACAATATAGAAATATATGGGCAACAGCACCAGTGATGTTTGACTTCAATGTTAATAAATATACCCTGTAATGTACTAAAAGTGCTACTAAAGCAAATAAAGTTCTGTCAGAAGAGGCACATGCATATGGAGCAAAGGCAGAGGGGCGCCAAGCACGTACCTCTTCTGAGCCCTTCCCTTGTCCGGACCCTTGTGTCCTTAAGCTGTGGCTGCAGTTTCTTCTTAATGCGTGTGCGCCCTTCCGCGCATGCCCACTGGCTGCCACTTTGAAATGCCATTTACGCTCTATCGAGCATGCGAGGGAGGGGTGTGTGTGTGGATGCTGGCCTTCGGCCTCGTGTTTATATATGGTCATGAAACTCCTCTGTAACTTATAATATCCTTATATTTTACAAGAGGGGGGGGTACTTTATTTACTATATAAACTGCAACATGAAAATGCTAGTTGGCATGAATGTCTATGCAGCAATGTCTCTAGGGGGTGCTGGCAGCTGTGGAAGTGATTTGGAACTATTTGCTTACCAACGATGCTACCGTGAGGAGAAGATGAAACTGTGCGCTTCTTCCATATCAATGGACTGTAAAATGGAGTCCTAGCTCCGAAAAGGCACTGTTTTAGGTCACATGTTGGGAGTATGGTAGCCTGATTAGTTCAAATGCAGTTCTGCTATAAGCCATGTGGAGGTGCAGAACAAAAACAGGAAGTGACCTTGCACAATTACAGCAAGTGTCCAGCGGAGGGAGTTCTTCAAAGGAGCAATGAAATACAACAGCATGATGACAGCTTATGCTGGAGACATGACAATACCTTAGTAGTATGAACTACTGTTTTATTATTACAGAGTAAAAAAATGTTTTAGATAATTTAGCCCTGGCTCATTTTCCAGTAAAGGCAATAGGAAGTATATCCACAAAATTATTTTGTCAATTCAGTTTCAGGGATAATTTTGAGAGTAAGGCTATAAGAAAAACTTCTAATTTCTGTTAAAGCAAGGGAATCTGTGGAGTATGATGCCATTTAGCACCCCTAAGGATACTGCCATAAGGAAAGTTACAGTCCCACCAGAATTAATAGTTCAAGGCAATTTCATGCAACTGTGCATACAGTATATTTTACCACTTGCAATTTACATTGCTAGAATAGATAAGGAGAATGCAAAAAAAATATTCTACTATAACTGATTGTTTATTGAATATATTATATGCACTGCCTGGCATCAAAAATTATGAATTTATCATGCATGATTCATGTTCATTTATTAAACAATACATCATTAAAAGAAATGTCCTGAATATTTTTTTCAGAATATGTGCAATATGTTATATGATTTGTTTCTTAAATGTTATGCTGCTCAGAGATGGGAACTTTTTTTTCCATTTAACTCATTAAAAATGAAATACACTGGATTCTGTTACATTTACTAAATGCGTTAAAATGCCTGTATGGTGCATGATGGCAGATAATTAAAATGTAGATTTCTGTATCTATGCACTCTTTTGTTATTCCCTAAATACTTTCAAGCAAGTTGTCTTTTCAAACATGTGGTCAGCTGTTGTATTCACATATGGTCAAATGATCAAAGTCTGAACTCCACTCTAATTGTCCCCTGCTGCTTGTCTACTCTCTCCCTGATCAAGGTCCCAGCAGGTGAGGAGAAAAGCATGAGAAATTGTCTAGCAGGAGAATGCACCAGTGAGAGGCCCAGGCTGAATGAAATAAAGACTTCTAGTACATCACCCTGACAGTACAGGACCAGGGAAAATGTCTGGATTCTCTTGATGTTGTCTTTAATAAGATCTGATCAGTTTTTTTCCCAAACACAGCCAGTCAATAAACCGTTGCATTCTTCCTTGCTAAAGAGCATGTAATGTTTGTTTACTCGCCTAAGCAGGAAGGTGCTAAATTATAGTATTTCACTTGTTTGTGAAAACCATAGCCCTTCTTTTTACTTCTGCCCGGCATTGTTTGTCCAGAGTTAACTCTGCCAGATGGCTCCTTATTGTCATTGGTGTGTACACCTCACTATAGGATCAGTTCAAGACCAAATGGTGTGAACAGTGTTAACGCTTAAAGGATTTAGCTCAAGCAAGCCCGCACTTTGACGAACATTCAGCTGGATCTATTCAGCTCACCCATTTATATATGATCTTGACAGTGGAAGTAGCAGAGAAAAAAATACAATGCACCCATAAATATTTTTATACAATATTTCTTTATTTCCCTTTACTTCACTACACATTTGGGTAACCGAGAACAAAACATTGTATTGAAAAGTATAATATGTGCTTCTCAAATTGCACACTTTATTCTCTAAACGTAATAATTTTCTAGCAACAGGGGAAAAAAGTAGGGGGTAGCGACCATATTTATTAAAGCAAAGACAATTCTCTCCAATATTTTCTTTAACTCTTTGCATAAAATTACTCTTTATTAATGAAAAAAATATGTTTCTGTAGTCACATATAAATATGTCACTAGAGAGTTTAACTTCCATGTACTTTATTTTGTTGCAAACATAATTTTTTTTGTATAATTAAAATAACGCTCCACTAATTTACATGTCACATGAATTTGTTTTAAAGGAGTTCCTTCTTTCTACGTATAATTTTTAGTACACCTCTAGTTTGACCAGCACTGTATAATAAAAAATATAACTTACTGGATTCTTCATCGTGCTCGTATTTATTTATACTGTATAGTGCCAGCAAATTTCTTAGTGCTGTACTATAATTTATTTCAAACAGGGTTTCTTATTAAAACATAAACATTACAGAATTAAATGGGAGCAGAGGACGCGTCTCGCTTGAGCTTACAACTTTATGGACAAAGGGGTTTAACAACTGAAAAGGGTCTTGTTTGAATAAGGTTAAATAACTTCAACAACCTGTTCAATTCTCTGATGTTTTACCCAATGTGTTTTTCTCACCTAAAAATATACCATCACTGCACCTAGCATCGCCTTAAGCTGAAATCCATTGCTGTTGCTGTGTGTTTTCAGATAAAAAGTGTATCATTTTTATACCATTGCAGTTGGCAACAATGTGGGTAAAGAAGCAGGGAGCAATTTTTGGCGTTCTGACCCCATGTTTTAAAACAAACAAAATAGACAGAAATATACTTAAGGACAGGCATTAACTGAAGCTTATGTTTATTTTAGAAAAATGTTACATATTTCAAATTAAATATAAATACTTGCATAGAGCTTATTTTCACATCTTTCCAGCCAATTTCTGAGGATTGGGTAAATATCTGTAGGGAAGGTTTAAAAAACCCGGCAAGGACTTTATCAGCAAATTGATTTGACCCCTTTTGGATGGGCCTACTCAGATCCCTATGACATGGACAGAATCAAGATGGCATAGTGGCTTCAAAATTACCCAAATCACAAATTTGGGTACTTACCTTACCAACTAAACTCTTCTCACCTTAGCCCCAGGAGACAAATAATGCTATCCATTTTTGGAATAAGAAGGCCCCAGTGTGTATTAATAGGGACACAGACTAGAATACTGTAGGTAGGCTTCAATACAGAGAGACATGATAATAAAATATATTATTCCTAATGACCTTACAAATGGGAGGCTCATCCCCACCATTAGCCAGAGTTAGAATTAGGTGTGAATATTAACTCTATTACCATTCTGGTACTTTGGCAGAATGACTGTTGGGCCCATGTTTACATACAGTACATGTGTAACCATATGCTCAGTTAAAGAAGCCCTGATCAAACTGTTGCCAAGAAATTGAGGCCTGAGTGCAAAAAGTCAGACTACTTCTGATTCTTCCCTAAATAATTTCAGGTTAACAAGATTTAGGACATTTGGGTAGTTCTGTTTGTAGCCTAGGTCCTAGGTACTAACCAGTTTGTTAATTATATATTTCATTTTTTTTATGAACACAAACAGAATTAAGATAAAAAACAGCAACATTTAGGCAGTCAACAACCAACACAATATAAAAATCCTTTGCAGAATACATAGTTATATAGTTAAGATGAGTTGAAAAAAGACCAAAGTCCATCAAATTCAACCCCTTCAAGTGAAACCCAGCATCCATACATACACACACTCACACCAACCCTCCACCCTACACGCACATAAACTGCACATACCAATATGTATACCAATTGTAAATTTGAGTATCACAATAGCCTATTATATTGTGCTTGCCCAAGAAATTATCCAAGCCACTCTTAAAAGAATTAACAGAATCATTCCACAACCTCACTGTACTAACTGTGAAGAACCACCTACGCTGCTTCATATTAAAAGTTCTTTTCCCTCTAGTCTAAAGGGGTGGTCTCTAGTGTGGTAATCATCTTTATGGGAAAAATGATCCCTTGCTATTTGTCTATAATGTCCTCATGTACTTGTAAAGTATAATTATGTCACCTCGCAAGCATCTTTTTTCCAGGGAAAACAACCCCAACCTTGACAGTCTACCCTCATAATTTAAGTCTTCCATCCCTCTAACCAGTTTATTTGCACTTAGTCTCTGCACTCTCTCCAGCTCATTTATATCCCTCTTAAGGGCTGGAGTCCAAAACTGCACTGCATACTCCAGATGAGGCCTCACCAGGGACCCATAAAGAGGCAAAACTATGTTTATGTCCTTTTTTTTTATATTTTACTTTTTATTATTTTCAAAAAAACAGCATTCGCGTTTTAGAAGAAGAAAAATAAAAAAAACATAATCAAAAATATTAAAAAAGAATCGAGTACTAGTGATGTTATATAAGACGCGTGCCCCTGTTCTTACAGGAGAGATATACCAGTGTTATTATGGGGACAAATGCCAGTGCTATTATGGGGAATATGTGTCACTATTATTAGCAGTTGTGCGTGTTGTTAAAAAAAAAAACACCACAAACACCCTAGTCTCCTTGTTATTGTGAGGGTCAAATATCCAGTCTATCTAGAGTGCAATCACCAATATTATTATCAAAAACAAGTATCATGTTATTGTAGTGAACAGGTATCAAAGCTATCTGTAAAACCAAGTGCAAAATGTTTTATTAGGGGGTCAATGTCAGTGGTATGTGAAGGACGTGTTATGTTATCTTAGGAAACAATTCTTAGAGTTGTGTTTATGTCCTTTTTATACAAGACAGTATTTGTTTTAGTGGCCACAGAATGACAACTACAAAACCCCTAACACACTGCCATTTCTGCCATTTAGTGTATATATATATATTATATTTTTTTTTTTGCAATTATATTATTTTGCCAAATCGCATAACCTTGCATTTGTCAACACTGAACCTCATTTTTTATTTTTCTGCCCTGCGGTACTCGACTAACAACACTGGTCCAATTAGAAAATGTTCCATTTACGACCACTCTGTGTAATGTTATCTTTTAGCCAGTACAAATACTATATTCCAGGTTTCAGGTGCTTTGCTTCCCATCAATTAAAATAGGCAATAAACCAATGTGGACAGACATGACATCACTGATATGTCAAGATTCAGTTTGCAAACATTTTAATGCTTATCAGTTTTAAAATGTTTTTCTCTTTTCAAAAAGCAGAATTAAACAATATTGCAGTATACTTGCTGGGGATTGCCGCAGTCTATTTCCTGAGAAATGTTTACTAGTTTTATTGCACATGTTGATGTCTCTACAGTGTCTGGATTTAAAATGTTGGACTACACAACAAAGTAAAATGCAGAACTGACATATTATACTGTAGATTCATTTAAAGACAAAAACTCTTAGTTCAGCTCATAGTGAAATTTGTGATTTATTTTCTCATCAAACGGAATCTTGCCCAATATGTTTTATTTGTTAATATGTTTTACAGAAACATATATAGATCCCTCAAATACAAATTGGTAAGAATATAGAAAATGCAAGACTTAAACAAAACATGGTACAGGTAACGAATTATTAACTGTATTGTAAGCAAATCATGGTAGAGGGATTATCCAGATGTGGAAAACATCCAAACGAACCATTTCTATTGACAAAATAAGAATACGCTAAAATAGTTAATTGTTTAACAACATACTGTAACTAGATTACAATAGAGTAAAATACTTTGGACTTGAAAAGCTGACTGAGTGCTCAAATTGTCCCAAATTTTTTCATTCATGTTGAAACAGAAGCTGTATGTGGCTAGAGAATAAATAGGTTATCTGGTCAGACATCGTGATTGTGGTGAGTGTAATGCTATTAATAATTTATCCCCAGCGTCACCTCCAGAAATCATTTTGATCAGATTCTTTGTTTTGAAATCCTTGGAACACAACATACTGTTCCAGGCAGAGCATGTCCCTTGGGCCCATAAGAGAGTGACTGAAGCACCGTCTAGATGTAACTTGTGTTATAAGAAATCAGCAAGCACAAATGACAAGTAACTTCTGTCCCCAGAGTTTTGAAGTTTAAAGAAAACAGATGAGGTGATCTAATACAAAAGCCATATCGATAGACCCCCCGCTTGCAAAAAGAAAACGGTAAATAGTCTTCTAGATTATATTGGCAAATAATGCCTATTTATAGAAATTTAAGATAACACTGTCGTAGACTGTAGATTACAAAATTGTCCCAAAAAGCCAAGCTTCTTGGCACATTTTATGGTAAAACTCAGGAGTCAGGAGTGCATGATCTTACCTCTGTGTGGTGTCCCTATCAGGCCCTATTGGGACCAGTCACATCCGCTGCTCCCTTTGTAGTTATGCCATTGCTTGGTATGCACATTCAACTATACTGTAAGTTTAGTTCAGTGCAGGATATTGCCACTTTGCAGAATTATTTGAAAAAGTTAGAAAACTGGGCAGCAAACTGGAAAATTAGGGTTAATATTGAGTGAATTGTTATGCACTATGTAATAGACATACTTTTAGGGGGTAATTTATCAAAATCCAAAAAGTTCTCATAATTTTCTGAAAACGACTCCGACCAAATCCACACAGAGCTTTTCTCCCCATTTATCAAAACATTCTTTCAAAAATCTCTTATGCCTAAAAACCCAATAAAATTTTGAAAAAAGCAAAATCGTAAGAATGTTTCAGATTTGTCGCTGAAACCTCCAACTTTTGATGCCGAAAACCACAAAATTTTCGGATTACTGAACAAAGCGCAGCGCAGATCAGGATATCAACGGCACATCTGCCAGTGACTTCTACATGAACTTGTCAGGTCTGAGTTGGCCTACTTTTTTAGTTGGACTTTTAACACCATTGGAGTTTAATAAATCTTTTTTTCTCCCGAAAAAATTGTATTTTCCCCTTTAAAAGTCCAACCAGAAAAGTTTGGAGCTTAATAAATAACCCCTTAAATAGCAGTGTGCTGGGCGTATTAGTAACCGAGAAGGATCACAGTGTCATTTTGTGGCTACTAAATAAGAAAACATAATTTTGCCTCTTTATAGGTCCCTGGTAAGGCCTCAACTGCAGTGGAGAGAGTGAAAAGACATGGAACGAAACTAATTAGGGCGATGGAAGACTTAAATTATAATGGTAGACTGTCATGGTTGGGGTTGTTTTCTCTGGAAAAAAAGGGCTTGCGAGGGGACATGATTACACTTTACAAGTACATTAGAGGACATTATAGACATGAACTTTTTTTCCCATAAAAACAATTAACACATCTAAAACCTCTAATGCAAAAGTTTGCCAAGTAAATGTTGTCGAGGTCCCATAGAAGTCAAATGGAGCTGCACTGTTTTAATCAATCAACAGACTTTGAGAGGTTTTCAGATGTTCTTTGCTTGAAATTGTCAAAACCACTAGGGTTTTAGAGGTATTCATCTTTCCTTATTAAAAGGAAAGAAGAAGGATTGCACACTCTTAAAGAAAAGGAATGTTGCCATATGTTGTAACTTGCAAATAAAAGTTTTTCCCTTTCTTTTAGTGTGCAATCCTTCTTCTTTCCTTTTTATAAATTCCATGACATTTGTGGTTTTAGAGAAAGTGAGTACAGGGACTTTTTTCCATATAAAGTGCAATTGGTTTGTAAATATTTCATGAAACAAAGTACTCATATTCCAAAAACTAAGAAATTACTATTTTCTACTTTTTAAAACTATTTTGGAGTCATTTTGCCCAAACAATTTAGCAATTAAAAGTTTTATTGTTAATTATGTTCATAATAAGGCAGCAATATTTAATTTACTATTGGATGTAGACAGGTTATGATTTTGTGATTAAAATAATGTGCTAAATACACCCTTGATCACATTAATATGTAGGATAATGAGGGACACTTCTGCTCTTTATCCCCCAATCAAACAAAAAAATACCCCAATATGTAATAACGCTACATTCCAATTAGTAGCTATAGGTAACTAGGCCTGGACTTTGCACATTTTACCCCCAGCAACTGATAGGCTGTAGTTAGGCTGTAAGATACATAGTTTGAAAGCTGACTAAATGTTCTGCACCGATATACATGAGAAGAATAGATCTTTATGGGTTTTTTTTGGTAACAAAACCACAGAAAAACCTCACAAAATGCATTTTTTCTCAACAGAAGGAAATGTGTTTATGGTGAAACAAAAAGGATGGAGAAAATGTAATAATGACAGCAGCGTTTTACCCTGCATTTTTTAACTCGTGCAAAATAAACTTTTGTTTTTGGCTAAACAAAACAAATGGAAAAAACCTAATAATACTATCAGTGTATTTTTCCTTGCATTCATACCACTAATGAAAAAACTAAATTTGCCACCCAACTATAACAGGAGAAAAAGTAGAATGTTGGTATATATATATATATATCACACCATACAGACTGCATGCAAAAACAGATTTATTAAAGTTTGAATAGGTTTTTCTGATGTTTTCTCACTTTTCTAACAGATTATTATTTTATCATATTCCTCAGGTTGTTGACTTTCAGGTTGTTGTTTACGTTCTGGCAATTTGGCCATGATTAGATTTGATGCAGTTTATGTATGTATTGTTTGGGTTTTAATGAAAATAGTCCCAAAATGAAAATGATTTGACAAGTAAAACCTGCCATTAAACATTATATCCTATACAGCAAAGACAACTACAAACTTGCTCTACATTCTAATAGTTGTTGGATTTGAAAAATATGCAATAACATGGTTTCAGCAACAACACACACTAAAGCATAATACATGTTTTAATACTTTTTCTGCAACCCAATGGAAAAGGAATGGCACATATGCAACATGCTTTTTCCAACTATTAAATATTTTTCTTTTGCGGTCAACCATTGAATTGTTGACGTTTCACGATTTTCAATAAATTCCCCCATTATTTATGCATTCACCAACTATAATTGTATTAAATATTTACTGCACTTTATAAGAATAATATTAATGTTCCCTTATACAAACCACATATAAGAGCCAGCAAAAAACATCACAACATTCTCTCAAGTGGCTCCTGTCACACCGGGCTGCAGTTCACTAGGCTTCAAAAGGGTTAAGAAGATCTCTTGGTTGCAGCAGGGGTAATGCAAAGCTGATTACAATAATTCACAATATAATTTTGTAATCTTAAACTTAATATGCTAAAATAATTTCTGAAAAAGCAGCTTGTTAACATGCAGAGCACATTGTATTAGTTTTCCAGGGCTGTTTTACAGCTTGCACTATTTGCTCAGAGGTAAAAAGGAGAGAAGGCAGACAATAGCTGGTAAAGTAGACGTTGAGTCATGTAATTGCATATTCATTTATGCATTAGGGCAGCATTTGTTCTCTGTACGTGATCCCGCTGATTATAAGAGACCCCCATGAGTAGCCCGATATTTTTCATACAAATAGTTGAATGAGAGAGAGGAAGAAGAAAATGTTGAGTAATTTTACACAATGAGATAATTTCATTTTCATTTCTTCCTTTTTGCAAATGCATTAGTCCTGTCTCCTTTTATAATTATATTAATCACATGTCTGCAAAAAATATTGATTAAAGATAATCAGTCGTCCGGATCATGGTTATTTTTAAGTTTTAATGAGCAGAAAGGAGGCAGGTTTACTAAGGGAAGCCTGAAATTTCCATTTTGCTCGCAGAACTCATTGCTTATGTCACTGATTATTTTCAAAATGGATCAAACTTTTTGTTTTATTCTAAAATCAAAGGTGTAAATGGCAGGGAGAAATGTAAAGAGTTCTCATCTGTTACTGTTTTGCATCTAGGTTACTCACTGCTTTCAGAGAAAAAGACCCTCTATCACTGTAATTGTATTCAAAATTGCTCTTTTTGTCAACTTAGCGGAAAGAACTTTTTTTTTTTACATTTTAGAGTAAAAAAAAAAAAGCAAAGGTTTGTTCTGCCAGAGATGATCATATCTATTTAATAATGTATTTCTTCAAAAACGGAAAAAATAAATTATACTACAGATGTCCTAATTGTGGCTTCCTGCTCGTGCTCCAAAGAAAACTATAGCCTATTTATGAGATGCGTTGCCATCCATTTATTTTCACTTAAATAGGCAGCAAATTATGAGCTAGTTTATATTTATACATCAAAGGTGTTGCTTGCTCTTCATAGTATTTAGTAAAATCTAATGCTAAGATATAAATGCTTTAACAGAGAAGAGCAATACGGCTGATCTAAGCCAGAGAAATTATGGTGGTGGTTGTGGTGAATGTGTTGGAGTTGTTTTGTAACAAATGAAATACTACTATTGCAATATTGTTGCTATGCATGAAATAGCTTGTATTGCTTCTAATGAGAGGAATTTTAAGCATGAAAACTAAAATTAATGTCAAAATATCAGAATATCAAGGGCATTAAAATATCAGAATGCGTGCTTTTTGTGGGCCTTACAGAATAGAAGATGTTGCTTCTGGTTAATACACAACTGTATTGTATGCACTCTGTATAAAAACGAAAAAAAAAGAATATTATTATTATTGTTATGGTGTCTTCGTCCCCCACAGTGCTTTAAAGAGTAATGGGATACAAATTAAATGTATACAAACATTTTGGCAAAATAGAAGCACAGTTACAATTTCATATTGTTAGGCCAGGGTGAGGACACTGCTCACAAAAGCTTACAGTCTAAGAGCTGTTTATATTCATTGTACATTCTGACCCATTCATATGGTTAGCGAATTTTGCATTATGCATTTAAAAAAAATCGTCCATAGAATTGGGGAAATTCTAGCCAATATTTATGACTGTGATTTCTGGTTTTCAGGGCTCAACATTGTTTATACCCTGTTTCTACCCTAAAAGACCACAGTTACCACTGCATTTCTTTTTCTTCAATATTTGCTGCTATTGACCAATCTTGACTTTTATAAAATGCAGTTCATATTTTCACTTTTCATTGTTACATGAATATTGGTTGGTTATCCTATTAATTAATTGAACCCTTCCCCCTCCGTCCCTATTAATATTTAATGTCTTTATATGTTTTAGACTGTGATCAGATTTAGAGAAGTATTCCTGTTGGTCCTTTTCATGGTATTTGTCATATCCCATTAAGCATTCTTTAATGCATATTTTAAGAATACTATCAAGTCTTTAGGGCTTTTGTTCAACAACATCTGTACAGTGTAAGAAGTAGCAAAACATCAGATATTTTGCTGTTTGGCAATCCTCAATGATTTGAGTGTAAATAAAAGGGAATTGAGGCTCTTCTTAATTCCTCATCTAATGATGCTCCATGAATCAATTGAGAAGGACGAATGGCAGATTTCATTCAGGTTCAGACAAACTATCTGGTTAGATTGCAGCAGGGTCTTTTAAAACTGATCCTGCAAAATGCCCTACATAATCCTAATCCTAATAGAAATCAGGAAAACTGCAAAACCATATTTGTAAATGTAAGGTTACCTTAACAACTTTTGTACCTATACAATATACTGCAAAGGGAATGCCATAAGTATTGATGGACGAATTTGGGGCATTTCACTTCGCCGAAAAAATCACGAATTTACAGCGAAATTTGCAAAACTGTGCTTTTTTTGACGCAGGCAAATTTTTGCTGCAGTTTCGCGAATTTATTCGCCAGCGGCGAATCGCGGGAATTCACTGTGAATTCGAGCCTGCCGAATAAATTCACCCATCGCTAGCCATTAGGCATTATTCTTCTAATTTCTCCATCTCTTGCAAAGATTCCAAGTCAACGATGCAGTCATTCTACTACTGGCAAACACACTCATTTCCAATGTGAAACAAATCCAAAGTATATGCCAGTTCCACTAGAAAAGCTAGTATATCCCTTTTCTTTTCTTTTTTTTAAGAATGAATTCAAAAAATATAACATGTTCATAATCTGCCACAGTGTTACATGTCCTTCATTACTTGGTCAAAGTACAGTAATGAATTAGAGATAAAGAGCAACTCTGTATGTCTTTTCATGCAGAGTGTATTTTTGCTGCAGTTATTCCTTTGTCTTTATCCTTGACTTTAATCTTAATGCTTAGTAAGCATGCCACTAATGCTAGTTTGGAGGTTCCTGCCGATGAAATGAAACGTAATTCTCTAGGGCAGTGATCCCCAACTAGTAGCTCATGAGCAACATGTTGCTCCCAGTGGCCTCAAAGCAGGAGCTTATTTTTGAATTCCAGGCTTGGAGGCAAGTTTTGGTTGCATAATAACCAGATGTACTGCCAAACAGAGACTCATGTAAGCTGCCAGTCCACATAGGGGCTACCAATAGCCAATCACAGCGCTTATTTGGCAGGCACCCCCAGGAACTTATGCTTGTGTTGCTCCCCAACTCTTTTTACATCTGAATGTTGCTCACGGGTGAAAAAGGTTGGCGACCCCTGCTCTAGGAGGATAATAATATATGCCACTGTGTTTTATTGAGAATTTATTTGAAAAAAAGTTTTTATAGTAAACAAAAGCTATGTTTATAAGAAGGACATATTCTTTTAAATCTGAACACAGGTTACCAAAGAAGTGAAAGGGGATCCAAGCTAATTAGTGTTTAATGATATGTGATTTTTTGTATTATGACAACACAAAGTACAGAACGGTTTCACATGTGTATGTATGTAAATAAATATTCCATCCATCAAGGATTTACATGTTTTCCCTGTGCTTCGCTGAGTATTCTAATTATCTTTCCACATTCCATAAATATATAGGCAGGTCCTCTTGACTGAGAAACAGATTTTAGTCTGTAAGTTCCACTGGGGCAGGAACTAACATGAATCTCTGTAAAGTGCTGTGGAATATGTCAGCGCTATGTGTGTAAATGTATATATATATATATATATATATATATATATATATATATATATATATATATATATATATATACATATATATATATATATATATATATATATACATATATATATATATATATATATATATATATATATATTTATATTTATTATTTTTTTTTAAATTATATATGTGGATCAAATGACCCCTGGAAACAACATAGAAATCCAGTTTGAGGTGGTGCTGTTAAGAGGCCAACAAGATTTTAAATCTGGGATACATATTGTTTATTTATTTGTAAAGCAGGCTTTTTGGTTTAGCAGGAGAAGTGCAAGAGGCAACATTACAGGGGGGCAGAATATGACAAAACTCGATTTGCACCCGACCCCCAAGGTATTGCACTTACCCTAACCTGCTGTGCCATCCTATTTATATATCCACGTCTGCCAACCCCACTGTAACATGACGGAAGTGGGCGGGCACACCAGCATGCAAGTATATAAAAAGAAGCTCATCCAATGTAAATGGGACACAGGGGGCACATTTACTATTGGTCGAATATCGAGGGTTAATTAACGTTAATTTAAGTAAAATCCTTCTACTTCAAATATCGAAGTCGAAGGATTTACTGCATTTCCTGCGATCGAACGATCGAGGAAAAATTGTTCGATCGAATGATTAAATCCTTCGAATCGAACGATTCTAAGGATTTTAATCCATCGATCAAACGATTTTCCTTCGATCTCAAATTGGCTAGAAAGCCTATGGGGACCTTCCCCATAGTCTAACATTGATGCTCGGTAGGTTTTAGGTGGCGAAGTAGGTGTTCGAAGTTTTTTTTAAAGAGACAGTACTTCGACTATCGAATGGTCGAATAGTCGAACGATTTTTAGTTTGAATCGTTTTTTTCGAAGTCGTAGTCGAAGTAGCCAAAAAAATACTTCGAAATTCGAAGTATTTTTTATTCTAATCCTTCACTCGAGCTATGTAAATGTGCCCCTAAGAGGTCACGGGTACGGTGGACTCAAGCTGAAGTGCAACTCGCACCCACAGGCAGAATGTAAGTAAAAGTAGATTGAATATGAGTAATGCATAGGTTTGACAGGGTTTGGTAAAGCAAGAACTCTAAGGTGCAGAGCAAGCTCCAACATGGCCTACACATTATTATTATTATTATACCTCTAAGCTGGACTCAAATATGAAGAACAAAATATAAAAATAACGTTATACTTCAGTAATGGTGGGTAATGTTGGTACATAACAAGGGCCTTACTGCTTCTTGTCATAATTTCCTCCTGTTACACTGAGGGATACTTAGCTGTGAAATTGACCATTTTCTTACGATTGCATGTTTTGTTTATGCTACATAACATTTTCTTACATTTGAATTAAAAATGAGCTATTTTGAGCTAATGGCTCGGTGAAATTTTGGTAGAATCACCCAGGAGACTGCAAGTAGAGACATACTGTTGCTAGGCAACATGCTGAAACATGACATCTACAAATGCACTATAAAATCATTTAAAATATAAGGGCTTTCCATTTAGAAAATGGCTTGAGAAGGTGCATTATGCTTAAGTGTCAACTGTGCCAAAATTGCTTCATTTACCTCAATTCTGCTTGCACAAACTCAAAGCTAAGAATGTTAACGTACAGGAACCTAGAAAGCTAAGGCGTCTCTTTAAAATCCTTTTGTGTGCTTTACACTGGGAGCAGTTTACATATACTCTCTCACAGTTCCACACTAATATTCAAAGGATGTAGTACATATAATTGACGAATACAGCGCTAGGTATGTCAAACTTGTGGGTTGGGTACACTACCTGTAAAATGCCGACGGTATATAAAACTGTTGTCTATGTGCAAGTAAAAGTTCATTTTTTTGGTAGCAATAACATTCATATGGGACAGTACAGGTAAAAATAACCTAAATAATTTTTAAGAAAAACAGAGAACATATAATACACCATAGATACTGCAAATGCTCATTTATCCAATAGGGATGGATGAATCTGACCCGTTTCTCTTCGAAGAATATTTTCAAAAGGCAAAACATTTGTCAAATGCATTGAAATCAATGCGGTTTATGTTGCTCGACATTTTTAAAACCGCGCAACATTTTTTTTCAAACTGTGCAACTTTTTTTTATTACTGAACATTAGAGTCTGTGGGCTTCTTTTTTTGTCTGCGAAACGTGGCGAAATATTTCACTCATCCCTAGATATAATAATTAGTAGAAACCAAGGTATATATACATATATATATATATATACAGTACAAAATACACAAAGTCTTTGGTTTTATTACACAATTACATAGTGAATAAATAAGTAAAATAAGGAGACCCTTAAAATTCAAATACTGCTGACCTTAATTATCATACAATTCATATAATTTACCAGTCCTAATTAACATAAGATAAAAAAGTTCAATCAATTCTGCAAAACAAATGTTATTTTAAATGCATATTGAATAGAAATGTTTTATTTAAAAAAAAAATTAAAAATGATATAAAATGACATGTAATAAATAAAAATGAGACCCTTAAAATTCATATACTGCTGACCTTAATTACCATACAATTCATATCATTCAATATAGAACCAGTTCTAATTAATATAAGATTAAAAAGTTCAATCAATTCTGCAAAACAAATGTTATTTTAAATGCATATTGAATAGAAATGATTTATTTAAAAAAAAAAAAAAATTAAAAATGATATAAAATGACATGTAATAAATAAATACATTAAATGGCATATGCAGAAAAGTGAAAAATGTGTTTGAACTACCCATGTCAGTAGTTATAACGTTTGGCTCTCCTAATTTTCCATTCCATGGCACCATTAGCTCTAACACAAAAATGTAATTCTTTCTTGGTTTCTTGGCCTTGGTCTTACTAATTACAACTCAATATACCTTGTATTTAGGGATGAGCAAATTTATTTGGCAGCCATGGATTCTCAGTGAAATTCGGAATTTCGCCATGTGGTGCAGAAAAATTTGCAGAGAAAAACCGCCCATAAGAAAAAACGCCCATAAGAAAAAACTTGACTTTAATGCATTAGGACAAAAAAAGTCGTCATTGACAAATGCATTTTGAGTAAGAATAATTGATGCCATCGTAAAATAAATCTGGCGTAAAAACACCCATTGACTTCAATGCGTTTTGCAAATTTTACTCCGTTTCACAATTTTTTTTGCAGTTTCACAAATTTTTCGGCGAAGCATAATAGGACAGATTTGCTCAATACTACTTGTATTGCTTGTATTACAAACACCTGTAACAGCTTTTCGTGAATTATTGTCTCATTATAATGCACAGTGGCGCTATGCAAAGTCATGCAAAGTGTCATCTATGCCTGCTATGTTGTGGCACTACTGTGTCTTTAAATTCTGTATTTCCATTTTAAACCTTTCCCAAGTTAGCTTCTATTATGTAGATTCCTAATAAAGATTAACTTGTTTCCTTGACTTTCTGGTATTGATTTTGGACTGTTTTGACTTTGCTTCTTGCCATCTGCCCAGACCTTTACATACTGTACAGTATAACAAACTGGACTGTTCATAGGAACACAAAGGCTCAACGGCAGGAAACTATTCCTCCTGAATGTGCGTTTCTTGTGCCATTTCACACAACATGTTTTGGGGAAGACCATTTATCAAGTGTAAGTGCATCCACATATTACTGAGAATTTCATACCCTCAGACCCACCCCTTCCATGACATCATCATGTGGGGTCGTGCAAAACAAGTAAACTACAATTTCCATGTGTCCCTCTTAGATCCAATCAACAATGAGATGCATCTGGATTGTTTGTTATTGTCACGATCGCCGCCCGGAGCATGTCCTGGAGCTCCGGGCGGCGCGTCCTCCCCTGCCGGCGTCGCTCCCAAAATGCCGGCACCCATGGCCGCCACGTGGGTAGCGGTGCCGGCGCGATGACGTCAGCGCGCCGACGTCGGCGCAAGGACGCCAATGACGTCACAATGTCGCCAAATTCAAAATAAAAACGCCATCTAGATGACAGAATGGCGCCCAAGTATAGGAATATATTTCCTAAGTGTTTCCTGGCTTTCCTGTGAGCTGATTTTGCTAATCCTGTTCCTGATTACTTATCTTGACCCCTGCCTGGACTTTGGACTTTGTTGTTATCTGCCTGCCCCTGAACTCTTGCCTGGATTCTGACTACTCTTTGGTTTAACCCTTTGGACACCGCGACCTTGCTCCCTCAAGAGGGCTTCCTCCTCGATCCTGACTACCTCCTGGTAGTTTTAAAGAGACAGTACATGATAAATTTCGATATTCGACTTTTCAGTTTTTTTTCAAATTCTAGACGAATTTGGACTATTTTTTTACTTTGAATTTTTGAATTTGACCCTTGATAAATCTGCCCCTTAGACTTATTTAAGTGTATTGCCAATTTCAGTGGGTCTCCTTTATTTATGTTGTAAAAACTGTCAATACTATTGAACTGTCCTGTACATAAAAATCCCATATTTGGTAAGGTTGCCAAAGCCAGAAAATGTTCAGATTATCATACAAAACCCAGCGTAGACAATATTATCTTTAAATTGCAAAGAGGCCCTCTGCCATTGACTTCTACAGGACCTTGACAAGTTGAATATGGAGTATTTTCAGATTCAGATTTTTTGCAGCCTCGGGTTTAAAAAATCTCTAAAAATTCATTTGTTTTTTCACAAAAAAAGATTGGATTTTCTAGTAAAAAAACTCGAACTTTAATAAATAACCCCCAATGTGTGCAAAGTGCAATTTCGCTAGCGAAGTGGACCTTCTTCGTACCCCTTACGCCAGGCGAAGTTGCTCTAATGTGAAGAAACGTAACTACGCTAATTCTCTACCTTGCGCATTTTACTGAACTTTATCTCTTGCGCTAGACTTGCCTTCGCCACCTCAGACCAGGAGAAGTGCAATAGAGTAGATAGGGCTTGCTTCAAAAAAAGTTGAAATTTTTTCTAAGTCCCAAAAAATGCTGGCGTCTTTTACTTTTTTAAGGGTGATAGGCTGAAAAAGATCGAATTTTTTTGGGGGGTACCCTCCTTTCCCCCTACATTTCCTAACATATGGCACCTATAACTATACAGTGGGCACATGTGTAGGGCAAAATAACAACTCTATTTTATTAAATGAAGCTTTCCCAGGCTTGTGTAGTTTAATGTATTTGCTACATATACGTCCATTGTACTTTAACTTGGCGGCGTATACAAATTAGGCATCGCTAGCGTAACTTCGCTTTGTTTGTTGAATTAACGCTAGTGCAACTTCGCTACCTTTCGCCTCCCTGAGCGCAACTTTTTTTAGTGAATTAACGGCGCCCTGGCGAAACTTCGAAGTGCGGTGAAGGCGTCGCTATCGTATTTACGGCACTTAGTGAATTTGCCCCTAGAGTCTAAATTTTAGAAAATAATATGGAGAAGACTTTAAGGGGCATATTTATCAAGGGTCGAATTTTGAATCTGAAAAACTTCGCAGTTTGAATTCAAAAAGACCAACCGAAATTAAGTCTTTTTTGGCCGAATAGGTCTGTTTTCGATCGAATAAGTCCATATTCGTCCGAATTCAAATCATATGAATCAAAGTAATAGCGCATTCGATCAAATATGGATCAAAGTTTTTCCCAAAAAACCTTAGATTTTTCAAACTCCACCAATTGACCAAATAAGTTCTAGGAGGTCCCCCATAAGCTAAAACAGCAATTTGGCAGATTTTAGATGGCAAATGGTCGAAGTTGAATTTTTAAAGAGACAGTACATGATAAATTTAGATATTCAAATTTTTTTGGACAATTTTTTTGGATTATTTCCTAGTCAAAGTACACAAAAATAGCTTGAAATTCGAAATTTTTTAATGAGATAAAATGCAAACACAACAGACTGGTGAAATGTTTAGCGTGTGCTCTTTGCTTTGAAAAATAATATTTTATATGCATTAATAATAAAAGAAATAAGCATGCAAAATGAAATGATAAAGGGGAAGCTTAAGTGCCTTGGGGAGCAGGTGGGTCACTTAACAGTGCCTGAAGCTGATCCTAGTGGGAGCATGGCATACAGATGTCAGTAATGCACTGCAGAAATGTGGGGCAAAGGGAGTAATCTGTCTGTAACTTTTTTTTTTAATTTTCAGATACTAAAATATTAAAAGATACTTTCATACCACATTTTATTAAACATTCAATATTAAGCATGTTCAGATTATTTGTTTCCATATTTATGATTTAGGTCATGTATCTCTATCATCAAAGCCAGAAGGACATCTGCTTCTCAATTGCTTTGCCTTTTTTGTCCAGCCAAGTGGGCACCTCCTGCAGCCCATATGAAAATAAGCAACTTATATGATATTGGAAAATGCTTTCCTTACCGTGACATTGATGAGAATCACTACATTTTAAACTTGACATAATTCAAAATGCATTTGTTTTCACACTAAAAAATAACCATCAGTCAAAAGCAACGCATTTTGTAGTCGTTTTTTCCCGATTGGAAAAGTATCATGATTCAATCTGTTCCAACTTAAGATCATTTCCAGAAAGGCATAGATTTAACACATGCTAAACAATTACCCACTGAGCAGCAAAGTACTGGCCTCTCAGCGATTAAGCAATCACACATTTTTGTGGTGTAAACATACTGCTACACATCATTTGTTTGTAATTATTATTAAAATGTACTTAAAAAAGCAGGAATGCATACAATTAGGGGCAGATTTACTAAGGTTCGAGTGAATTTTCGAAGTACAAAAAGTTCGAATTTCAAAGTAATTTTTTGAATACTTCGACCATCGAATAGGATACTATGATTTTGAATTTACTTCGACTCGAAGTAAAAATCGTTCGAATATTCGACCATTCGATGGTACTCGAAGTACTGTCTCTTTAAAAAAACTTAGACTTCAATACTTCGCCAACTTAAACCTGCCGAAGTGCTATGTTAGCCTATGGGGACCTGCCCGTGCATATTTCTAAGTTTTTGGGTATCGAAGGAAAATCGTACTACAGTAGGATAAATTTGCTTGAATCGTACGATTGAAGTAAAACCCTCCGACTTCAAATTCGAATGTTGGAGGATTCTATTTGAATTTCGAAGTATTTTCCACTTCGAAATTCGACCCTTGATAAATCTGCCCTTTAGTGTAGTGTAGTGTAGGGAACAAACAATAGCATTTACATATTAAAACAGATGAATACAAAGTTCTATTACAGAGATATAACAAAATTAGAACTATGGTTCCTAGCATACCCTGTTAGCTGATGTAGATTGTCTTATGTATGCAGCAAATTAAAGACCTTTGTAGAAATCAATATACCTTTTGGAATCTCTAGGGAAGGAGAAAATATTGTTGTTAGGAGGTCTTGATAGCTCTAAAGTTATTGGGAAGCCTTTCCAGATTAGTTTAAAGTCATCGGATGTAATTATATAGGTATGGGTTTTTCAGAAAGCTTGGGGCCTACGTTTATTCCGGATAATGGATTTTTCCGTAATTTGGATCTTCATACCTTAAGTCTGCTAGAAACTCATGTAAACGTTAAATAAACCGGATAGGCTGGTTTTGTTTCCAATAGGGAATAATTACAGTATATCTTAGTTTGGATCAAGTACAAGGTACTGTTATATCATTACAGAAAAAAAGAAAATCATTTTAAAAAATTTCAATTATTTGGATAAAATTTGGATAATAGTTTCATGGATAATGGATACCATACCTGTATTTACATTGTTCATCATAATCATTAAAGTGTAAAAAGGCTGCTGATTGCATTATCTTATGCTTTTTAAAAAATAAAATCTCATATCCTACATGAGCATACCCTTATGAAATTTTGTCCCAATAGACTACTAAAACAGTCAAAAGATTTAAATATATAAAATTAAAAAAACAATTAGTGATAGGCGAATAAATTCGTCTGGCACGAATTTGCTGCGAATATCGCCGGCGTCAAAAATGTTTGGACACGAGTCCGAAAAGTCGCTCGCATCACAATTGGCACGCATCAGCACTATTCAGACGCCCATTGATGCCCATTAACGCCAGCGTCAGCTTGGACACTGGCTTCAATTTCGGATTTTCATGATTTTTCATGAAAATGTCAGATTTTCACAATTTTTTCAGGAAAATGTCCGAATATCAAAATTTTTTCGTGAAACTTTCCGTTTTCACGATTTTTCCGCCTTTACGCAAATTTCACGAAATTTGCGGGAAGTTCGACAATTTTGGGAGAAATTCGCCCATCACTAAAAACAATACATTAAATACTGAAATGTTTAAAATAATAATTAGGTCTTCTCCTCTGACTATTTTACAATAGACTGGATGATATACAGTATATGTATTCAGGAGAATTACTAGGTTAGAAGAAAGGCAGATATAAAGAACTAAAATGAGTTTCTCCTTTTATGACCCATTGATATCCTGGAAGAAGGAATGATACCCAGTTTTCTGAAATAGCTGTATTAGCAGCCCACTGCTGTTGCCCTCATCATTCTTAATAATGGTTTCTCTCATTTTGATAAAGATTTAAGTGCAGTACAGCAGCAGAAGATTCTCTACTGAAGTTTTTGTATAAAGCTAGGGACACAGCAAGATGTGCAAGTTTGGTGCAATTGCCAAATGACTACATCTTCTCTTGCAAGATCTAATTTAATGGTTTGGCCATTGAACCAGTGTTTAAATGAAAGGATCCTGCAGCCCACACTCTTTGCAAAGCATGTTGGCCTCAGAAATAGTGATGGGCAATAAATTCGCCGGGCATGGATTCACTGTGAATTTCGGCGCCTGCAAATAAATTCGCAAAACTGCAGAGAAAATTCACTGTGCCTAAAAAATTTGTCACGCGTTAAAATTGTTGCCCACAATCCAGCTTTAATCAACTGAGTCTCTAGGTCAGTTTTTCTTCTGGACTCCTTGCAGTAACACCTGAATTTAACATCTAAATTGTCAGTCTCCTTTCTTTATGTTGAAATGGCTTGGTTGTGTATACCAGAAAGTTGAGTTTCTATTTATTTCTATGCTAAAGTATTGCAATGCAATTATTCTGTATGGCAGATGTCTATAAAGGCAATATAAATATACATATGACACTGACCCCATATAAGCCTGATAAGCCCCATATAGCCATTTATGAGCTAAATTAATAAACCCACAACTGGTTTCACAAGCATCGGATGTGCCATTGGTGTTTTATTCATCCCTATATAAGCCTGAGACATGGATGAGGCATTGTTTTTAACAAAAACATAAAAACATGAACAGCCAAGTGGTGGTCATTTATCTAAACTAAAACAAACGTGGGCTGAAACCTGTGACCACCAATCAAATTGTTGCATTCATTGTTCTACCTTTAAATGGATGAAAAAAAGCCAATCTATGATTGGTTGCAATGGGTTACCGCCCATGGGCAAATGATCTTTATTGCTTTAAAAAGAAGCAGTTTGCAATTATTTTCCACACACACTATAAATAAAAAAATATGGTAAAACATGTTCTAACATTTTCTAAATTTTCTAACTTCTACTGTAAGTTTTCCAACATTTCTATGTACAATAGTTTCCACCCAAAAAAGTTCTGGTCTGTTACCATGGAAACAGATGCACCATGGAACTCTAGAAGAATGACAAGCAATTAAAATACCACAATGTTTAGCCATGTAGAGTATTTTCACACTGGGCACCTTGCAGTTTGGCCCCCCTGTGACATTCCTGGTTATTGATTTAGCTATGCAAGATGAGGTTGGCAGGTGTAATTACATATTTTGTAGCTGACTATTCATGACATTTCATGAGTTCCTTCGATTTGCCTTCTTTTCCTCCCTAGACTGTAGACAGGCTCTTGTTTTTTGAAAATAAATATATATGTATATTTGTGTGTATAATGGATAACTGCAGTGTTAGATTGACTTCTGTTAGCAAGTGTTAATTACACTGATGACACACAAGCGTTAGATAATTGTGCCTTAAGGATTTCATTTTAATTTGTGGTGCTCATTTTCTGCCTGAAAACCCCTGTTACTCATGACATGATGAGAAGAAATATCAAGCTATTTTTATCAAATTATTCCCGAATTGCTTTCCAGACAGCGTATAAATATAATTCCAAAAGTTATTCGCTTCCGTGAGAAGAGGATTCAAATGCCTTACAATGTTATCATGTTCAGATGTGTCTTTTCAGTCATAAATCTTTATTTCTTGTTCAATTAAACTGTCTGTAATTCAGCAGGGAGTGTAAAAGAATTTAATTTCATTTTATAGTTATTTTAAGAAAAAAGTCATTAAAGAATTCACAATTTAATAAATGTCAAAGCATCAATTAATGATCAGAAATTTGCCTAAGTAGGTATTAACTCAGAGAGAAATGTACATTTTTTTGTAGGATATACACCCTATGGCCTTACGGGGCTTTAAAAGTAGAAATGTTTCTACTGTCCATTTTTATGAAAATAGTGGGGCAAATTCACTGAAGGGCGAATTAGCTACCACTACACTTATATACTATAATGCTGGTGACTTTTCTATCATTATTTCATCAGCGAGAGCATTTCATAGCTAACTTTCACTAACCTTCGTTTCACCCTAGCGAAACTTTATTAGTACACTTACGCTTAGGCCAATTTGAATAGGGCGGGTACATATAGGGGCAAATTTACTTAAGGTCGAATATCGAGGGTTAATTAACCCTTGATATTTGACTGTCAAAGTTAAATCCTTCGACTTCGAATATCGAAGTTGAAGGATTTATCGCTATTCGTTCGATTCAAAGGATTTTAATCCATTGATCGAACGATTTTTCTTCAACCAAAAACAGCTAGCAAAGCCTATGGGGAACTTCCCCATAGGCTAACATTGACTTCGGTAGCTTTTAGGTGGCGAACTAGGGGGTCGAAGTTTTTTCTTAAAGAGACAGAACTTCATCATTTCTATGGGATTTTTAAAAGCGTATTTATCAATGGGTGAAAGTGAAAGTTCATCCTTTGATAAATACGCCTTTCAAAATCCCATAGAAATGAATGGAGAGTGGCAGAATTTCAATCTAGAGGACTGTAGTGATCTCTAACTTCACACATTGATAAATATACCCCATGTTGTTCTATCCATTGCCACCTTCAAGCTGCCCAGATTGCCATAACCTGTTCTTCACCTGAGCTCCCATTATGTTTCCAGCTGTTCAAAAACAAAACACATCAATTGACTTCTTGAATCTATAGGAAATCTAATTAATAATTATCGGTTAATTATTGATTCATTTAATTATTTCTGCCATTGACTTGACCACCAGCTAAACACATTACACTAGACAAAGATAAATCATCACACTCTATTTTAGGCAATCGCCCTTAATTAAACTTTACTAACTGACTGGAAGTTCATGTTTGTATACAAATTGCCCTCTATAGAAACATTGTTGTCTTCTCCTTATGCAAACCATTGTTGTTGTTCACAGTTACCGGCTGATCATTTCCACAAGGATAATTAGGAAATGAAGTCTTGTCTAACACTTCCAGTGAGATACAAATATCACACGTGTCATGGCATCTCTTTAGTGGCTTTGTTTCCGCTATGCTTAGAATGTTGATTCCTTAAAGAGCCCCGCTGCTTAGCAAAAAGGGTCATCACAGTTAAATAGTTGTTTGTGTATTGAAATTAGACATCTAACTAGATTTTGTCCCTTGATTTATATTGTGAAATTCATGTCTTTGAAACTGCCTGAAGATCTTTCTGTACTGGGATAGCACACCATGCACATCAGCACACACACACAGTAAACAGTATATTCCTCACTACTTTCACATGCTACAGGTATGGGATCACTTATCTGGAAACCTATTATCCAGAATACTTCAAATAACAGGAAGGCCATCTCTCATAGACTTCATTTTAATCGAATAATTCAGATTTCAGATGTTTTTTCTTATAATAAATAAACAGTGCCTTACGTTTGATCCAAGCTAAGATATAATTACGTTATTAGGGGCAAAACAATCCTATTGGGTTTATTTAATGTTTAAATTAATTTTGAGTAGACTTAATTATGGAGTTACAGATTACAAAAAGATGGAAAACACCAGGTCCTGAGCATTCTGGATATATTTGGGGAAATCTAATAAAAAGTGCAAGGTTTGCTACAGGTCTAGTAACCCATAACAACAAAAAGGTAGAAGTTACTGGTCAATAGCAGCTGTTTCGATTCACCAAAATAATTCAAGTAACTGCAGGAAAATTTACAAAGCACACTAAAGTCAATGGTCTTTTTTTGTGGCGACTTTTTCTGCACAGATTGTCAATTGGCAGTTTTTCACAGTGGTTTTGCTAATGGTGAATTTATAAATGTCACTAATTAGTACTGGTCAATTTTTTTAGAAACAAACATCTGATTGGTTGTTATTGGCTATTGTACCTGCGCAAACTTTAAATGAAATATATCCTAATAGTATAAGCAGGACTAAAGACCAATATATTTGACTTATTCAGTGGACACAGCAGTACTCTGCATTTTCTATGCTCCTCTAAACCACTACATTAATTACACCTTACGTTTCTGCTGAATTATATGGCAATTAATCCCAGTAAACAGCATGGCAGCTTTCATTCATATGTATAAATGCAAATGTATGGAACGATAAGGTGATGTGATGCCCCGCAGTTGCCATGGAGAAAGGTTGATACCGGTGAGTTCGCCATTCGGGACGTCTTGTGCTCTGATTGGTTGATTCAATTATTACCGTTAGTGCATCAGGCGCACTTTTAGTTGCTGGTTAGGCAGAACGCTGGATAGGGACTTAGATTAAGGGTAAACTCTTTGCCTACGGATCAAGAGGGAACTCGCTGTGGATGAAGGGGTTGGCACTGGAACCGGATTTATTTGGTGGAATCTGCCGTATTTTGCATCGTATCAGGGCATACTGAGTATACAAGATAGCAATTTTGCTATATGATTTGGCAATATGAATACAACATAGTCGCACAATTTTAGAACCAATTGAACCTACAAGAACTACCTTTGTCAATCCACCTTCCTGTTACTGACCTATAGTTTAACTTATACACCGTGGACATTGTTTTAAAGTTCTATTAAAAGTTACGTTTTATCATGTTTACACATGAGCTTTCGGATTGAATGGATGGGAGGGTGCAGTTATATGCAGTGTCGGCTGGCCCACCGGGATACCAGGAAAACTCCCGGTGGGCTCAGGTGTCAGTGGGCCCTCTTGCTTCTAACCATTTAGCATATTTCATGATCCTTACCTTTTCCTTTATGGGGAAAAATGCTTAACAATGGAAAAATATAGTAAGTAGATATAAAAGACTAGAAGAATAAAGTGGTTGAGAGAGGAGAGGAGGAATAATAGTTTGGGCCCATTGTCTAAGGTTTTCCGGTGGGCCCACGGTCTAAGGTTTTCTGGTGGGCCCCTGGCATCCCAGTCCGACACTGGTTATATGGGTTGGTTCTTTCTCTTCTCTGATACCTTCTAAATGCAAATGTAGAAACCAATGTTCTAAGCACAAATGCAAATATGTTCTAATATTTTGCTTCCATGTGAAAATGCTGTAACAGGCTTTGTATCTTTGTAGCTGTACTATAGTCTGGAATTCATAAAATTACCAGTTTTATACAGAAAAATATATAAATGAAAAACAATAGAATGTTCAGTTTCATGGCAGACACTACTCAATAAGTAATGATAAAAAGGTCTAAGTGATCTGACTTACAAATGTATAATTACATTTGATTACATATTCAAAGGCATAGGCTCCAGGATATTGACCCTGTAGAATAATGGGATAAAGTACATTCCTAGTTTAACTAGCTTTTGATAGTGTCCCCCTTTCTTACCTTTTTGCAATTAATGAATGCAGCAGTAACCCCTTGGGCCAAAAAGCTACTTTTTAACCTGCAAATGAAAAGGGAATTTAACACAATCCCACTGACTTCCTTAGTATTGACAAGTACTAGTTTTCTCTGCATGGGGTTGATGAACATAGAAACAAAAGAATATTGGTGACTTCTATTCAGAGCTACAACAGTGATTATTTGGCCCATTGTAGACATTTTTTCTTTTGAATATTGTCGTTAAGATTATAAAGACCTTTTAAGCCTCTTTCTAGCAAAGCTGTTTGCTGTAGGCACATTAGCCATGTAACCTTGATACCTGATGATGTCAGAACTGCAATCACTGAAGAAAAGTTTAAAGTAAAAGTTTGACCTGGAATGGAAAAGTAAACTCAGTAACGTAACTGGAGGGGGGCGGGCCCTGGTGCGGGACGTGCCGCCGGGCCCCCGCCCCCCTCCGTACCTGGAATCGGCCGATGCGGCCGGAAATCGGCAGTGCGTGAGTTGCCGGGGGGCCCTGAGTGGGTGCGGGCTTTTACACATCAAACGAGACGCAAACCTCCACCATGTGCACGCACCATGTACTTTTTACTATTTCTTTGGGTCCACAAATGTGGGTTGGCAGGGCTACCACTGGCCCAGTCTGACCCTGATTGTGATGTCCTCAGTCTGGCATCAGTGATAGAACTGGTTTTCTAACTCAGACAAGTCAGTAGTGGTATATAGCACTGGGCTGGCAATTTTTTTGGCAATAACCAAGATAAGTAATAATTAGGGATGTAGCGAACTGTTCGCCGGCGAACTAGTTCGCGCGAACTTCGACTGTTCTCGCGTCCGCCGCAAGTTCGCGAACGTCGCACGACGTTCGCCAATAGGCGTTCGCGTCAAAATCGTTCGACCATTCGATCGCTAAAATCGAACGATTTTCGTTCGAATCGAACGATCGAAGCCATTGGATTGAATGAAATCATTCGATCGAATGGCTTCGATCGTTCGATTCGAACGAAAATCGTTCGATCGAACGATTAAAATCCTTCGATCGTTCGAATCGAACGATTTTCGGATGTTCGAAGTTCGCGAACTGTTCGCGAACTGTTCGCATTTTTTGCCGGTGTTCGCGAACGGCGTTCGCGAACACATACTCGGCAGTTCGCTACATCCCTAGTAATAATTGATTAATACCACTATAGATTAAAGTAATGTGTCAATATTATTTTAAAACTAACAAAATACATGCTCTTCTTCATTTGTTCATTTTCATCCGAATTTCAGGGGCTGATTCATTATCCTTCAAACTTTGGAATCAGGTAAATTCATGTAAAAATCACAAGTGACTTCAGTAACTCCCATTTTCTTGCATTGTTGCCTTTTTTCATTCCCCATGATTGTATTTTTTCAAAACAATAAAAAGAAGGGGGAGAAATCAGTTTAAGAACTACCTGATCCTGGAACTTGATGGATAGTAAATCACCCCTAGACTTTATAGCTTTTCTCTTTCATTGTTTCTAGCACTTTAGATTTTTTAAATCTGTTTCTATTTCCTCCAACCATTCCTACCATAACTGATGTTTCCATTGATTTTGACCACATATATATTAAAAGGTACAAAGCTTTCCCATGTGATGTAATCCATAGCAATCAATAAGATGCTTGCTTTTTGACAGGTGACCAGTAAATACTACCTGCTGATTGGTTGTTGTTTTCCCAGATGTTCTTTAGTACTTGCAGTGTGCTCCATTGATATTCTGTGTTTCATTTTATTTTCAGTTCCTTGTTAGGTGACCAAACTGAATGAAATCTTGGACTGATCAATTTCTTTATTTTTGATGTTTGTTTTGATGTCACCCAGCTTTTATCATGATTTATTTTTGATTTCTGTTTTTTAATGCGGTCTGACTTTTTTATCTGTATCTGCGAATTTGTTTAATTAGTTTCTGTCCTCATTTTTATTTTAGTTTCCAATTCATCCAAGTTTAGGATCTCCAAGGTTACTGTGCATATCTACATATAGGAATATAGATAGGGTACAGTTACTATCATGTTGATCTTATCTGCGTGTCCAAAAGCTCTGGCTGTGGTTAATGTACAAGAACACCCATTTCTTTAAGGAACTATAGTTTTGTCATGATCACTGCAATAAAGAGTAAAATAAAAATCTAGTGAATAAAGCATAATTATAGATCCTATTGAAATTTTTGGCGTTTTCAGTTATCCAAGAAACATTTACAATGTTGACCTAAGTGTCTCTTTTGCTATTAAAACTGGCCTGTCATTTGGAAGATCTCTTTCTCTAACTGGGCACAATCATTGAAATGGTAAATAGATGCTAAATCAGAGTCAAAAAGCAGTCATTTTTAACTGCAGCCCTTTATTGGGTAAACACATCGGGTTGCAGTTAAAAATGACTGCTTTTTGACTTTGCTTTCACATCTTTTTACCTTTTAAGCTTTCACATCTTTTTACCTTTTATTGCGTCTGCACAATGGCACTTGAGCGATTATTTTTTTAAACCAGTTGGAACATAGTAACTGGAAATCCTGTGGGCATTTTAGGGTTACCACCTTTTTTCTGGTCTGTATCGGCCAATGACTTTAGATGTAGGGGCGGAGCTGTGATGTTACAGGGCAGAGGCAGGGTAAAGGGTGTGGGACTGTAACATAAATATACAAAGTGGGTGGAGATTTGGTTAGTAGGCATGGTTTGTAGTGATGGCCAGGCACAAATTTTGGTGAATTTCCACATTTTGCCGCCCTTTGAATAAATTCGCAAAACCGCTGGCAAACTTCCCTGGAAAGGTTCGCCAGCATTAACAAATTTTGGACGCACGCCTTAAAAGTCGATTGCGTCAAAACTGGTGTGCGACAACATTATTTGGACGCACATTGACTTTAACACAGGCGTTAAAATTGACACAGGCGTCAAAATTCATGAATTTTCACTGTTTTGCAAAGCGCAATGGGACAAATTCGCCCATCACTAATGTTTTGCGTTTCCGGAAGGGGAGCAGAGAGAGGGGTTTGGAGAGGAGTGGAGGTGGGCGGAGGGGCTAATTTAGTACATTGATGGTATATTTGTAATACTGGTTCTGGCCTTGGCTGACATTTTTACAGGCGATAGCATTAAAATTCCTGCCAGGAGGCAACCCTAGTATTGATCTATGATTTTCAGCCATATTTTCTAGGATGTGCAATCAGAGATTCTATGTGGAGGTTGGAATCAATCACTTCTTTGTAAAAGTTCTAATATAATATGATTAACATGACACATCATAATATAATATGATTAACATGGCACATGCTATCAGTGTCATGTTCTGCTTCAAATTCCTGTTTGTCTTACAGTTGGTATGGTAAACCCTGATAGTACAGTTCATCATTCAGTTCTTTAGCTTTACATTAAACTTCTACAATTTTAAGCCCTGCTTTGTCATTAATTTGTATTCATTCTGCAAAAGTTTATATTTGGGTTGACAACCCTTTAACATTTCAGGCAGCGCCTGTTCCTGTACCAACACTTCCTGTAGCAGTTTGCAATGGTCCAGAAAGTGAGACCATCAAAATAATATTATGTTCCCATATTATGCTAAAGAAAAAAAAAATACTCACATAAAAATAAAACGCATATATCTCACATCCAGTGAAAGGGAAATACAGAAGTGCAGTTATGAAAATCCCTCCATATAAGCAACTAATTCTGTAGGCATTAGAATACCTTTTTTTTTTCATTTGTTGGGAAAACGTTGTATCCTTTTTAACAAGGCCATACGCAGTACAGTAATGTGCCTGTCTTGGATACAGAATTGTGATGCACAGTAAGTGAATATTCAGTGGAAGTAGAACTGCATTCTTTAGCCAAAATATTACTAGCTTTAATGTCTGTTTTCTGCAATGTTCGCAATGATTGAAAAGAATAAACTGAAAACAGGGACACCTAGTGACAGGCTGGACAATTACATCGGTGTGAAAATATAACAAGAGCAGACAGTACAGAGAAAACACATCAGAAACACATAGGGCTGAAATTGAAGAAATAAAAGTGCCAGTGATTCTTAACTATGAAAATATGTTTATTTAACATACATAAGTACTCACTTAGTACCATGGTTCACACAAGCTAGTTGAGATAAGTGATATTTAGAAACACTACAGATACGAAGGCAAAAGTACCAGAAAGGAGATGGGACTTTGTAAACTTCACGTTTACAGGTAGAGGTACTTACTAGTGATCTGGATCCCCTCCAGTGGAAGACTTGTCTCTGGGAATAAATCTAGCGTCAGTCCCTTTCTAGCAAAAGTGTCACTTTAGGCAAGTTACCTCTAGTCAATCAAGTCTAGTCTATTAAACCTTGTTGGAGCTAAGTGCTGCTCTTGCCAAGCTGCCCTGAATAGCTCACACTACTGGAGTGCACTATGACAGGAGCTGTAACTGTCACTAACTTAAAACATCTTCATGTCCCCATACCCCAGCTTAACTAGGGTCCCTAAGGGCACATTCTCTTTACTGGGACCTTATGTTCTAGGCATTGCAGCAGCCTCCACCCTAGATTCAGGTGGAGACTTAAGAGGAAGAGCCATGTGCTCCCACCAATCATATTAACTATGGATAGGAACTGACACAGCACCCTTGGGCAATTGGAGGATACTCAGGCCCAGTTTTGTGGGAAGGCCACAAAACCTTGGTGCTAGGGTGGCAATGTTTTAAGGGCAGCGTGCTGCTCACTAGCTGCATTGATGGAACTGCACAGCTTTAGACTGCGCCAGCTTTAGAATTTCCTGTATCTTTGGTGCGGCTCATGTTTCAAATGGAGGAGGACAAGGTGCTCCAGAATTAGTTATAAAGTAACTCACCAAACAGTGAAGGTGGTCCAGGCCCAGCTCCCCAGCTGCAGGGAGCGGTACAGCAGAAGATAAAGTAGCAGGACTGACTGGCACTCATACGGATAGACAAGACCAGAGATATTCAGTTAAAAAATAAATTTATTGGTAGAAAAGTTAAAATTATAGCTCCATCTCCATCCACCCCTCATGTTTCGTTAGGTAGCGGGCAATGGGGTGCATGTGTGGTTTGATCAATGTAAGAGGTGTGCCATTATCCTCAGTGCTCCGAGTGCGTGTGTATGCGAGGGAGGGCACGATCACAGGCCAAAATAGGGGAGCATTGAATTGAAATCCAGCACTGATGATACTATAAAGGGCATAGGGAATTAACCCCACAGTACATAGCTTTATAATAAGTTAATTTATTTTATGGGAGATATACTAACCTTCCTATTAGTGTTCTCTATGTTCTTTGTGAGTGTTATCTTTTCCCCTATAAATAATATTGGCATATAGTATAATTTTACAGGTTTTATAAATACAAACATTTCCATGTTTATTACTTGTAGAAATTAAGCCCAAGCTGTCGTGGGCTCCTTATAGTGTGCAAAGTCTGTGTCAATTCATAGATGTTAAATATTACATTTAAAATTATTTTGTGAAGTGCCGTACTGTATCCATAATGCATCTAACACTGGCACATTGAGGAGCCTACATGCAAAATCTGCTCCAAAGCTTGGGTTGTGCCTGATTGGAGCTGGTGATACTTTTAGCTGTTATAGCATGTCTCACTAGGCAGTAGAATAACATATGCCAGTGTATAACTGTATTGTATTACTCCATTCCAATTTCCTGTGTTCAGTGTGGTATTTCAAGGGTTGAGTACAGTTCATCCTCACAGTATGTTGTCTAAAATGCAGAAGCCCTCTTTTAAATCCAAAAAAAACCACACATTCCTAGTCACAGTAAATAAAGTAAATGATTTTAAACCTCCAATTCAACTGCTTTATGTCCATGTATATAAGTCAGTCTACAAGGGAACAATGGGAAAGAGGGAATTGCAATGAATAGATTTTCTATGCTAGCCTTAACACTTGCCTCCTGCAGCTCCTTATTTAAATGCTCTTTATAATTAGAGAATCCGCATTTGTCATCATCCTGATAACATTTCAGTCCGGGGGGTTAACAGGACGATACTGACGGGAATGGACTTCTTAAAGAAAATAACTGAAAAAACATTATATCAATGAGAGAAAACAATATTCAATTACAGTATATAGTGGCATAATCTTTGGGAGCAGCCCACCCCAAAAAAAATATTTCACCAAGCCAAACTAAAGTGCAAACTGCTGTCTCCCTGTGACTGTTCAGGCTCCCCTTTTCCCCCAGCTTAAGGGGCCTACTGTATGGTAGTTACTCCACTGATAGTAAAGCTCAGAGTGCTCATTTATAGCTGAAACTGCAGTGTGCAATATTGGATACAAATTGGGTTTTTTAATATAAAAGCAGTTTTCCCTAATAACTTCAGTGTTATTGTGGTCACATGGGGAATATCTCATAGCGTGTCAATAAAATTTAATTGTTTGAGTTGGAGTTGTGCCACTTTCAGTTCAAATGATGTTTGCATGTCTTTTAAACTGAAGATGCCGCTCAGATGAGTGGCGGAAATTTTTTATCAAGGCATATTTATCAAGAGTAGAATTTCAAATTTGAAAAACTTTGAAATACGAATTCAAAAAGACCAACCGAAATTAAATTGAAAGTTTTTTTTGGCCGAATAGATCAGGTTTCCATCGAATAGGTCCCGTATTCTGCAGAATTCGAATCGTATGAATCAAGGTAATAGTGCTTTTGATCAAAATCGAATAGAAGTTTTTCCTCCAAAAAATTAGATTTTTCAAAGTCCACCAATGGACTCCAAATAGATTCTAGGAGGTCCCCCATAGGCTAAAACAACAATTCTGCAGGTTTTAAATGGCGAATGGTCGAAGTCAAATTTTTAAAGAGACAGTACATGATAAATTTCGACATTTGAATTTTTGATTTTTTTTTCAAATTCAAATGGAATTTGGACTATTCCCTAGTTTTAAATTCAAAATTCAGCATACAGGAGGCTTTGCTTGGCAATAAACCTGTTTTTTTTTTTGCAACCAAAACTTGACTCCAAACCAGGAATTCAAAAATAGGCAGCTGCTTTGAGACCACAGAGATCAACCACCAAGGGGTTGGAGAGCAACATGTTGCTAGAGAGCCACTGGTTGGAATCACTGCTGTCTACCATGAGCTGGATGAATGAGAATCCTCAGAGACAAACTGCCAATTGAGGCAATCATTGACACCATTTCGTCATACGGTGTTCACAGGATGAAACCATCCATTCTGTTGAATCTTGTAAAATTGTGAAAGAGTATTAAAAGTTTATTTTGAGGCAATTCTTAATTTCTACCTTTAGGTGGTAGTGTATAGTTTTCAGTAGAGAAGTTTCAGAGAGAAGTTATTAGCGATCATTTATAATTCAATGCTGGGTCCAAAGTGCAAAAACACAATCTACTATCTTTTTAGCACTTTTTTGCATCCTGCTCTGCACAGCACCCTAATGTTTCTGGGCCATTCAGATAATGTGAGTGTCACATGGGCGTTGACACTGATCCTGATCTAAAATCCACACTATAAAACAACACAGGCTTCTGTTGTTTTCCTGACAGAAAATCAAATTAGTAAGATGTGTACTCGGAAATAACTTCCCCCATTCAAGCACAAAAAGTTCCTATAACCTTAGGAACAAAAAAGTAAAAAAAAAATAATTCTAAAAATACACAATTTTGACAATATTTCCCTTGGATTTCATTGATTAGTATTAAAAGTAATACGTGATTAATAACTGTAAAAATCAGTCATCACTGTTAAGGTTGTTGAAAAGAACCAGCATTGTGTTAATTTCTTAAATCATTAAAATATTTCCTTGCATCACTTCACCTGCTCAAAGTGTATTAATATCACTATCCTTGTATTTCTCTCTGTAGTGCAAACATTTTAATTAGAGATTTACTCAAATTTACAGGTCTCACTGTAAAAACCCCATGCTTGTGCAATCATATGGTCTTCTTTAAATGGAAATATTCAATGAGTACATTTAGTTACTTTTGCTTTTTGTACTTTTTTGTACTTTTACTTTGAGAAATTTTGCATTTCAAAATGATAGGGGTCATTTACTACAGATGTGGGTCGTAAAAGCTAATTCAAAACGAACTTCTGTCAGGGTTCAAGACAGCTTTGTTCCTTCCTGCTTGCCATAGGGCAGTAACAAGTAAGTCTTTCACCTGCTGGTGCTCCTTGACTTGCTGTAATGTATGGTATCCCAAAACCTGGTAAGTTACAAAATGATAATAGTTTAATCATCAAGAAGGCTGACAAGGGGGGTAGTATTAAGGTATTGGACAAGGCTGATTATTTGCAGGAAGCATATAGGCAGCTTAATAATACGGAACATTGCACAAGATTGAATAAGAATACAACCGAGAGATTGAAAACAGATATTAAGATTTTCCTTGAGGATGCATGCCTGACAGGTATAATTACACCTGAGATACAGTTACTACTGTTGAAAGATAACCCAAGGGTCCCAATGTTTTACCTACTACTAGGGATGTAGCGAACTGTTCGCCGGCGAACTTGTTCGCGCGAACTTCGACCGTTCGCGTCCGCCGAATGTTCGCGAACGTCGCGCGACGTTCGCATTTTGAGTTCGCGTTCGATTCGAATACAAATCGTTCGACCATTCGACCATTCGAATTCCTTCGACCGCTAAAAATCGAACGATTTCCATTCGTTCGAACGATTGTAAGCATTCGATCGAATGAAAAGCATTCGATCGAATGCTTCGATCGTTCGATTCGAATGAAAATCGTTCGATCGAACGATTAAAATCCTTCGATCGTTTGAATCGAACGATTTTAGCGGGTGTTCGAAGTTCGCGAACTGTTCGTGAACGTTCGCATTTTTTGCCGGTGTTCGCGAACGGCGTTCGCGAACACCAAATCGGCAGTTCGCTACATCCCTACCTACTACCTAAAATACATAAAACCCTAATAAATCCCCCAGGGAGACCCATAGTGTCAGGGGTTAACTCACTATTACAACCATTGGCAATATACATTGACACTTTTCTACAAGAAATTATCCCCAAACTTGACACATGTTTGAAAGATACCACACAATTTTTAGAAACAATAGAAAGCTTGACAATTAAATCACATACATCCAAATTATGCACCATAGATGGGAAAGATCTGTAAACTCCAATACCACATGATGAGGGGATAGAATGCACTAGAGAGTATTTATCCAAAGAGAAATTGCCCATACAAAAGGTAAATTTTCTATGTAATTGCCTAGAGTTGGTTTTAAAACGTAATTACTTCCGCTTTGACTCAGACCACTACCTACAAATTCAGGGTACCAGTATGGGTGCAAATACGGCTCCTGCGTATGCCAACATCTTTATGCATAAAATCCAACATGAACACATCCTACACCACCCAGATTTTAAGGACCTTATAGCACTATGGAAACGCTATGTGGATGACATGTTCCTTATTTGGACAGGTCCCATAGAGACACTGTCAGAATTTTTTGCATACCTTAATAATATACATGATACAATCAAATTTACTACAGAGTGTAAATTTCCTAGATGTCCAGGTAACAATCTTAAATGACAAATTAATAACAGACCTATACAAAAAACCAACTGATAGAAACAATATGCTTAGAAGTGATAGCTTCCATCCAATAGGAAATATAAAAGGGCTCAATTCATAAGGGCAAGGAGAATAACATCCACAGGCACATTGTTTAATAATCAAGTTGACGAATTGATAACCAAATTTATACAAAAGTGTTACAGCAAAACAGAATTGGATGCAACTCCTAAGCAAGTAGGAGAAGTCAAAAGGGAGGATTTGTTTAAAAGAAAGCAGGAATGCCAGAGAAAGGTGGGATTCCCTGTGTAATTACACATGGTCCACATTCTACATTCATCAAGAAGGTAATAAGGAAGCATTGGTCCATACTACAAAATTACAAGGTTTATGGGAAATTGTTCATTGAAACCCCCATTTTATCTTATAAAAGAGGGAAAAGCATAGGTAACCACCTAACTAGAGCAGATGTGAGGCTTGTAGGAAACAGAAAATGGATTTCAGAAAAAGTAGGCACTTTTCCCTGCCACAACTGTGGCCATTGCATTATTAAAGGAAATGTATGTACCCATTGAGTAAGGGCTTTCCAATTGAACTAAAGGTGTTTGCTGCTTGTTATACAGAAAGAGTGGTCTACCTTGTGAATTGTCCATGTGAACTTGGATATGCTGGTTAAACTTCAAGAGCCTTTAAAATTAGGCTAAATGAACATAAAAGTATCATAAGGAACTATAAACCAGAAGCAAATGAAGTTATCCTAAAGTAAGTAAAAAGAAAGAGAAGGTCAAAAAAGAAACACTTGTAGCAAACATTTCTTCACACAAAAACACATGGTATCACAAATAAGGTGGCAAATACTTGAGAAAATTACGATACCACAAGGTAATGATATGAAGTTGACACTCCTCAAAAGGGAAGCGTTCTGGAGAGTGATGGACGAAATTTGGTGCATTTCCCTTTGCAGAAAAATTCCCTTGAAATTTGCAAAATGCGAAAAATTCGCGAAACAGCGCCGGGGTCTTGTTTTTGACGCCAGCGAATCGCGGGAATTTGCTGCAAATACGCGCCTGGCGAATAGATTCGCCCATCACTAGTTCTGGATGTGGAAACTAGAAACTGTACAACCCAAGGGCTTAAATGAAAATTTTAGCTTGTCTTGCTTTTTGTAAATAGATCATTTTTAACAACCTTACACTTTGCTTCTTTTTCACAGATAATCTTTGCCAGTGGGAATAATGAAAGTTAATGTTTAACACCCATCTGGTTGTAAGTAGATCATTTACTTTTTATATATAGTATACAAAACAAAGGTTATTAAGATATACATCTACTTTTTGCACCTTCACAAGGACAACAAGAAATCATGTTACCTTGGACTTAAAAGTAAACTGTGGACTCTATATTGGTTTATGGACTATGTGTGTCAAGCCTCACTTTGGGACTGCACTGAACCCTGGAGAATTGTGGGTAATGGGGTGGGATTGTATGCACCCATATGATTCAAATTTTGTGTTAGCGCAGTTGTATGTATCCTGTCGAAGGGAGGGGGAGGGGAACCCCCCCGAAATGTTGATGCACACGTGGTCACAATAAAAGCGGTAAGCTCCCCACCTACAATACATATGGTGTTCATGCGACTCTCTAAAAAGAAATTATCTACATTGTATTGACGTCTGCCGACCGTCTAGGGAGATCTGCAACACCTAAGCAGGAACATCATAGGAAAGGTGAGAGGTGCGGTTCATCTACATACATCCCAAAACCTGGAACAGACACTAAAGTTCTGGATATGGCTCTATGGCTCTATAACAGCCACCTTAAACTTAGGGAGGAGCCCTCCATTATTCGGATGCCGCCAGTGATTGAACCAAGGTGAGAGTTCTGGGCAGACAAGGGAACCATAGTGTATGATATGAATGAGTAATTGTAGTTGGGAAACCAGGCTGGGGACTAAAGCAATCAGTCAGATCAGTACAGAGTCAGGATCCGGAAGAATAGTCAATTTACAGGCAAAGGTCGGTTTAGTCAGTGACACATGAAAGGTGAAGGACAGGTAAGGATCAAAGAACAGATAATTAGACTAGAAGCACACCCTGGAAGATCAGAAACAGACCTACGTTGGGCAGTGAGCAAGTGGAAGAGGCACCTTTTAATATTTCAATTTCATGCCATGCACCATGACATCACTCACCGGTACGGATCTACTGCGCATGCGCCGAATGTCACAAAGAAAACTTCATGACATTCGGAGCATGTACAGTAGATAGTAGATAGTAGGTAAATGTTCCTACTGCGCATGCGCCAGAAGACGCCGGTCAAAGCAGGAAGAAGACGCGCGTGGGAGAAGATGGCGACTGTGAACTCCGTGAACAGGACCTGCGCAGAGGGGTGAGTAACAAGTTAGGGGCATTTGCCCAGGGGGACAGGTAGGCCAGGGGGGAGAAGGGAGGGGGGGCAACACAGGGGAGGGGGGAGGGATTTTTGCGCCCATTGGGTTTCCTTCTCCTTTAAAGGAGAACTAAAGCCTAACTAAAGAAGGTAGAAATGTTTTACATGATGTTTTGTGCTTCTGTACCGGCCCAAGGCAACCGCAGCCCTTTAGCAGTAAAGATCTGTGTCTCTAAAGATGCCCGAGTAGCTTCCCATCTTCTTTTCTACTGATTCCTTGCACATGCTCTGTGCTGCTGTCACTTACTGAGCTTAGGCACCCACTCACAATATACAGTACACATAGAATATAAATATCACAATAAAAGGCTGATTAGTAATTAATACAGATAATTACTACATGGCAGCACAGAAACTAGTGCAATTAGCATCAGAATTTAATAATTAGTCCTGTAGCATCCGCTTATATTACAGGCCAACGTCAGTTTCTGCTGGATAATTAGTGACGACCCCTAAGCTTAGCTTCTCAACAGCTGCTCAGAGCCCACTGAGCATGTGAGTGTCACAGACACTTTCCAAGATGGTGACCCCCTGTGACAAGTTTGAAGTCCTGGATCATTGCTGCTATTGAGAAGATGAAACTTTAGGCTGGTGCAATAAGTTCAGTATATAAAATATGAATTTATAGGCATATTCATTTTTAGGGTTTAGTTTGCCTATAAAGCCTTGGTCCATTTGAAGGATTCCATTTGTAGCCATTAGTGATGGGCGAATTTGCGGCGTTTCATTTCGCCGGAAAGTTTGCGAAACGTCGAAAAATTCGGGAAACGGCGGCAGCATCTTGTTTTTGACGCCGGCGCCCGTTTTTTGACGCCGGCTGCCGGTTTTTCAGAAATTTTTTTTTGGCGAATTTTTTCTGCCGAATTTTCACGGGCGTTTCGCGCAAATTTGCCGCGAATTCGCCCATCATTAGTAGCCATGACAGAATCGACTTAAAAATGGTACTATCGAAAAAAAGAAAGAGGAGATGATCAGTTAAAACCTGCAATAAACAAGGTAAAATCCACAATACATAAATATGATATTACTCTCTTAAACTATCATCATTTCCCCCTACTTTTATCTTAAACTTCTCTATCCATTAAGTGCTTTCAGTTCACAAATCAGGAGCACTAACAGTAATTACTACACCAATACAGATATCTGTATAGAAATCACCAAAATCCTTTCCATTTAGTTCCCACTTGAGTATTTAAAACTGTCATTAGAGGCAATCTATCTTGCCCTGTGGGTTACAACCAATAATTAGTCATTTTAACTGCAAACACATTTCATAAAGCTAAATGCCATTGCTTTTAGCTTCATTTGCTTTCTTGCAGTATTTAAAATTGAAACTTTCTCCTAAACAAAAACAAAGTATACACAAATTCTCAGATTATCATTCCATATACTTTCAAATTATTTTCATTAGCAAAAAATATAAGGGGCCTTTTACTACTGCAAGCGCAGTGAACAAAGTGCAATTTCAATCACATTCTCTCTTACTGACAAGGCAACTTTTTTTTACATGATTGCAGTGTCATTGCACTTGACATATTTTCAGCCAATGTGTGAAGATTAACACAGTTGCACCTGTACTTCAATGCAAATCAGGCAGAATTGCATTGAAAATTTTTCTAATATTTCATAGTTTATAGCTTTCCAAAAGCATGGGTTGGCAGAGTCTATTATTCACAATTTTTAAAGTGACCTAATTACATTATTAAAAAAAAACTTGAATAGTTACATTACTACAGGAAGCAGTATGAATTGAATCTTAAAGTACTTTATTATATTCTTTTTGCTCTAAATATTTAGATGCTTTGATTCTTCTAAAAAAAACTGCTCAGGCAAGAGATCAGAAGCCTCAGACACCCTTTACAATTTCCTTCCTGAGCATAGCTTTTTAGAACACATCTTACTTCTGAAGATATTTTGATTTTGATTATGTAAAGGAACTGAACAATAGGTGGTGCAGTTATTACACAATTCATTATATAATTACACAATTATAGAATTATTATTACACATTATATTATTACGCAGTTTTTACACAATTCATTACATTATATTTATTAATATATTTATTTATTCATTATATTTAACTTAAAATGGTGCTGAAACTTAAAAAAAATAATATAAATTTTACATTTCATTTTTAAAAGGTTTACTTATCATTCAAAAGCATCTGAATGTGTGGAAGGAAAGAGTTAAAAGTGCAAACACAGCAAGGGGCTGACCTAAGAATTTTCTGGGAACTATCACTTTTCAATGGATTTTTAGTGCAAACAATCATATTTTTCTCATAGTTCCTTAATCCATGATTTTTATTTATCAAGGATAAAATCCCATGAATACAAAAGTAAGGCAAGTAAAGCAGTTGAGCAGGTCAGGGGAAGTTGCCCTTCTTTTCTTGTAAATATCTGTCTTTTGTTTTTGGTTTTAGAGGTTTTCAGAGATCTGAACATGGTTTGGGAACGATTGTTCGTTCACGAAATATCAAGGTTTTGAATTTTTTTTTCAGATCGCTCAGCGGCTATTTTCATTCGTGCTTTCTATAATTGGATATTTTAATACTGTACCTTCCATGGCATTTGTGGGTTTTAGAGAAATGGGGGGATGTAATATGTGTCATTAGTGCAAAAAACATTCGCAAAGACCATTGTGAGTTTAATCGTGGTTTCAAAAACCTCTATTGACACTATGGGACAGATTTATCAAGGGTCGAATTTCGAGTTTGTAAAAACTCCCATAAACTCCCATGAACTTGAAATTCTAAAAAAATGACATTTTTTCAAATTCGGGTGAATGGGATCAACCCCCAAATGCAAATCGAATTCAAATTCGATTTAAATTCAATTCGAGTATTTTCACCAAAAAAACCTAGATTTTCAGGATGTCTCCAAACAACTTCAAATTGATTCCAGAACGTCCTCCATAGGCTAAAACAGCAATTTGGCAGATTTAAGGTGGTGAATAGTCACATTCGAATTCTTAAAGGGCCAGTACATTATACATTTCTAAATTCGAATTTGAATTTTTTTAAAAACTCTAATGGAATTTTAACTATTCCCTATTTCACTAAAATAAACTCAAAAATTCAAATTTTTGAAATTCGAAATCAAAATTCAAATTGTTAAATCTGCCCCTAAAATTCAACCTTTAATAAATAGGCCTCCAAGTGTTAAATAGATTATTTGGTTAATTAAAAATCTCCCTCAGCTCAAACATATACCCATGTGCAGAAACCATGGTCTCCTCCCTTTGGCATTCTCTTTTAACATGGATGTTTTCCATTCACCTTCATCTTCATCTATTTAACACATGGGGGCAGATTTATCAAGGGTTGAATTTCAAGGGTTAAAAAACCCTCGAATTCGACCCTCGAAGTAAAATCGAATTCGAAGGATTTTAGCGCAAAAGGTTCGATCGAACGATGTAATAAAAATCGTTCGATCGAACGATAAAATCCTTAGAATCTAACGATTCGAAAGATTTTAAACATTCAATCGAACGATTTTTATTTCGATCATAAAAAGTGCCCAAAACCTATCTACAATGTCCCCATAGGCTAACATTGAACTCGATAGCTTTTATTTGGTATTGAGTCGAAGGATTTTTTAAAGAAAAAGTACTTCAATTATCGAATGGTCGAACGATTTTTACTTCGAATTGTTTGAATCATTCGATTGGATCGCATTCGATCGAATTTGACCAATTCGATTTTCGAAGTACCCAAAAAAATACTTCGAAATTCGAATATTTTTGCATTCGAACTATTCACTCAAGCTTATTAAATCTGCTCCATGGTATTTTGACAGTTATACACAAGAATGTTCCTGTGGTACCTGATATAGCAGACTAAAAAATAACTGCTTCTGTACATTGTAAATATTGCTGTGTTCCGTAATAACATATAATATGATATTTCACAAATCATTTTCTTTATTGATATATAACTTGAGGGTCAAACATTTTATGTTTCTGGTGAAATTTTCTTTCAGTCAATAACTCTTGCTGCAAACTGCAGAACCGCTGAGCTGTGAATCTTTCTTATATATATATTATTTTTACTAACAGCTTTTGTGGGGCTAAGTGCATGCAGTTGTTCCTAGTTATATTTGTGACGCACAATAAAAACATAGAGACCAGATGCTTCTTGCTCTGTGGCAGGGGCGATGAAATGAAAACAATGAAGTGTTGGCTGTGCCAATGTTTGATTTGATAGGCTCCCATTTTGGCTTTGCAGAGCAGTGCCACATGATTGCACATTTTGCATGTGCTTGGTGCCAGTTTCTAGATTGTTGGCAGGTGCTTCAGAATGAAAGCCTATTTTGAAGGCTAAAGCAGATGCAGACGCACAAGGCAAAGCTGTTTAAATAGCTCTAGGTGTCATGCATCCCTGCCTGCATCACACCACCGACTTAGCCTTTATTAAACTGGTATTCTCAGTGATTCACACTAGAAACAGATTCCATTTTACAAATTGTTAAGATGTGCACCCAACCACATTTTTTTCATTTAAAAATTTAAAAACGGTACCCAAACCTTCAAGGTTTATGAGAAGAATAGTGTTTAAACCATTGTACTGATAATATAGAGGGTTTATAAATTTCAGAGCTCTTTTATTCAAATTCTGAATTATTATTCTTTGTGAAACCCTTCTCTAAAACTGCTTCTTAAACATCTACTAATATCTAATGGGGTTATGTAATAAAAGGCACTAAGTTTGCCCAGAAGCAGTAACCCATAGCAACCAATCTGCAGGTGCATTTGCTGGTCACCTGTTTAAAAGCTAACATCTCATTGGTGGCAATGGGTTACTGCTCCTGTGCAAACTTTGTGACTTTTATACATTTGGGGATAATTATTTTGCATGGAATAAACCAATACTTGGTTTGGACCTCAAGGGAAAACAAGGTCTGTACATACAATCTGACCAGACAAGGGGTCCTCAGGTAGATTGATTAGTGTGCCACTGTGGTCCCAGCTTGCTTGATTGTGCTCCATGATAATTCATAAGCTCCATGATGATTTATAAGGGTTGTAATGTACAGTAGTGATGGGTGAATCTGTTCAGTTTCACTTTGTGAAACAGCACATAATTCTCGAAATGCATTGAAGTCAATGGGCGACAATTTTTACGCGAGCGACAATTTTTACAGGTGCGAGTATTTTGTCCAAATGCATTAAAGTCAATGGGCGTCCAAATAATTTTGACGTGTGACAATATTATGTGCCCGTCACAAAATTTTGTTTTGCCAGATTTCTCGCAGCCGAGTTTTCAAGCAGTTTCACAAATTTATTAGCTGTTGGTGGAAAACAGAAATTTGCCGCAAATTTGTGCCTGCCGAATTTAATCACCCATCACTAATGTACAGGTATGTGTTTGAGCTAATGCTACATTAAGTTTTACAGTGCGAAATCTTTAGAGTTGTGAACAAACAGGCTCCAAACTGCAGATGCTGTGCTGCAAGTTTTATTTTAACACAACATGTTTCGAGCTGTGTGGCTCTTTTTCAAGTGTTCTCTTTTCCAGTTAAGTTTTACAGTGCCAGCATTAACATATCTTTAAAACAAAGCAACAGGAGATAAACAGGAAGGAGCCATGATTTTAGCATGACGTTTTAGGCAACGTGCTAGAATAAACCCCATTGCATTCAGTTCAAGATAAAACATCCATTAACTCCAATACATTTGGGATGAGAAAAAAATGGTGGAGATAACCCATTTTCACCAATTTTTCCAAATTATTCAGCAAAGTAAAAGGGATAGTTTTGCTAATCACAACTCATTGGCCTAACGTATGCTTACTGTACATGTAACTAGGAGGAAGTAGGCTACAAGATGTTATGAGAAGTGAAGCAAAGGTTTTCACTTGGCATAATGAACCATAAATCTGGTTTGTGCTTTATTTCAAGTGGAAGTAAATAATTATGCATTTGCAGCAGTTGGCTATTAAGACTTTGATTCCTAAAGTGTCACCCATATTTGACACAGGCTAAATAATTGTCCGGTCAAAAGCAAAGGACTTTGAGAGAATCCATACAGCTGATATGCTTTCTGTGGCTTTTTGTGAAGGAATACCTCCATCTTTTAAAAATGAATGAATGATGGATGATAAGGGGGCATGCTCTGAAGAGAGTATATTTAATCTAACTGTATTTTATATCTCTTTACATAATCAGAAAAACAGTCTATTTTGATATTTCTTGTACTAGGCACAATGATAAAAATATGAATAATAACATAGAAATATATTATATTTGTGATAGTGAGTGACCTTTTGTGTACGAAATTAAGTTCAAATTACAAAGCACTCTAGGGTAACAAACTATGGGACATATGCTACACAAAATGAATCTGTTTCTGATATACAACAAATGCAGTTGACATTTTAATAAAGGAGACATTACGTGGGGAAATGTGGTGAACAGCTCATGATTCACATGTTGATCATTTGGTAAAGAAGGGTAAAGGTGCTTTTGCAAATCCAGACATACTGGAATGCTTTGTTTTATGAACTCTTGCCACATATATGGTTGGCTATTAAAATATCTCTGCTCGATTAAACTTCGGGTGGAGAAACAGTTTAAAATGTGATTTGGATTTAATCCTAAAGTTCCCTAACATGGGCAGAATACCAAACCCAAAGCAAAAATGCCATTGTTTAAAAATATATTCTCTGTTTCCTACTAGTACACATTGGGGGTCATTTATCAACACTGGGCAAATTTGACTATGGGCAGTAACCCATGGCAACCAATCAGATTGCTGCATTCATTGTTCTACTTACAGCTGGCTTTAAAAAACTAATCACTGATTGGTTGCTACAGGTAACTGCCCATGGGCAAATTTGCCCAGTGTTGATAAATGAGCCCCATTGTCTCCTCCTGTCACCCCTTCACCCTCATCTGTTCTGATATCTTGCAAAGAGACTGTATTGGTCTTCACTGGACGCTAATTCTACCAGATTTTGGCCTTTTGACAAATGATTTTCATATTCAGATGAGAATGAGATACTCTGATTATTTTAAATACTTTGCAATGTCATGGAAATATATACAGTATAGCCATGTTTGATAAATAAACATATTTGTTAGAAAACACAGTTTTGGCCAATTGTTGAAATTATTTAGAAATGACAATAGTGCGGAAGAAAATCAAGGCAGAGATGGCAAAAGTGTTAAGAAGACAATACGATGAAACCGAATGTTTCAAGGTTTTGGAAGGTTGAAGTGAGTGAAGGATGACAGTTTGCACAGGTTGCAGTGTCACATAGTTTGCAGACCAAATCTCCCAGCTGTCTCCAATTCAGCCTGTAGTGGGGGGATAAATTCATTTCTGACTCCAAAAATAATAAAACTTCATGGATCTATCACCACTGGTTGTTTAAGAGATTCTATTTTAGCTAGAAATTAATCATGTTTGAATACCATCAACAAATCCTTAATGGCTTATTACCACCATTGTACATCTCCATTTTTATTACAGTTTACTGAAGGCTAATGGCATCCATGTTTTCAGTCTGGTGCATCATTTTCAACCTGAGAATGTGCTTTACCAGATATTTCAAGCATTTCCCATTGAAATGAATGGGACCTACAGGAGGTGTTGTCTGTGATACTTATGGCCTGTCCAAATTGCAGCAGGTTAAGAACCATCTTGTGAGTCTTTGCTCTAAGGCTATGTGGGTCTGATAGAAATGTTAACAAGCTATACTTGTTTCAGTGTAAAGCCTAATATGAACACAATTACAAAACCTGGCAAGTAGACCACGCAATGAGTATTGCATGCAAATTTAAACACACTGCCTGCTTTATATGTGTGGCAAAGGTTCTTTAAAGTATATTGACCCCAGAAAAGCAAGGAAAGCACACATTCTTACATATGGGTACATTTATCTTTGCAAATTTAAACAACCAAATAGTTAACTTTTCTATAATTTTTATATGATTTTTATGAAATTTCTAAAATCAGTTGGATTTCACAGCATCGTATCACCCACATATCCTTAAGCTGAATGATAAAACATCACAAATATAAATGCTAGGGGGTCCTCTGAACATTTTGGCACCAGTATGCATAGGATTATCTAGCTATATGATATTGAGCTACCCCAAAACATGCATTGTGTATATACATTTGTAAGGAGGTGGAAAAGAAATGCATATGCAACAAATATGATTGTGCGCATGCGTTCAATGAAAATGTTAATGTTCTGTGTAGTATATTTAGTTGGCCAATAGATGGAAGTTGAAATATGTTATTTAGGCAAAGTGTTATTTCCTCACTTAGCCAACAGGGGGCAGTATAGTTAATACAGAAATTTAGTTGTAGTACCTGACCCCAGCCACTAGACAGAGGCACAAGAGTATTAAAGGGTAGCCACACTTAGGGGCACATTTACTAAGGTTTGAATATCGATGTTTAATAAACCCTCGTATTCGACCCTCAAAGTAAAATCCTTCGAATTCGAATATCGAATTTTGCGCAAATCCTACGATCGATCGACCGAAGTAAAAATCATCTAACGATTAGAAGGATTTTAATCGATCGATCGAAGGATTTTTCTTCGATCAAAAAAAGCTTAGAAAAGTGATGGGGAAGGTAGCATTGTACCTCGGTAGGTTTAAACTGCCGAAGTATGTAGTCGAAGTTTTTTTTAAAGAGACAGTACTTCGACTATTGAATGGTAGAATAGTCAAACGATTTTTAGTTCGAATTGTTCAAATCGAAGTTGAAGGTCGTAGTAGCCTATTCGATGGTCGAAGTACCCCAAAAAAACTTTGAAATTCAAGGTTTTTTTCATTCGAATCCTTCACTCGAGCTTAGTAAATGTACCCCCTAGACTTAGGGGCAGATTTACTAAAGTTCGAGTGAATTTTCGAAGTACAAAAAGTTCGAATTGCGAAGTAATTTTTTGGATACTTCGACCATCGAATAGGATACTACGACTTCAAATTTACTTAGACTTCGATTCGAAGTAAAAATCGTTCGAATATTCGACCATTCGATAACCGAAGTACTGTCTCTTTAAAAAAACTTTGACTTGAATACTTCGCCAAATTAAACCTGCCGAATTGCTACGTTAGCCTATGGGGACATTCTACAAACTTTTTCTAAGTCTTTACACATTGAATAAAAATCCTTCGATCGTACGCTAAAATTGTTCGAATTGTTCGATTCAAACGATTTAATAATTAGATCGAAGGATTTTTATTCGATCGTAGGATAGCCAAAATCTGTGAAAAAAATTCAAATTCGATATTCGAAATTCGAAGTTTTTCAATTCGATGGTCGAATTTCGAAGTTTTTTGTGCTTTGAAATTCGAACCTTGATAAATCTGCCCCTTATTGTCTTTAATGGGAGGGAGCAACACATATTAGAGGAGAAGAAGAAGATCAGAAGGTGTGGAGTGGCAACAGGCTAGAATGGGTAAGCTGAAAGTGGTGCAGCACTAGGTTTCTGAGATAGGTTTATGTAGTATGAGCCACCTACTGTCCCGACAAGGAGTCTAGTGGAATTAATTTTCCAGTGGATAATTTACAAGATAGGAGTCCTAATGAGAAGAATAGGATAGTGAAAAGGGTTGACGGCTTCTAGCAACTTGTGTCTGCCACTAAGAAAATTCCTGACTGGAATAGCAAAGGGACACTGAAGGGAGTGTCAGATTCCTGAGCCAGGTGGGGACAGGGTATCTCAGGACTGAATATAATGTATGAAACCCAGCCTGCCTATCTGGAATTGGAAGTGTAATCCTCTGGATGGACAAATTTATGTACTTTATGCATGTGGTACACCTGTCTGTGTAGAATGTTTGACTGCATGTCGTGAATCCATGGATTTACCAATAAAGTTCCAAGTTGCATGACCGTTTGGTTGTAGTCTGGGTGACTTGTGTCAGGTGTGGACCCCTTCTAACAAATTTTAGTTTTGTTTTTTATTTTTTAGCTTTAACAAATCAGCTTATTGAAACACAACCTCACTGCCAACAATTTATGTGTAAAATGTAATGGGGAAAAAGAAGATATTACTTTAACATTATTTATTGTTACATAAATGATTACATTATAAATGGTTTATTATTTTATTTTTATTATTTACGTTAATTTTTAACTTAAGTTTTGCAAACTTCGAAATGATTTAGAAAGTAATTTGTCAGTTTGCATGAATCCATATTAAATGCAACCGAAGGGGAAAAAACAGACCACTGGCAGTCTGGGCTTAGAAAAAATAGCTATTCGCTTACATGCATCTAAAAAGCAATACATTTATTTTTTAATGTAAGTAACTGCAGTGTGATGGGACAGGGTACAATGCCGCAGAGAGAGATTATTAATTGCTTGTTATTCTTATTATTAAGATGAGAGCTTACTGTATTATTGCTTTTACTTACAAAGCACCAACATTTTCAGCACCACAATGAATGTACAATGAACTGGTGAGAACACAGACAATAACAAATGATGAAAATATACGATATACAATTGTTGGGTCTATTGCCAAACTACACCAATGTTAGCTAACTTTTCTTTCATGCTTTTCCTCCTTTCAAAGATGAGAATTTGAATAATAACTATGAACAATTCTATTCATTATCAAAATTCACATAAAAAAATCCTAAAAAAATTGAGAGCATAGTAAATGATAAACAAATATACAGTGTTTTTATACTTATGTTAATATTTTTGACTGAACAAGGATTGTAGAATACAATTTATGTCATGTCTCAGTAACAAAGCCGAGGCATTTCCTTTCATGGGTGGTTAGCTGCAAAAAAGTGCATGTGAAACAGGTCAGGCTCATTTGTGTGAAATCTTGATAACATATTTTTGACGCAATTTACAATAATTTTGACAGACAGTGGGAAAATGTATTTGTGCAAAACAAATCACACACTCACACAAAAAAAGCCTGATTTGTGTTATGCTTTCTATAAATGGTGCTTCCTTCCCAGTGTTGACAATAAAAAGATGAACAAGTTGTTTAAACCCTTATTAAATCAGTAATCCCATTTCTTGCCAACTGTAAGGGACGTTTTTCCCACAGGTTCTACAGATGAAACAGATTATTTGCACCATAAGAGGATATTCATTAAGGGCAAGATTAAGCTTTTTATGACTCTGATTACTGCACTCAAAAACGATGCCCATTTAAACTGGTAATGATGCTGCACTTACTGCTAAAAGAGGCTTGATTAAATACTGTAATGTCTTGACATGTCGCCATTGCATTCATTTATCTTAGGAGAAAGTAAAAGGAATCTTCGCTAAGGAAACTGACACAAAAATGATTTTTTTTGTTCATATATTGTTGGATGCAACATGGAAATGGGCAGTTTAACTTTTTAACATTAATCTGTTAACAATACAGAATGCTCTGACGTAACAGTAACAATACACCTAGTTTATTTTGACGTGAGTAAGACTAGTAAGGCTTAGTAAGGTCCCCTTCCTAACACCCAAATACTGACACCTACAACATGTTGTGTTAAAATGTTAACAGTTTGATTTATTTACATAAACACCACACACATAAATACTTCATTATAGCATTTGTAAATGGTAAACATATGTGCCATACCATCTGCCTAATTAATAGCCATAACATTGCTTTCTCTTTAAACTGATACTGACACTAAAAATGTTGTTTCAAAATATATATATATATATATATATATATATATATAATATCTACAGGAAAAGTTACCTATAGGTCACGTTGATCGTTTTTCGCTGATAGTTCTGCTTGTGTAAGTAATTGTTACTGGAAGTTCCTAAACCTGACTGTTTTGTCAACCTGACTGTCCTTTCTTAACCTGTCAGTTATAATTTCTAATGCTAATAGACTACTGCTGCACAAATATGGCAGCCCCCTCATAGAGGAACATGGGGGTAAGAAAGGTAATGTAAAAGCTTCAGGCAGAAACCTTTCTGGCAAAATTATAAATAACATTCAAATATGATGTTATGATTTATATTAAAAAAGTTTATTTTTTGGTGTCAGTGCAGGTATAGGATCCTTTATCCGGAAACCCGATATCCAGAAAGCTCCGAATTACTGAATGGCTGTCTCCCATAGACTCAATTTTATCCAAATAATCCAAATTTTTAAAAATGATTTCCTTTATTTCTGTAATAATAAAACAGTAGCTTGTACTTGATCCCAACTAAGATATAATTAATCCTTATTGGAAGCAAAACCGGCCTATTGGGTTTATTTAATGTTTAAATGAATTTCTAGTAGACATAAGATCTAAATTACGGAAAGATCCGTTATCCGGAAAACCCCAGGTCCCGAGCATTCTGGATAACAGGTCCCATACCTATCTCTTCCTATCTCTACATCTCTATAATTTCTTATTTAGTCAGCGACTTGAAGGTGGAGGCCACATAACTGTTCAGTTAGTTTGATTTTAATTCTTAGTATGCAGGTCAGGTTCAAAAGCAAACTCACTGAACACTTATGTCCCGTATGGCCCCCTTCAATTCACTGATTGGTTAATGATTGGTTAAAGACCAACAAAGTAGGACGTTGTTTTCTGTCTATTATGATCTGTTCTGTTCAGTTGTTTTTGATTACATTTTTGTCTAACTAACTATATTGAAAACATTGTTTATTTTGCAAAGCCTATTTATTTACCTAGTTTGATTTTTATCCTGAACTGTTCCTTTAGGCCAGAGACACATGGTCAGATTCGGGGAGATTTAGTCGCCCGGTGATAAATCGCCTTTTCTTCGGGCGACTAATCTCGCCAATTTGCCTCCCGACGGCTAGAATCTAAATCGCTGGCGGGATGACACTCAGAGCACTTCCTTTTCCGAAGTCGCCCAAAGTTTCCTAGTGAGGTAACTTTGGGCAACTTCGGAAAACGAAGCACACCGATTGCCATCCCGCCAGCGATTTACATTCTAGATGGCGGCAGGCAGTCTGCGGAGATTAGTCAACCCGAAGAAGAGAAGATTTGTTGCTGGACTAATCTCCCCAAATCTGAGCGTGTATCTCTGCCCTTAAACTCACAAAACACGCCTAGCTAGACTACTATTCTGAGGGTAATTGATGGAAAAATGGGATGCAAGGGCACGTCAAAGAAAATGAAAAAAAATTCTGGCACAAGGCACAGATTGCAACACGTGTGCATAATAGCCCTGTCCGTACAGCTTGACATTGGCCATAGGGTAAGAATTAGACTCTGTTGCCACCACCGGCACTCCCTAGCTTGCATCTCTTACATTCAAGTTAAGGGCCAAGAGGGAGGATGCTCATATACCTCCTTCTGCCTACACCCCGTTGATCCAGTGCTGCTGTTGTATTCATCGGGGAAAGCAGGTGCTCTGTGCTCTGTTTTGGAGCTCATATAATATAAAGCAATTCTCAATACAGAAAAACTATAAGGTCAACACCAAACACATCAACAAGCACCTTGCTTTAGTAAGCGATTCCTTTTTATACAAATGATATGGAAGAACAGCTGCAAAAGCAAATTCTGTTATATTTATTTAAATATAAAAACTTGATGATTTCTGCTTTCAGAAACAACATAAAAAAAGGTTTTTACCTGATAAATATTCATACAATGTTCTGCAGGTGGCAAAACTCCTAGAAATGTGAAACACCAGTAGAAATCACTATCCATAAATAAGCAGCATATGTAACAACATTAAGACCTTTCAGATAATTGTGATAAAGTGATCTCTTTGGGAAAATAGCATTGTAAAATAGAAGTGATCATAATTTACAATAGTTTGCATACACTACAAGTGCCTAAATCTTGCATGTATATTTTCTTTACACATCTGCCTGTTTTGCTGCTCACTGTTGTGTTCATGTGGAGTAATCAAAAAAATTAACCCTTGCGTGTCATCTCTAGTTGCTATAGCAATGACAAAGCTGATCAAAAGACTAAAAGTAATGAGTAAAATTCCAAATCAGAGGTCCCTTGACCTTGTGGAGCGCTTTCAAACCCTCATCTAATCTCACTTCTCTATGGAGATTGGTACATTTATGATGGCCAGCAGCTCTCAGTGGTAGTTCTTCTTTTGATCTTCCAATGCGCAGACAGAGAAGCCTCAAATATCCCAAAATCAGCAGACAGCCAAGATAAGATGATGCATTTAACTAAAATAAGGACCTACAGAGCATTGCTTAAGGAGGTTTGTTAAATAAGAATAACACTGAGGAAACTTATAAGAAGACAAGATGGCTGCCCTATAAAGTTTCTCATATGTATCAGTGATATTTAGACTGGCAGTTTAAATCTACATAGGAAGGAACCTTCAATCCATTTCTAAAATATACCTTATAATTGTGTCTTTTCTCATTTATATGAGGGCACAGATTTATCAAAATGTGAGATTCCAGAGAGAAAAGCTTATCCATTCACTCTATTTGTACTTATGGGATTTTTAGAAGCACATTTATCAGTGGGGGAAAGTTAGAGTTCACCATTTGATAAATGCACTTCTTAAAAATCCCATAGGTATAAATGGAAAGCACATGAGTTCTTTTTGCAGTGAGCTCTAATATCACATTTTTATAAATCTGTCCTTAAGTGGAATAATAGCAATAGAAATGTATCTATACTTATATTATAGGAGCAGTACTTAAGATGGGTTACAACAATAGGGGGCAGATTTATCCAGGGTCGAATTTCGAAGTAATGGGAGTTTTTTTGAACTCCCATAACTTCGAAATTCAAATTAAAAAAGACCAATCGAAATTTATCAAAAAATCTATTTTTTATTCTGTCCGAATAGGTCAATTTTCGATCGAATAGGTCAGTTTTCGATCAAATTTGAATCGGACGAATCTAAGTAACAGCAGACTTCTGTCAGACAGTTGCTAAAATGTCATGGTTTTCCCATGAAAACTGTGTGCTTTGGAATCAGGAAAATGTGCATGATCAAACCCTCTTTATTTGGTTTATGTTTAGTTCAAACACTCTCCTATTTATTATTTATGGAAAAAGTTTCATACTAAACAAATGCATTTAAAAAAATAATTTTAGGGTATGCTTGTCAAATTAGGCAAATTGTAAATGCCTATTGGAACACATTAAATAAGTAAACGGGTTAAGTGGCTCATGATATAGTTGGTGTTAGTTGGAGTTATTGTATGTGTGTCACTGGGCCTGGTATAAGCAATTAGACTGCAAGCCCCATAGAGACAGGGACTGATGTCAATCAATAACATTCTCTGAAAAGCAGTTTGCATTATCCTGAGCTGTAAATAAATAAAGGATAGTAAATACTTTTGACTTAGCTTAGCTTCTACGTGGACTTTTGTGTTTTGGTTGTAGTACTATTTAATTTAACTTTGTTACAAAATGACAGGATTAATTAATTTAAGGGAATAAAATCTCTCCAAACAATTGACGTGGATATATATAATTTTATCCATTTAATACCTACCAGTAGCAGATGGCTATAACATGAGAGGGTAACTCGGCAACACAGAGACTTCTGGAGGCATTGACTGTGACATTCCCTGTTGTGGGATTATAAACAGTTAATGAAGGAGAACTGCAATGAACTGGACATCCAGAGGTTCCCACATAAATTGGGAGATTAGCCAAGTTTCTCGTAGGTGGGAATGAGTTTCTCTGCAAGACAATAGCCAGCATGTGCTGGCACCATTACGGGGGACACTGATGAAAAAGCAAAATGTTATGAGAAAGACAGGCCACTGGATGGGTTACTTTGCAGCTTATTTCTAAAAAAATAAATTAAAACAAACATATACACAAGTAGTTTTTGCTCTATACAGTAGTGGAATATTATCAATATTGAATGCTCCCACCGAGATAACCCATAACAAAGGAGTTTTAGCCAGAATGCTTCTGGGATCACTAATGATTAATTAGTATGTATCATAATGTGAAGCAAATGTCACCCAAGCTTCCTGGGGTTGCTGCTATTTGAGAATGGATCAATTCCCAACAGGATATGCGCTTGGGAAATGAAAAGCTCATCATAGACTGCCATCTTGTGACAAATATCAGGTGCGTTTAAAAGGTAAAAGCTTTCTACAATAAGGAATAAGAAAAGAGTGGATAGACAATTGCTTTTTTTTTGTATTGTCTAAATACAGTGATTCATATGACCTTGTTACTGAATTCCATGATCACTCCTGCCTTACAGTTCCAAGGGGCAGCACTCAACTCTGATCTGGGTGCTAACTGCAAGGAGTTTGCTTGTTTTCTGCATGTCTGTATGGTTTTCCTCTGGGTACTCTGGTTCTCCGTAACACTAGAAAAACCTTAAGGCAGGAACTTTTCCCGATGAGTTGATCCTAGCTTGTGAAAGTAATAGGGGCCATAGATTGTATGTTCCACTAATGCAGGAAATGATGGGAATTATTTAAATCTGCATGTAACATGATGATATTTAAACAAAGAATGATACTGATAAATTAATATTCAGTGCATTCAACAGATTTCTTTAAAACGTAAATTATTATGTTTGTAATTTAATTTGACTTTTTTTACTCTTGGTATTGTTATGCTTATTTATTAGTAGTACAGCAACGGTCAGTGTATGACACCTGTTTTGTTTTTTCCAAATGCTCTCGCCTATTATTATTCTATTAGCACAGCTGTATTTTTATGGTAATATGCAAAAGATTAAAATAAGGTTTTGATTGAAGAGCTCAGCCAGAAAGCAGACTAAACGCTTGATAAGAAACTGCGCACATTATAGAAACAGAGAGTAAATTCCTATTTCTATCTACTTTAATTGGCAACATTAATGGTTTTGTAAAATTATTAAAAAGTACATTTTACTCTTCGGTTCAAGCAGAAGAGAAAAGTGACAGTCCAGTTGTTGCCCAGTTTGTTTAATGTCATTAACATTTTAATACAACAATACAAAAAGTAATACCTGAATAGGTTGAGTTAAGAGAGCAGGGATCCCTTCTGAAAAGTTGATTCCAGATGTTTTAAGTAAAATGTATTATTCTGGCATGAGTAGGGAACGGCTGTGCCATCTGTGAAAAAGGTATCAGGAGAATCCAAAACTATTATGTGGTCACCATAATATGTATAACAGTGTTTGGAGACTGAAAAGAACTGGGTGTAAGACAGGACCTTAAGGTACACCTACAAAGTGTACAATAGGTTAAGAATATCTATAGGTAAACTAATTCTCAAATGAATACTGAAGACATTAAAAAAAAGAGAGCCATGACTAACAGATTATGTAAAAAAGAGAAAGTAGTTAAAAATAACTTGTGACTCATGGGCACAAAGTATAAGAATTAAATAATATCATCTGTCCTTTGCAATATGTATGTCATGGGGGACCTTAGTTGGTTAAATGAGTTGTGGTAAAGCTAGATGAAGATAGAGTAGATATTTAGGAAATTGTATCAGGGTTTTAGATCCCAGTCTATAGCAACAAACAGAGCTCATAGCTAAAGCAGTGTTTGAGGAAACAATCTGAATATTATACAGTATCTAGTAGAATTAAGGCAACTGGATATTTAGGGGCCGATTCACTAAGCTCGAGTGAAGGATTCGAATGAAAAAAATTCGAATTTCTAAGTATTTTTTGGGTACTTCGACCATCGAATTGGTTAAATTCGTTCGAATTTGAACGAAATCGAACGAATCGAACGAAAAATCGTTCGACTATTCGACCATTCGATAGTCGAAGTACTTTCCCTTTAAAAAAAACTTCGACCCCCTACTTCGGCAGATAAAACCTACCGAAGTCAATGTTAGCCTATGGGGAAGGTCCCCATAGGCTTGCTAAACTTTTTTTGATCGAAGGATTTTCCTTCGATCGTTGGATTAAAATCCTTCGAATCGTTCGATTCGAAGGATTTAATCGTTCGATCGAACGAAAAATCCTTCGATCGATCGAACGAACGTTTAGCGCTAAATCCTTCGACTTCGATATTCGAAGTCGAAGGATTTCAATTCGAGGGTCGAATTTCGAAGTATTTTTAACTTCGAAATTCGACCCTTAGTGAATTTGCCCCTTAGAGTTTTTCTTGAAAACGTTTCACCCGAGTGACTTCTTTAGTTCAGTTCTTCTTCATGACCTGGATAAATGAGAATCTTCATAAACATCTATATATTATGGTGTATAAAATCGAACTCGCATTTCAAATGGTGCGCACATTGATAGGGAGCATTGTAAATGAGGGTGACCTTACAGTTTGGCAATTGAAGGAGTGAATTGAAATAAAGAAGAGGCACCATGGACTAGATACATCTATTGAAATGGACAATAAAAAAATAGATGTTTAGCTGGTCTGCATTTAACTATGCAAACTGCATGCAAGGAATAAACTGTTGCAGGAATACAAAATCTCCCAAAGAATTTCCTACTAAGACCTATATCACATAAACCTAAAAATTCATACCGAATGTCTTTTATTTAGAGATGACGAAATATTGTTGCTTCTCAGTTTATCAATAAGGATTAATTAAATGTTTTTAACTCCAGATTTTTGATTGGGCATAATTGACAAACTAAATTGGCCTCATCTATATTTATGATTAGTAAACTTAGTATGATGCTCAATTAAAACATCCCAAGAGTTAATGTAAGTATAGAATAGGAGCTCAATAAAATATGTATGCTCTTTTTTAGTTTAAATGCCAAATATATAGCCATTTGTTGACAGAAGGGGATTTAGAACATACTAGATTCAGCTATAAGAAGACCACCTCTGGGGTAAAGATGACATTTTTGTTTCCTACGTGTAATGAATCCTGGGTTCAACTACTGACACTACCTACCAGGGTTCCAATTAGCCTTTACTGTGATAGTTGTGTTCATGGGGTGGACATCTGTCTCCTGTGCTTGACTCAAGTGAGATTTCCCTTCATGTGAACAATTAAAAGGGCAGAATATAAAAATGAAACTGTTCCCTGCTAAATTGATCTTTAACATAATGACTTTGTGATGTCCATCTTGTGGTCATATTGCCCATGCAATGATGCTATAAACTCCAAGTCAAGTTCATGTGACCAGAACTCTGTCATTTTAGTATAAACAAACAGGCATAACAAACTAAATATCAAAGCAACACCAAACATTAACACACCAGTTATATAAAAGTATTACAATTGAAAATGGTAGCTACAATAAAAAAATGGTGATATGCCGCCTCCATGTAACTGATGAAAATTGCAGAAAATTATACGGCAACTGTTAAATGTCTCAGAAACCACTAAAAATAGAAAAAGAGTGTAAGCTGCAAAAGTGCTCAGAGGACTACTCTGTGTAGGTTTTCATAAATACATGTTGTGGGCACCCACACCTGTAATCTGATGCTTCAACTGTGTCTGAGAAAAAAAATCTATAAAGGAAACCTTACATAGACAATCAATTCTGTTCTTCAGAGAAAGTACATTTTATTATCACTGCTTTGTTATCATATACCTTTAATGGATTGACAGCTGGATAGATAAATAGGTATGCAGGGTGTGCTTATGTTCTATTGTTTTGTATCCCAGCAAATAACAGGGTGCTTTACTGGTGGGGAGCAGTTCAAGTGGGCTATGATACCTGTTCAATAACTGCCAAGCATCTCAGCCTGAAAAGTTGCACAGATGGAAACCTACACTCTAGGGCTGAATTATAAAAACTAAAAAAAAAGGCCTTTGCTTTTATTTTCTAACTTATAGAAGACTGTCAAAACAAATTGCTGGTTGGTTTATATTTGCAACTACACTTGCAAAATAGCACCTACGTCCATAAATCCACCCCACAAAGTAGGATGCCTGTTACAGATAAATATACATTTATAAAGCAGTACCTGTATCCTAGAGTTTCGATTTTTTTTCCCCGTTTGTAAAATATTAGAGATGTTCCTTTATTATCAGAAGCATCATGGACATATAAATGTAGTTATTTGATTTTCTTAAATATTCTAAGGTGCCCAAACCATTTTAAATCCTTGTCAACAATGCCCCCCCCCCCCCAAAAAAAAAACAATCCTTCTGCCTGGCCAAACCGAATCCAAATTTGCATTTGCAAATTCGTGTCTGGAAGGGAAATCACATGACTTTGTCACAAAACAAATTTTTTTTACAGTTGCCTTTCCAAATCCCTAATTTGCATATGAAAATTAGCACTCAGATTCGGATCGGTATTCGGCAGAGTCTTTTACAAAGAATTCGGGATTCAGCTGAATCCCAAATAGTCAGCGCCAATTCTGGGGACAGCAGCAGCCCATATGCCGCACCTCCCTCTCCCACTCTGCACTTAAAAATCAGCGTCGGAGCGGGTCAAAAGGGGGCAGCATCGCTAGTGCCTTGAATGCAATTACGCTCTTTGCACTAGCGGAGCCAAATTTCCAGGTTAATGCCCGGAAATTCAGCTCTTAAAGTTACAAGAGGCGGCTTTTTGCCACCCCTTGTAACTGCCCGCTGTCACCTGAGGCAAGGTTCTCACCTCCTCATGGCAGGAGCGCCCTTGCAAATAGTGGGTTCGGTGCATCCCTAGCAAAGACACAACATTTTGAGCAGGAGTTGCAATCCTATTTGAAAATTGTTGGTTTGTAAGTGGAAGAACATTTACTTGGTTTGTGGAGGCTGGGCATTAGGCCCTTACTCTCTTGTGATAAAACTTTGTAATATATAGAGGTGGAGAGACTTAGGGGCCAATTAAAGAATGCTGGAGCATCCAAGAGAGTTCTTAAAATCTCATGTAGTTCCTTCATGTGAATATCTCAGTTTCCTGATGATTGGATCTTTTTCCCGAGTGGATTTTTAAAGAAATAAAAAGCCTGGCACCTAAAATCCGCTGAGCTTATTTTTTTTTCTGGAACTCTTGCATGGATTTAGTATCTGAATGCTCTAGCCATGGCACACTTAAATTGGATCCCCCAGGTTTTATTTTATGTGATTTTGTTTTGTTTGGAAAGGCCTTAAAGGAACAGTAACACCAAAAAATTAAAGTGTTTTAAAGTAATTAAAATATCTTGTACTGTTGCCCTGCACTGATAAAACGGGTGTGTTTGCTTCAGAAACTCTACTATAGTTCATAAAAACAAGCTGCTGAGTAGCAATGGCGGAAACTGAAGAAAGGCTACCATATATGGCACAGGTTAAATAGTGGATAACAGATAACATTATGGTCTACAGAGCTTATCTGCTATCTGCTGTGTAACATGAGCCTTTTCTCCTTTAAATAGCTGCCCCAATGGCTACATGACAGCTTATTTATATTAACAATAGTAGTGTTTTTGAAGCAAAGACATCAGTTTTATCAGTGCGGGGCAACACTGCATTATATTTTTTTTACTTTAAAACAATTAAATTGTTGATGTTACTGGTCTTTTAAAAAATGCCTATACTGTATGTGCCATATGCATTGAATTGAGTTGTTTTTGTCTCTATGCTGGGTATCTGTAAGCTTGTCAATGATAGTCCATTTTCTAAATATGTCAACAATCCCAAAATGGCAACAATATTTTTTTTTCAAATGTAGACTTTGTAGCCCAAAATATTCTTGTTCTTAATGTTGGAATTCATGAGAACTGGGGTTTTCTGGACCACCATGCTTTAAATGTACAAAACAAAATTGAAAACTGAACTGGGTTAACATCAGGATCAATTATTATTATTGCAGAGAAAAAGCAGATATAAATTGGATACATGAAATAAGCTGTTAAAACCTGTAAAGCTTCTGTAGAAGTCAAGGGTAGAGGTATTCTCAAACCCAATCAATTTTATTATTTTAGTTGTAAAAGTAAATGGTACAATGCAATTTCTGGTGTGATCATGTTTATTTCATGACTTATCGCAATCAAGTTTTTCCCCATTTTAGTATTTTTTCATAATGTGTTAGCAGTCAAGAAATATATGATTTTTTTTGTTTAGCTATTGAATTTTTTTTTTTTTTAAACTTGAATTAAAAAATTGAGGAATCAGTATCTAGGGAACATGACATTGCAACATTCTGAAACATTTTGAGAAGCACATCTTCACATAAAAGATTCCATAAATTCTTTAAAATAGCTGTAAACTCACTATGAAGTATGATGGACTTTGGGAAATTTACATTTACTCGTGCTGAACACAAGTGATTATTTATAAAATATACCCAATTATAGATATCTGTCTAATATATATATATATATATATATATATATATATATATATATATATATATATATATATATATATATATATATATATATATATATATATATATATATATATATATATAAATGTGAAAGGGCTGCGGCACACACTTACTGGAGACGAGACCCAGGTGCTAGTCAGAAATTTGTTTAGCATATATATGTAGAAAGCTGACGCACACTGGGATTTTTCAAAAATGAATCATATTTTATTGGATCCAATAAAATATGATTCATTTTTGAAAAATCCCAGTGTGCGTCAGCTTTCTACATATATATATATATATATATATATATATATATATATATATATATATATATATATATATATATTAGTCATTTGTTAACATAGCCTGAGAATCCCACAAAAAAAAGAAAAACCACAGATCATATATATTCATTTTGAAAAGATTCAGATCTATGTTGTGGTGATTTTTATAAATTTCTATTTCTTTTGACGCAGTCAGTGTAATGATTTAATGTGGTTTATAGATTAATGGAATAATTTGCTACAATATTAAAGATTATACTTTCTTTTTTTTCTCCTTGAGAACAATAGGGTGATTTTTGATGCACAGTGTAAATATCCTACTTTCATCTCCATAAGGGAAAGAGTTAAACACTGCAAAGCAGGTGGGTGCAGTAACTACTTTAGAAAACAGATGAATAGAACTGAAGCTACAGGGAAACCATTGAGAGAGCAGATGCAATTCCCGTCTTACTTCACACACAGTTCAAAATGGGGTGAAGCTGTTTGGGTAATTGTCTATGAAATAACTAACCTTTGCTAGAAAATTTCTACTTGCCCTTTAATTGCTCCTGACCAGGCCATCAAGAGAACACCTGGTGCATGGTGACCTTACCTTTTCCCACTGCCACCCAAGTTTACATTTGGGTCACATGATTAATGTGGCGATAACATGCACAAGTCCCTTTCAAATAATATACTGCTTTAACATAGTTTTCTTTTCACTTGAATTTCATAGCCCTGAAGTACATAAATGGACTCTTCACATTTTGGTTTGGATTTAAAGCAAATTTAAACTGATACACTCTCCCGGAAATCAAGCTGTTTAGCACTGCACACACACTAAAACAGTATAACATATCATGAACTGTGAATTGCAGACTGTGAATATTTATGCATGTGCTGCATGTGAAATCTGGATATTTTCTTTTTAGAATGTTTTTATTCTATGACCAAAGGCCTGATGTTTGCCACAACTTTACATCAGTAACAAAAACAGTAGACAGAAGGAATTAGAGATTAGAATAGAGATTAGACAGTGATACAATCTAATCATCATATGCAGATCCCAAAAATCCAAGATACATTGTATTATTTTTTTTATGTCATAGCACAGTTGGGGACACTGTTTCTCAATACAATTTATATTATAACTGAAATCCAGATACATATATACCATTTAGGTATAGAATCAGAGATCAGGCCTATTGTGCAAATGGTGTTTTGACTGTAATTGTGCTTAAGCAGTGAATTTGTTAATAAAATCCCCTGACATCCTCGGTTATAGCTTCTCATATCAAACATAGAAAAAACGTCTTCCCTTCTCTTATTTATAAAAATCAGAACCCTTTGCAGTGGATTGCACCCATTATTAAATGGTCAACTGTAACGTTCACCCATTGATAAAGACACCTCTAAAAATTCCATAGGAATGAATTGAGAGCAGCAGAATGTTACTGTTTGGCTCTAATTTCACACTTTGATAAATCTGCCCCTTAGATAGAAATTTCTCCATAAATCCTTTGTGAACATTCACCAGTTCTTTTCCCCATACAATTGAGAAAATATGCTACAGAATTAATGCCACAAAGAAATTTCATATATGAAAAATAGCATGGAAGAAGTGGCATAGATAATGAGATGCAAACGTGGTTGCTCAGTCTATATAAGGTCAGTTGGCCAGCTTGAATCTGGAGAAATTTCTGATGGTGAAAATTCATTCTTGTGCTTTTTAATAAATTGGTAAATAGTCGCTAAATTTTTCAAAACTTCTCATATGCTTTTTTTCCGGTAAATTAGAGATGTCTGGTATTTTAATTTTTGTGAAAATACTCACAATTTTCACTTGATTGAGTTAAAACATGAAAAACAACCCTTATTGACTTCTACATGAAGTCAGCAGCTTTACTTGAATTAAATACTTATATTCAAGTTTTTTGTACTTAATATATCTTGAAAATTAACAATACAAATTCTCAATTTTTGCATATATTTGTTGATCGTGGCTATATGTTGAGTGTTTATATCTGATGTGGTGTTGGAAACAGAAATATTTTGGTCATATGAGGAAAAGAAAGGGGTCTTAGTAAGAAGGGATTTCTATCTTGGAATTTTAACCATCCTTTTCTGTTCCTGCTGGACACAACTACAAGACATGATAGAAACGATTACATGATGTTTGTTGTCTTTGTAGCCATTATTCTTGTGACCAAACTCATTTGTGGTGCTTCAGATTCAGTTAACAAGCTGTAGTGAAACATCTGTGTCCGATAACAAATGGCCTCATGGCAGGTAGTTCCAAAGCAAAGTCAATCTTTTGAAAAAAGCCTTGGATAGACACTTGAAATTCTCTGTCACTGAATGATTTAGCTGATCAATTGGACACCTCTATTCATTGCAGCTGAAGGCCACTGAGAGGAATATTGACTCGAGATGATGACAAAAACTGGGTAGCCTAGTGGAAATAATAGTCTACATGGCAATTGCAAAAAGCAGACGCAATTACTTAAACTTGTTGGGAATCTAAGCAAATGTTATTGTATAAGCAGCACAAGTGTTCTCAAAAAAAAGGCCTGTAATTATTCCCCAAACTGTCACCTAGATTTGAATGTGTTGTTTTTTTTCCAAAAGTGCAGTGTAATGCAAGCATATTTTACTGAACAATGCAATAGCTAAAATGCAAAACTGAATTCAGCCAGAAAATGTCTGCAGCTGAAAAAGCTTAGAAATTTAGTTTTAAATCATATGTCTTGTCCATTCAATTCATAATTTTCAATACATGGAATTCTGATCATTTCAGCAGGAAAAATTGTGTACCGAGCATTCAAATGTAATAAGAGGTCATCATGTCATAAAGCAGTAGACAAGATGTTTTATGAAAGTAAAAAAATCTTTATTAGGACACATCTAAGTCTGATGAGTTTCGTGCTTAAGGTGGGCACTTACCCATAGGCTAGTGGTCTCCCCTGTTGTTCAATCTTATAAAGGGGTATTGACCAATTAATTACATCATACTGGTCCTTAACCAAACAAAACATGCCTTGTTACAAAGACATGGGCCAATAGAGGTATTTTGCCTGTATAGCAAATTAAAGGTTACAGGCATAGATAAACTGAAGAAAAACCTTAGGGGTGGGGATCCCATCCCCAAACTGGGTGGGGATCCCATCCCCAAACTTTTGCACCTAGAGACCAAATGGATTTTTTACCTTCCTACCAGAATTCCGGAAGGCTTAAATAGTGAATAAGATGTAACATGTTTTTTTCTTTAGGGCACAATTGTGCACCCCATATTAAGGGGCATATTTATCAAGGGTCGAATTTCGATTTGAAAAAACTTTGAAATTCAAATTCAAAAAGACCCACCGAAATGAAGTCAAAGGTTTTTTTTTTTAGTGGAATAGGTCAGTTTTCGATCGAATAGGTCCATATTCGAATTATAGGAATCGAAGGAGTAGCGCATTAGATTGAATTTGATTCAAAGTTTTTCACCAAAAAAACTTAGATTTTTCAAAGTCCACCAATTGACTCCAAATAGGTTCTAGGAGGTCCCCCATAGGCGCTAAAACAGCAATTCGGCAGGTTTTAGATTGTGAAAGGTCGAAGTCCAATTTTTAAAGAGACAGTACATGATAAATTTTGGTATTCGAATTTTTTAATTTTTTTCAAATTCGAAACGAATTTGGACTATTACTTAGTCTAACTACACAAAAAAATAGCTTGAAATTCAAATTTTTTTCATTCGAAAATTCACCTCGACCTTTGATAAATCTGCCCCTTACTGTTATCAGTTAGTAGCATTGAGATTTGAGAGAAAACAATAATTCCTGGCTACCAGAACACTTCCAATTTGAATATTTTTGCTAATATAGATTTTTATCCTATACTTCCCATCTGTTCCCTAAATAGAAAATGCATCTTTAAAAAATCCCTTCTTCACAATATGCTGTGACACTTGCCAATAATTGGCACTTAGGTTTGGGTTGTCCACTTACTTGGAGTGTATCTGGTGTCTTGTTGACTTGTGCTCCAACAGGGGTTCATTCTTTGTCTATCACATACTCAGTGTTATGAATAAGAATCCAATCAACCCTATCTTTTGATAAATTCTAAACTACATAATTGTAAACTACATAATTGTGACTAGGGATGTAGCGAACTGTTCGCCGGCGAACTAGTTCGCGCGAACTTCGACTGTTCGCGTCCGCCGCAAGTTCGCGAACGTCGCGCGACGTTCGCCAATAGGCGTTCGCGTCAAAATCGTTCGACCATTCGACCATTCGATCGCTAAAATCGAACGATTTTCGTTCGATTCGAACGAAAATCGTTCGATCGAACGAAAATCGTTCGATCGAACGATTAAAATCCTTCGATCGTTCGAATCGAACGATTTTCGGATGTTCGAAGTTCGCAAACAGTTCGCGAACTGTTCGCATTTTTTGCCGGTGTTCGCGAACGGCGTTCGCGAACACATACTCGGCGGTTCGCTACATCCCTAATTGTGACCACTATGTACAGTAACTTGCTGTCTAGTACAACAATTCTGTATTGCAAAGTTTATGTTTTTGTATTTAATGCATATTTTTTCGTTATCTTTTTGCTATTTTTTTGATATACTGTTTCATAATTTACTACTTATACCTTGTCACTAACACGGCAAAATACTCTATTTCAAAAAAAAAATAATCATCTTCTTATACCTTTGAGTACTTCAAGCTTACGTTGCTTACACATTTCTCTGATTTTAAATTTTTTTTCTGGTCCCTTGGAAAATGGGGGTTCTACTGTTACATATATACATATTTAATAAATGTTACATGCAATAACATTATACACAGAATTCAGTTTAGTGTTCTGTCCCCCATTCTATGTATTCATTAACCATGCACCCACTCCACAAACAATTTAACAATGCCACACCACAATACATTACCAAGACACCTTTGGTCTGCAGATGACCTCCTTTCTTCTCCTGACTTATTACTTCTTGTCACTACCAAATCCCTTTTTTCAAGACTTTTCACGTGCTGCAGTCATCCTCTGAAATGCTATCACTCATGCCATTAGAGCCTCCAGTACTTAAAATCCACTAGTCTTTCTGCCTCTTTCCATTTTTTTTCTCCCACATATTAATTTCCACTTAATTGTTTTTTACACCAATTAAACTTATCATACGTATTATAAGTCTCACTTTCCTTGATTCATACTTTTCTCAAGGGTTATTTGCATTCTTCAAGTCTCCCCATTCAACTTTGTCTTTCACTTATCCCTTTCATTAACTAAATAAGTAGACTAATACAAAAATATATATTTTTACGATCACAAGTGCAAGGAATTGAATGAAAAAGGTCAAACTTCTCTTTCATATTCATATAAAAGGCTCACTGTTTCTCTAATTTTTTTTACTGGAGCTGAGACATTTTCTTGTGGATTTTTGTCCATTGTTTTTCTCAATGAATACATGTGGTTGCTCTGAGATGGCAAGAAAGATGGCACCAAACAAATATGTAAAGCATTTGCAAAGTGAAAAAAACACATTCTAATGGAAGCTCAGGTAAGCAAGTTTGAAAGACTTATGGAGTTATGTCATAAAAGGCATTAAGTTTGCCCAGGTCCAGTAACCTACAGTAACCAATCAGCAGTTAGTATTTACTGGTCACCTGTTTAAAAGCAAACATCTTATTGGTTGCTATTAGTTACTGCTCCTGGGCAAACTTAGTGCCTTGTAGTACATATGGGGGGGTTGGAATCTAAGAAAATCGATGTATGAAATAGTAGTCCAAAATTGACTTTTTCTCGACTGGCAAAAATATGCAAACACAAATGAAAAAAATGTATAACGTTTCCCGAACCATAGTAATTTGCCCCATTGTGTAGTGAACCAACAATAGATTATAGAATAATTCATGGGACAGAAAGGGGAAGATAAACAAACATAAAGTGTTAAAAATAAACATGGTGATTTACATTAAAAAGAAATGAGGAAGATATATGAGAAGGAGGTATAAGAGCAGGTTGCTGGCCATGGTGAGGGCAATAGAAAATAGAATTGGGTGAAGAGAGAAAGGAAGAAACACACTTAGACAAGCAGAATATGAAGAGAAAAAAAGAGAAAAAACTAGAAGAATGCAGGGTGAAAAATTAACATGGTTAAAGAATTTTTAGAAGAAGCAGGAAGAAGATGGCTGAAATGGGGAGGTAAAAGAATTAAATAAATTCAGTGTTACCGCATATTAATTTTACCTTACATTTTGATGATCCGACAATTCCATTCCTTGATACCATGGTATTGAAGATGGGTGGGGGGTTGTGTATAGATCTTTATATGAAACCTACAGATAAAAACACTCTGCTCCATTTTAATTCATTCCATCCATTTCAGCAAAGAAGTCTTCCTAAATCACAATTTTTGCGTGTAAAATTAATTATTACAGAAGCAAGTACTTTAAATGAACGATTGAATGAAATGGAGCAGAAATTTGTACAGAGAGGGTATCCAGCTCCCCTCTTGAGACATCAGCACATGGCAGAAGGGGATCAGAGTGCTGTAAGGGGTACAATCAAAAATACAATTAAAAATACATAAAAGCATGGCTTTTGTATCTAGATTCACCACCATTAGTTCTGAGGTCTCTAGAATTATTCATATACATTGGACCCTGATAAAAGATGTGGTTCCTAATGTGGAGGCATTTCAAAATGTCCCTCTTATGTCTTATAGGAATATAATAATTGGATCCATGTTGGTCAAGTCTGATCTAGGGGGGAAATCAGTTCAGCAATGTCTGTTGTGTTGTTGACTGTGAACCAAAACATTGCCATGGAGGAGACAGAGTAAAACAACGATTGAAGAAAGATGCAATATGGATACATCACCTCGAGACTTTTGAAACCTATGGCTTTAACCGGGATTACAATTTTCACCCAATATTTCAGTGATTTGTTCTTAATTGGTTTTATTTGTTTATTATTTTTTTCAGATGGTGGGTTGTGGGTATTACATCCTATTATTGGAATAATACTTTAATAATGAACATATAAGTTTGTCTTTACCATCTTTATGTTAGTCTGCCAGTAGATGGTGCCATTTTGAGTGTATAAAGCTGTTCGACCACTTGTGTATCAGTAGCTTGACAAAAGGCTGAGTATTGCCCTGAATTGTTGCAACCTTCCAGATCAAAATCTGTGAGATGCTAATAAAGGCTTTTTAATATACTCTTGTGGTGGTGCTATCCTTCACAATTTAATATTTGAAACTGCCTGAAGTAAAGTGCACCCAATTGAAAATCTTAAGTTTGGTGAGTACTGACTGTTTGCTTCTTTGGAAGGAAAAGAGGAAAACAGGGTCAAGAAATGGGATTGGTCATAAATATGATGGAATGCATTGTGTCTTCTGCAAATGTGTATAACTGAGCAAACTCCCTGGGATTTGACACTGGCTGGTGAAAACAGCAAAACGATTCTCCTAATCTACTAATGAATACTGGGAGATCAATAAGTGTACTAAAGGGGAGCAGGACATGGGTGAGTAGCTTCCTCTTCCCCTCTTTGATTGGTCTTTAGGGAATTATGGGTGGGCCCAGAAGTTAGCTTCTTCTTGCAGAAGGTAAAAGTATAACAACAACCCCCTTCCTTCCCTATGTTATCATGGGGGTGGTAATTGTCACAGCTAGTGAAGGGATGGCTTGACTCTGATTCCCAGGGCAATTTAAAATGGTAGTTTACAAGATGCTAACTGTTAGGCCTGAGGGAAAGTGGACAACCTTGGATTAAAGGAAGAAACCAGGCTTTTGATTATTTTACTACTGATTAATATTTGTTGGACAAATGGTTCTGTTACAATAAGTTATAGTTGGTCCTGGACGATATTTTAATTTATGTCAAGTATTATTGTTAATAAACGACTGGCACCTTTTCTTTCTAATTAATTTCACGTGTCAGTTATTAACTTGGGGTGCATATTGGAGAAAAGAGGTATTGCATGTCTCAACACTACATTTAAAAGGTTATTTACTAAAACTCTACTTTTTATCAATTTATTTAAAAAAAATTAGACCAAACTTCCAAACCCAAATCCCCTTAATTTAACAATAATTATTATCTGTGCAACAAAATGTTGCGACAAAATTGTGGGATAATTCGAGTCATGTGACTTTTTTAATTTGACGTGCGAGTCATGCAACTTTTTTGAATTACTGTTTGACTAACTCGATTTTGTTGAGTTTTCTAGTAATAACCAGCATCAAGCAACCCAAAACACCTGAAAATCGTGAAGGAAAAAAACATCTTCAAATGGTTAAAGGGACCACTGCCATGGACTTTTACATAAATTCAACCGGTTTTAGTCGAAGCATTTTTGGATTCAGATTTTTTGCTGCTTCAGGACATAATAGAAAAATTCTAGTTTTTCTCCCTCTAAATATTCAAGTTTTTTGTTTCACTAAAAAAATTCAACCAGAAAAACACAACCTTTCATAAATAGACCCCTCAATTTCAGACTAGTTCCTCTGTTGATTAAAGTATTGTATCTGTTGATAAAGTATTAATTAAACCATAGAGTATGGCATGAGGACTTCAGAAAGAGTTAGGTGGAGCAAAAGAAACAATAGCAAAATTAATCCAAATTTTAGCTCAGAACTACCTGCAGAAGGACTGTGTCTGATTTAAGGCACTTCGTTTATTAGAAAAAACCTTTGGCCTATTATTCAGTAAAAGGGCTATTGGTACGTAATTCAAAGTTTCTTTTAACTTAGTTATTCCTAAAGTATTATCAGAAAAAGTCAGACATTATTATGAAAGGAAATGTTAAAGGAAAACTATACCCCCAAAATGAACACTTAAGCAACAGATAGTTTATATCAAATTGAATGACATATTAAAGAATCTTACCAAACTGGAATATATATTTACATAAATATTGCCCTTTTACATCTCTTGCCTTGAACCACCATTTCGTGACTCTATCTGTGCTGCCTCAGAGATCACCTGACCAGAAATACTACAACACTAACTGTAACAGGAAGAAATGTGGAAGCAAAAGGCAGAACTCTGTCTGTTAATTGGCTCATGTGACCTTACATGTGGTTTGTATGTGTGCACTGTGAATCTTACGATCTCAGGGGGCGGCCCTTATTTTTTAAAATGGCAATTTTCTATTTATGATTACCCAATGGCACATACTACTAAAAAAGTATATTATTATGATAATGGTTCATTTACATGAAGCAGGGTTTTACACATGAGCTGCTTTACTCAGTATCTTTTAATAGAGACATACATTGTTTGGGGGGTATAGTTTTCCTTTAAGGTTCTAAACTTGCTCAGGAGGTAAATTATCCTGACAGGTGTACTAGTGGTATAAAAACCAATATCATTGTCATACATGACTGAAACCATAATGATTAGTCAGAGAGGACCAAAACAAGCATTTAGTAATCCAGTAACATGCATCCTCTGAAAATATGATGTAATATGCTGTTTGTAGAAGTGTTTTAGAAACACAATTTTAAGTACAGCTTGCTTGATATCTAAGGCTCCATTCAAGTGATATTTGTATGAGAAAAGAAGTCACACCGAATGGAGAATGACCAAGGGCTAACATCCACCACATTATTATAACAGAAATAATAATGTTGCCCCCAATTATTTTTATCTAGATACAAATAAAAGAAAAACTGCATCTAGTGTTATATCAGACCCAATTACTTAAGCACAATGTTTCTCTCATGCCGAGGCATTTCCTCTCCTCTGAAAAAACTCCTTTCCTCAGTCTAGCAATTAACTGCTTGAACAGTATAATAAGGAAGCAATTAAGAGGTGTCAGATAAAAATTAACACTCCATTTCACATTAAAGGTCAAGTGAGTATCCTTGCTATTGTCAGTTAAATGCATCTTTGAAAACCTGTAGTTTGGATGTTTTTTTCCCCCTTCTGAATAAAGAAACAAGCTTCATGTTTTTTTGTCTAGCATCCCCATTTGAAAATGGTTGATAAATAATTGGATGCTGTCTTCCTAAACAGGCTGTATTAATTGCAGTTTGTTCTCCAGCAAGTGTCAAGGAAAACAAAATCAGTGTAATGTTCAGGCACAATGTAAGCAACTTGTATTTATATATGCAGGATCTGTACTATAGCACATAAAACAAAGTACTCAATGCATTGTTACCATAGCAGACACCATTGCTTAAAAAAATAACAGCTATCTACTGACTATCTTTTTAGGATCCTGCACTGTGTTGTCAGCTGTAAGCACTCAATATTATTAAAATTAGTAGTTTTTTGTTTTCCATGTTACACTCACACATTTCTAGGGACACAGAACTCTATTTGGCCTTCCAGCAATCAACAAAGGAAGACGTTAAAGCAAATGTGTAATTTGCACAATTTTGAGGATTAAATATCTATTTAGTGTGCTTGAAACAAAAACACTAATGAAACCATGTGATACTTGTGATCCTAAATTCTATTTAGTATAGATATTGGTGCATATAATTTATGTGAGTGTAAGGAGGGGTGTGTGTATGGATGCTGGGTTTTCATTTGGTGGGGTTGAACTTGATGGACTTTGTCTTTTTTCAACCCAATTTAACTGTGTAACTATGTGTTCCTTGATGAGACAATTTTATGAATTTTACGAACAAGCAACAGTGTTTTTTCAGTAATTAGGTAATTTCCCTTAAAAACAATTCGACGTAACACTACTAAACTGTGGAAGAATATGAGGATGCTAAAACTGTTAATTTAATTTATGTACCCCTGCTTAAATTTCTTAAGGAAAAAATATATATATATAGTGGTTAACCACTATATTGTTCTATATCATTCATATTTTTTTCAATTGAATCTGATTTATTCTTCATAACTATGGATGGGCGAATTTGACCTGTTTCGTTTCGCCCAAAAATTCACCGCCGGCGAAATCTCGCCGACGCCCATTAAAGTCTATGGGCGTCAAAATTTTTTTGCCGCGCGGCGATATTTTTTTGCACGCGCATCTTTTTTTTTTTTGACGCACGCCGCCATACAAGTCTATGTGCGTCATTTCCGCTTCGAAACAAGGTGAAAAAATCCGCCCATCCCTATTCATAACTTCTAAATATATGGAATTAAATATTCAAGTACCAGTTCCCACACCTCCTAACAGAGTATCATGTCATTCTCTTTTTTTTCCCCTGACCTTAACATTTTTGATTTGTACTAGGAAATTTAACTGAAAACTATATCTTTTTATATTGAATTCCTACTTTTTGACATGTGGAAGGAATTCTCACTAAATTATTTTTATAAGTGTAAGGTTTATCATCAATTATTACAACAGTTCCCGCCCACCAAATTCTATTACTGATTTCACTATTATTCTCACACATCAATATTTGGATGTCATTCATCATAATGGCAGCATTTTACAGTATATATATACATATATATATATATATATATATATATATATATATATATATATATATATATATATATATATATATATATATATATATATATAGTATAAAGTAGTGTTAGTACAAGCATTGTATCCTTTTGTTATTATATTCTTTAGATACATCATTGGAAGATTGCAACATCCTATCTCAGTGGAATTTTTACTCTTAATTAGTCCATTTTCTAATTTCTTCACAAAATTTAAACTGCATTCATATTTTCCATCCTTAATTGATTCTGATGATGACAAAATTAAAGATTCCTTAATTGTTATATTTGGTTCGCAAGTAAAACTGCCTTGTGTTCTATTATTTGTACTGTTCTTCCATCCCCATTGCACTTCTGATTCTAGCGTGGTGTTAACAAGTATTCCAGCAGTGAAGGCGTACAAAAGGAGTCCATTATCATCACACCGGCAAACCACATCATCAGAAGGCATATCATGTGGGGGTTGATCTATAAAGAAACAAATGTCATTATTCTCACAAGTAACATTTCTCTATTGGGACATAATCCCATTTTTCCTGTCTTGGTCTTATTACCAGCATACCATTATCCTTTGCTGATGCAATTACCTCAGCAGGTTCTGGTTGTTTCTTTGTTTGGATGCTGTATCCAAATCTTTGCTCCACTTTGAATCCCCGTTGCTCCAAAACCTTTATCACCACATACAGTTTCTGCTGCTGGAGGATTTCCTTTAGTTTCTTGCTCAGAATACACTGGCATAATTATTATTTGAGAAATGTAATTGCTTGTATAATTAAATCTTGCTCCTCAGAGTTCAATAAAATTACTTTGATCTCTCCTTGATAATCTGTATCAATAACTCCTCCCAATACTTGAATGCCTTAAATTGTGATCTGGCGAAAACTAACCCAAAATGTTCTGATCTAAATTCCTATTCCTGCTACAAACTTGACACTAAATCATGGTGTGGCACAAAACAAATACACACTGCACACCATGGAAATAGCACACAAGTGACTATGAAAAACAAGAAAAAGTCAACACAAAAAGACTATGACAGTATTTACATTTTTACAATTACAAACTGTACAATTCATACTAAATATTTCTTCCTTTTAAAAAGCTATCCAATTTTTTGGAACTTGACTTAATTTTCTCCTTCCATTTCTTGCACTTATAGTTGGCACATTGTACTGCAGCCCTCTCTGCAACTCGCTCTGGAAGGTGCCAATGCCCCTTTTTTAATTTCCAAATAAGTTAAAGTTGCATAAACTTGTAATGGCTTTATTTGCAAATATGTTACGAGTTAACATGCAGAATAAAAGAAGTATCATTCTCTGTAATTGGTCTGTTATTTAATTTTTACAAAGAACCCTATAAATTATTTCCCCAATAAGTCTTTATACTGTATGTTTAAAAATTTATTTTGACACTGCAAACCCCTAATTTGAAATAGAGATAACAAAATCCACCCTCGTCTTTTTAATACTCTTTAAAACTCTTTCCCTTTTTTCACAAGGTAATTTCTCTACACGTCACAATGTCAATGGGGTCAGCATCTTTCAACTAATGCACCCAATCCTCACACAATCCTGCACCTTTAGACCACTCAGTGGCAATAATTTTTTCATCCCAACCCAGGATTTTTACAATATTTACAACTTTTCTCACAACATTATTATTTTTTCTCTTAAACGTTTTGTTTTACTTCCTCACCCCACTCCTGGTATCAAAATGTCTTGTCAAGTTTCTCTTGGCAGACTTATGAAGTGCAGTGATAGAAATAAAACACACATACTGATCAATATTAAATGAGTGTAACACCCTCTTGGCCACCCCCCCCGTGCCAAGGTTATACATCCTTACCATATACCAGATCCTGAGACCCCTTTGCTAAGTGAAAGGGTACTGGGAATTGCCTCTCATGGCAGTGTCTCTACCTAATAGGATCCAGGAATACACCTGTGGGTGGCTCCACTAGGAAAAACAAAGAAATGCACTGTTAGCAGTAAAACACAAAAATTTTATATAAAATACAAAGTAAATATGCAGTTGACATCATTATAATAACCTACTACCCTGGGAATATTTGCAGTCCTATCCTGAGTCCCACACTCCATTCCTGGTGGACAAAGAGAGTCACATGTCCCTTTTCTCCAAAGAGCTCTTAAGTTTCCCAGGTAGCGCTACCTGCCCAAATACCTCTCCTGCTGGACAAAGGTATTTGCTCCCATGTGGCAGGCACACAAACAAAGCCTGTATCGCTACTGGAACACATGCTGGATCCTTTCTTTCTCCACCCTCGCTTGGGCACCACTCACCCGGGGATTCACAGAGATGTGCAGGCTCATCCAGAGCTGAAACAGGCCTCACACAGCGATGAAATCCATTCAGTGAAACACACACAGCTTGCTTGAAATCTTCAGGATACTGCTCCTAACACTATACATAGTTCGAGCACACAAAAAGTCCATCCAAGCTATAAACCTGCATGGTTGAGCTTACCAGGCTTAACCTACCCCAAGCCCGCAGGGCAATCAAACTCTGTTTTAGCCCCTACATCCGACAGAACTTTTAATCACTCTGTCCCCAGTAAAGTACTAGTGAGCACATGACTTTGCCTATATCAAACTAGTTGCACAGCAGCGACACCTTGTGACACCCCACGGTATCTGCCAGACACTGCACAGAGACGAGGACTCCTGCCCCTCCCTTCACTCTAAGTTCAAGTTGTAACTGGACAGGCAGGGGATTTCCCACCATGTGGTTTCAGACCATAGTGGAATTAACCCTATAGATCCCTACATGAGAATAATATATTGTAAGAAAATTATACACCCCCGATTGGACACAACACAACATCTAGCCGAGCTTCCCTTGGCAGAGGAACATCAGCTGGGGCAAGTTTTTACATGTCTGCTTGTAGATGAAGTCCTGAAGCCCCCTTAGCTGAGTTCCCTTTTTATAATAACAATAAAATAATCAATTATAATAGAATTTGGTCTTAATCCTAATTCTGGGCATATACCAAAATAATGGCCATCCGTCCGGAAATTTGACCATGAGCTTTTTTCTTCATGACAAACATGTTTGTACTGTCTCTGGGATGATTTACCTTATCTCTTGCCTTAACATTTCCAAAACAATATTTATAAAGTTCTACATGCAAAACAAGTTTACCCTTTAATATCCTTAGCTCCAGCTAATGTCAGTACGTCCATTTATACCTTAGCTCCAGCTGATGTCAGTACATCCATTTTGTAACTAAGAAGCTATATTGGATACACCTGATCACACTCACATTCACACATGTCCTGCCATGTCACATTTGTATCACACAACTAGCTACTGAAAAATATTACACTAAATTGTTATTCCTTATTTTTGTAAATTCTAGATTATAGACTATGTCTGCCTGCATGGATGTTTATGGGATACAGGAAACTCATTTTGGGCATATTTACTACAGTGTGAATTTTCTCTTTGTCTAACTTCACCATAGGTATTCTCAGTTTTCACAACACATCTCATATTTATTAAAAATCCTATTGAATATAAGAAATTTGCTGAATTTCTTTTGGCATAAACTTTCTGTGAAAATTTATCAGTGATCTTTAGTGATGGGCGAATTTGGGGCATTTCGCGGAAAAAATTCCGAAAAATTTGCAAAACGGCAAAGTGAAAATGCATCGGCATCCAAAAAAAACGGACGCCGGCATCAATTTTTTTTGATGCTGGCGAATTTTTGCGGCAGTTTCGGGAATTCGCCCATCACTAGTGATTATCCCCATACAAGTGTAGTAGGGAAAATTAGAAATGATGCATGTGGGAAATTAGCATGAAGGAGATAGATTATGAGATGCAAATTTGACTGCTCCATCTTTACCTGGAGAAATGTCTCTTGGCAAAAATTCATTTTTGTGCTCTTAGTAAATGCTGCTTGCTGGAGGCTCAATTCTGATGGTTGTAGGCACTTTATCAACCAGTGCCCCGTCTAGTGATATGTGAATGTGCCAAACTAGGCTATACATATTGTGTCTTGCTGATGAAGTGTTAGCTTGTGAATGCCCACAGAGAACACTCCTGGGTCAAGCAATCCAATGTCCAAGATCCCCTGATTAGTGCAAGAATTCTGCAGAAATTGCCTAAAAAGCATAATAGCAGGGGCCCTGTGGACCCCTGTGGACCCCTGTGGTGATAGGCATATTGTAATGTCCCAGTGATCAGTTTGAACTAGTGACTTCAAGTACCTCATGGGTGCAACCACCATCATGTTCATACTGTGCCAATCTCCACTCAAAATTCAAAATAAAAGGATTGTAGGTCAATACTGGCAAAATTCCAGAGGGTGCTATTTTTCATTATAATTGAGGATTATCTGGTTTACTGATCCTTGGACTGTTTCTGACAATTCTGATCACTGTTCAACATGTCCTGTGCCCGACACTGGTTAACCTCTTTGATACTTATGCCTTTATATACTACACAAGGAACAAAAATTAGCATAACCTTACTTTAATTCTTACTCTTAAAAGGTTCTTCTTATTATTTGTAAATTAAACTAATGATTAGTGTTCAGTAAACATGCTTCCATGAGTGAAACTGACATAATCAATGAATTGGTTTGTATTCTTTACAAACCAAAATTTCTTTTAAAAATGTTAACGGGATGAACAGAAGAAAATATCTTCTACATACAGTTTTCTATTAGGCTCTGAAAAAATAACAAGATCTGATTGTCTTTAAAATTATGTGTAGTTGCTAATAATATAAAAAAGGTCTTATTCATTTAAAATGTCAGAGTTACTGGTGTTACATGTAGATTAATGTTATGCTGAATGACTTGCTGGAATTATTACTGGAAATGTAGCTCAACTCTTCAGATTCAGGCACACATTGATTTCAAAGAGAATCAAACGACCCTTTGAATTATTGAGCAAACCTAAATTAAAAGCATTAGTTTTCTATATAACTCTCTCCTTTGACCTTATCTTGCAGATATTTTCCATAACTAACCTAATTACTTGCACCATGTAGATACATGAACAGCCAACACATTTTGATAATCTCGCTCTCATCTTGATGCTCCTTTCTGTCTGTAAAATATAGTGTGTTCAATCAAAATGAAAAGCCAATGAATAATTTCAGAAAACTAACCTTTGTTTTTCTTGTTACATTGGTCTATAAAATAGGATTTCAATCATAATGCCATTTGTTGGGTTTTTTGTGACCACTTTGTTTTGGGGCCAAATGAGTTTATGTTTGCAAGTTGAAGGCTTACAAGATTAAAAATTACAGAGTTCATGCCTAATTGCAATGGCCACTAGGGTGTATTCCTAATTGGGGGTTATATTTCATTTTTTTAGTTAAATACAGACAAGGAAGACAAGCAATAACTCTGCAATCCTTTATTCTCCCATCTTCCTGATAAAGATCTAGGATAGGAGGAAACTGATGAAAACAGTTGCAACAGTCACCTCCTATCAATTTGCAGAGGGCAATGGCTCTTACACCTGCATTGTAAATTCCCCACTGTTTTGGGCAATTCCCTATACAGTACTACACTGTACATGCATGTTATGGCATGTCCCACAATGTTTAGTTTTCTTGTGACTTAACTGTGGGTGCAAAGTTATTTCAGAAAGAATTCTTTATAATAATATATTTGACTCAAAAGTCTATTAAACTTCGATGAACCATTCATCAGAACCTCATCACATTTCTTAACTGATATGGCAAGCAAAAACTCTTTAGTAGCAGGAATTAATCTTTTTTCATATGCAGTAAAATGAACAAGCCAGAGATCATAGAATAGGTAATAAAGAAAAGAGATGCGGTACGCATCGGAGCTCACCCGGATTAACTGTGTCCATCCAGTCGCAGCCTTCACGAGATGCCGGTTACTTCGTGCCGGCTTCAACTACTAGATTCATCGCACCCCCGTGTTTGCGGCGCAGATACTGGACAAAACTCGGACAGCAGTATTGAATGCAAAATTCAGGCTTTATTCCATACACACAGGTGAAAGATTGGGCGGTGGGTATGCACGCTGACTTACGCGTTTCTTGCCGGATCCACCGGCACTTCCTCAGAGTCAGTGAACATCACATGACTCTAGAGTTAAATAGCAACAGTATCTGACATCAGTGCTCTAAAACACAGGTGTGGTCTAATTGATCAATGACCAATGTGCATTATTCATATATCGTGTGAAATTGTGACAACAATAAATAAAAGCTTAAAACATTACTCGAAACAACCATATTCTTCGCATTATTTATACAATAAACTACAATAAACAACGTTGAAAATATCGTGTTGTGGTAGTTAATCAAAAAGATATATAAGTTATACAATCGTGTTGTTTATATAAAGCCTGTTATTTAAATAAACCTTTTGTGTTCATATTACTATTTTAAAGTGGTCATATAAAAACATTAATAGGACATATATGAAAAAATTAAAAAGATATCTATTCTCTTTAGAGGACTGGTTAATGATTTATGTTCAGTTATATCAATTCATATATCATTTCGTATGTTATGACAATAAGTTTCTTTTCATAACCAGTTGCAACTTCTAAACTGTTGCTTTTTGTCTAGTGTCACATTTTGAGCAGGTATAATACAGTAAGGGTTATTAATTTGGTCATATTTCGAACTGTTTCAATTCATTGTTTTGTTTCACTCAAATTAATATTTTTGTTTTTTTGTATTTTTTAATATTTTTTCTATAAATATCTATTTCCATCTATATAATGAACTGATCAAATTTATTGTATATTACTATAAATTGATATCAAAAACAGGTAACTTTATATTTTTTTGTCCTTTTATATATATTCGATCAAATTTATCTATCTCTCATGGTACACTTGCTATTACATATATTATTTTTTAATTCGTAATATATAACCTGTTTCCATCAAACAAAATAGCTAAAGGCAAAATACAATCCTATGTGAGTATAATTGTAGATTACTGGAGCACTTCAATTCTATAATTTTATCTCGTTCCAAAAAGACGTTAATTTACCTCTTCTTCACACACACTTAAGGCTGACTGTTACTAATCATAATAGTACACAAAAATTGTTGTTGTTATAAAAAAAAAAATTTTTTTTTATAAAAAATCCTGGTCATTTTAGGAAATATTTTACATCTGCTTCTTTGTTAAGACCCCTAGGTTTAACTGTATTCAGTGTCAATATCCAATAGAATTCTCTCTTAGAAAGTATATCCTCTATATCTCCTTTTCTCAATTCTCTCTTAGAAAGTATATCCTCTATATCTCCTTTTCTCTTACTGAGTCTTATCACTTCTATCACTTGAAACGTTACATAATGTTCATTGGCCTGATGTTTATCTATTACATGTTCCGCTACTGCAGATGAAATGTCTCTTCTATTAATACACGCTAAATGCTCTAAAACTCTATCTTTAAATCTTCTAGTAGTTTTGCCTACATATTGTTGTCCACACTTACAAGTGGCTAAATATATCACATTCACAGTTCTGCAGTTGGCATACATCCTGTTTTTGTAAAGTTTATTTGTATTCGTACTTTTAAACTGATCTGATCTATTAATGAAACGACAACATTTACATATGTTAGCTCCACATTTGTAGGTGCCCAAAGTTTTCATCCAATTTACTTTGTTCTCTTTATTAATGTCAGGTAACATACTTGGTACTAATTTATCTCTCAAATTTAGACTACGTCTATATACTATCTGTGGTTTCTCCAGTTGCATGGAAGATAAAATAGGGTCTCTCTGAAGTAGTGACCAATGTTTATAAATTATTTTCTGTATTTGTTTTGCCTCCATACTATATGTAGTTATAAACCTTATCTTTCCATCATTTTGTTGTGCTCTGGGATATTTTGGTGTCTTAAGTAAATCAGCTCTGTTTTTCCTGATCGCATTCTCATAGGCCTTCTTGACACAATCAATTTCATACCCCCTGGATATAAGTCTGTCCCAAAGTTCCATGGATCTCTGATGAAAGGTGTCCCAGGTGGCACAGTTCCGTCTAAGTCGGATAAACTGGCCAGTCGGTACACCTCTCAGCAGAGACTCAGGATGGCTACTTTTTCTGTGTAACAATGAATTCCTACTTATGGACTTTCTGTATACATCAGTAAG